>NC_090444.1:1718367353-1718667353 GCF_031143425.1 Pleurodeles waltl | reverse complement strand
GTCAACGTGGACAGCTAGGAAGAAGACTTTCCGTCGGATGCTGGAGCAAGGACGAATTCATAAGGTGAGGAATCCACAGGTAGCTAGTGTATCCACCAGAAAAAGCGTTACCGAAGGTAAGTAACTTGTTCTGTGTGTACGGAGACGCACTCCAAGCTGTATACTGTTAAATTATATTTAACTTGTATTTTCTGTTGTATTCTTTTCACTTAATGTATGACTTTTGATTTTGCTCAAATTGAAATATGGCTACGTTCAATGATAATAGAGAGGCCCTATTAGAAGAACTTTCCAATATGAACCTAGGCACAGGCACTCCTGAGATTTATGCTGGTAACAAGAAAGAGGGACTAAAAATGAAATTTATAAGACTGGAACGGTTAAAGAAACAAGAACTGTCTAGGTGGTGGGATTTCACCATCCAAGAAAGATACATACAGATCAAACAAATTCCCAGGGGGCTCCGAGTAATACTTTTCCCATCATTTGGTGATCTCAACCCCACTCTGTTAGAGGAATGGGAGCAACTGCTGGTAACTTCCTCTTTTGGTATTATGGATATGCTCATCAGAGATGCCAGAGAAAAAAGAGAACGATTACTGTCAGACATTGAGGCTTTGTAGAGAGAGATTCAGGATACTAATCTCAAGGAAGCAATAGAGAAAAACTATCACATTCTAAAAGACGTACTCCAGAAACACCAAGAATACATTAAGGAGAAGAAAATGCGCAAACTAAGATGAGATGCAAATGATTACGCCACGGGCAGGGTTTTCACATTCGCCCATAAGTTTGATAACACGAATATATTCAGACAAGACAACAGGGCAACATTACCAACAGGGTCCACTCAGTCCAACCTTACAGCTAGTGACACAGATATTTCCAGTTGTTCTAGCATTACTAGCGAACAATCCAGCAGCTCCTCCCGAGAACATAGAACCATTACCAACACAAAATCTACTTTTTTGTTGGAAATGGAAAGATTCCGCAGAGGACAAAAACACAACAAAATGGCACAGGCCACATATCCAAGAGAACCAGAAGAGGGAAGAGAAAAGGGGGCAGAAACGACCATAAACAAGACCGGGGTGACCATGAGATCAGGCGCACGCAACATGAACTAGATAGCCCCATAACCAACAGGGATGACCTATACATCATGAATCTTTCCGCCAAAACACTTGATGATGAACAACTAAGTGTTCTTAGGAAAGGTTTGGGGTTTGTACCCATGGCATTTCCAGACTTTACAGGGATGCATATTGATCTTTTCAAATTTACATGTAAATGTAAATTACTGAAATATTTCAACCGTGAACAACAGACAGGCCCACCTAGTGGGGAGGACTTGGTTCCATGGGAACTTTCTATTGGCGATGTAAAAAAACATACAAACCACTCACTGGAGGACATTGATGACAGCTACCACTCACTGACCTGTGACAACATCCTAGCAGACTTAGGCATCACGGCTTCACCAACGTGCGACAGTGGCCTAAAACCACGTTCCAAGTACACACCAATTTTATCACCAGACAACACCATCGACGTATTTTACAAACTAGTAACCAGAGATCTCTACCAACTTGAAAACCAATATGTGACTAAACGAAAGACATGGACACACAACATGAGCAAACAAGAACACAAGGCATCTGCGTTCCCTTGACCTTCTCAAAGACATAGTAATAAAAGAGGCGGACAAAGGGGGAAATATCGTCATCATGAACCAAGCAGATTACATCGGGGAAATTGATAGGCAATTGCAAGACCAGAAGGCATATTGCAAAACTCAACAGTAACCCCATAAGCAGAATCACCAGAGATATAGAAACCAAACTGGTGCTGTGGAGAGACAGGGGTCTCCTAAAAGATCTTGAATACAAATACCTCTTCAACCTGACGCCCAGCTTCCCTTGCATCTACACTCTCCCAAAGATACACAAATCGGCAGCCTTCCCACCAGGCAGACCCATAATTTCTGGCATTAATTCCCCCACTGGAAAACTCTGAATTTATCGACCTCTACCTACAACCATTTGTTTGTAACCTACCATCATACATCAAAGATACCACACATCTTCTTAGTCTCATTGCTGATTATGAATGGACTGAAGGTCACACCTTAGCAACACTTGATGTCACCTCTTTGCACACCTGCATACCCTAACAAAAGGGTATGGCGGCCATTCAGTACTTTCTGGACAAAAGAGAAGCAAAACTTTTGCAACATTCAAACATGTTACTAGACCTGATTGACCTTGTCATGGACAACAATGTTTTTGTGCATGAAGGTGACTGTTACAGACAGAAACAAGGGGTTGCCATGGGGGCCAAATTCTCACCCTCTTTTGCCAATCTGTACATGGGCTACTTTGAACATCATCACATCTGGACAGAATCCCCTATAGCACTCACACAACATACCATGTACTGGGGTCGATACATTGACGATGTTCTCCTCTTTTGGTCAGGAAATTCTAAAACACTTGATCTGTTCATCAATCATTTAAACACTAACTGTTACAACATACAGTTCACCAACCACTCTAGCATAACCAGTGTTGACTTTTTAGATTTAACACTCTACATTAAGGAAAACCATGTTTGCTGTAAGCTCTACAGAAAGCCAACTGCCTCTAACTCAATCATACATGCAAGTATTGCGCATCCATATTCACAGATTAAAGCCATCCCATTTGGCGAAGCTGTCAGATTTAGACATAATTGTGAAGAAGACCTAGAATTCTCCAAACAGCTGAAATCAATGCACCATCGCTTCCTAAATCGGGGCTATTCCAAGAATCTGCTTAACAGCACACACGACAGGATAACTAAAGTCAACAGAGCATCCTTACTTGTCAAAAAAACACAAAAAAAGGGTGATAACAATAAAAAATTGTCTTTCATAACCACTTACAGCTGTGCGAGCTCAGACGTGTTTAAGATTCTTAAGAGCAACTGGCACATACTACTATCCGACAAAACGCTTAAAGGTCTCAAGGACAAACCAAATATGATCCATCGGAGGGGACGCACGCTTAGGGACCAACTGTTCCACAGTTTACTACCAACTACTACAAACAACGGCTGGTTTCCCTCTCCGCCTTTGGGCTTCCATAAATGTGGCCGTTGTAACAAATGTGAGTTTTGTTATAACACAGACATGACACATTCTATCAAACAATTTATGAATTGTAACACCAAATTCATTGTATACTGCATTATCTGCACCTGTAAACAAATCTATGTTGGTAGCACCATCAGACCATTCAAAGAAAGACTACAGGAACACATAAGGGCAATCAGAAACAATAACAAGGACTACCCTTTTGCAGTACACTACAATTCGCAACATCCTTTACAAGAGAGACTTGATATTCATACACATGGCATTGCCACCCTGGGCGGCTGCCCTAGGGGTGGCAACAAAACTCTCCGTCTCAGACAATTGGAGAGTAAATGGATCATTAGACTACGTAGGGTTGAGGAGGGTCTCAACTCCCTTTCCCTTAAAAGATTCACCAGGTTAGAATCATGAATATGACCAGCACAAAGCTTGATATTTATCCTATTCTGATTTTCCACACCGCCAATCATTACATATGGTGCCATATCACTGTAGAGCATCTACATGACGTTATGTATTGTGAACCCTGTTTTGGTAATTAAAAATGTTTTGTATTCTTCTTGTATTTATCAATGAATATGACTATTAACCCTATATGCGAACTAGTGCAGCACAACTTTTTCTTGCGCTCTATGCCTTCTTTTCAAATCACTTGCATGGTTCTTCTCTCACGAATCTCCAAGTATATGCACTCTTTCCTTGTTCTCTCTTTTCTTTCACTTTCCAATATGGCCGCCTTTCACTCAAATCCCCGTAAGTCCTTTTTCTCTTCCACTACTTCATTTACATAAATAGAAACTGTCCACTGGCGCGCATTTCAGGCACCATGCAACGCCGTTACAGCTCTAGGAGACTTCAACATAATACCCTACAGATAAGATGCCCCTTTTTATGCCAGGAGACATGCTGCCCTTTAGCAGATTGCAGTCGACCTTTAGATACAGCCCACGACTACACAAGCGGGACAGTTTTGTACCCATCAGACCCCGTATTTCCACGAGACAGCCAGAGGTTTCAGGTCTGATAACTCTCTTGTTTACTCTGAGAGCACCCCGCCTTCTAGTCGTGGGTGCATTAACTATAACATGCTTATAATACCGCACATGGGCTATGTCTTTATTTCTGTTGGACGGCACACACGCGTTTCAGCAGGCCGTCCTTCCTTTTGTTTTCGGACACGAGCTAATATTTACTAGCTCGTTCGCTGGACATTTTACGTACTTAGTTTTTTCAATACGAGAGGATTTCTCTCTTAGTAATGCTCAATCCATGCTTCCAACACATGACTTACCTTTTGTCTTTGTTAACCATGCGCGTTACGATACCTAATTGTAGAAACTCCATACTTTTTTAACTTGTCTGCATTTCATTTAATAGCTCACGCACATAGGAGCGTAACGTCTTTTTGTTTTTTATTCGTAGACACCACGTACAGTTTGTCTCTCTTTTCTTAGACCGCTTTAGCACTATTCATTAATCGTTTCTCACTACGACTTCAGATAAAGATTTCCTCATATTCCCACACCCATTTACTTGTCTACAACCGAGAGTTTACCGTCCCTGTTTCCATTAGTGTAACCTCGTGAGCCCACTTCTTCATTTATACCTCTCTAGTGTCTAGTTGGCCCACTTTTCCCTTTTTCAATTGTAGGCGGCTATGGACGCACCATGCTTCACTCTACCTGAATATATATAGTATTATACGGAAATTCATGATAAATATCTACACTTCCAAAAAGATTGGAGGTATGTGCTACTCTCTCCGGCAACAGGCACTTGCATTCCGTGTCTAATGTCTAATTTCACAACCTTGTATATATTTTTATATCTTCTTTTAAATTCGAACTGGTCACTTTGAGTACCTAACATGCTGCATGTATTAGCACAGGTTAAGCACGGGTCTCTTTCCATCACCACATTCCTTGCATACGGGCACTGGCACATCGGTGCTCAATACAGTTTTGCATTAAACTACGGAATGTTGCTCACATTCACGAATAAGTCACATGATTTGTCATCTTGTATACATGTCACAATTTTGGCAATTCACCAACCTGTAGCATCGGGCCTCTGTTTCTTACCTACTTTTCTCACCATTTTGCATAACAGACATCGCATTAGTTGATTTTACATGCTATATTCGCAGTACATATAATTGATGCTTTCCATCTGTATGCTATTATGTTCACAGCCTTGAAAAAGTCACTTTGTGACAAAACATGTTGACTGTTGTTCTTTCCTGAATTTGAGAAATATGTTGGCCTAGTGACATCACGCCCACTTGTCTTACTGGGCTATTGAATGTCTTTTCTGTTATTGCACCAAAGAATAAACTGACTTATCAACGAATCTACAATGTGCCATGGTTTTTCCATTGTCTACAAACTTGTTCTTTAGGGGCGACCCTGAACCCAGGAAATAAGATTCCTGATGACCTAACAAGAAGAAGGACTGCTGACCTGAAAACCCCGCAGAGAAGGAGACGACAACAACTGCTTTGGCCCCAGCCCTACCAGCCTTTCTCCAGATTCAAAGATGCAACAGTGACGCATCCAGCAGGCCCAGCGACCTCTGCCGACTCAGAGGACTGCCCTGCAACCCAAAGGACCAAGAAACTCCTCTGGACAGCGGTTCTGTCTACAGCAACAAAGAAGAAACTATCTTTAAAAGGGCTCCCACCTCTCTCCTGAAGCGTGAGTCCCCAACACTCTGCACCCGATGCCCAAGGCCCGTGTTCAGAGTAACCAACACCGCAGAGAGGACCCCCAGGCAACTCCCATGACGTGTCCACCCTGAGATAACCTCCCTGCACCCCCACGACGACGCCTGCAGAGAGAAACCAGAGGATCCCCCTGACCGCGACTGCCCGGTAATAAAGAACCTGACGCCGGGAAGAAGCACTCCATCCGCAGCCCCCAGGCCTGAGACGAATCCACTAATGGTGCAGGAGTGACCAGCAGGCGGCCCTCATCTTTGCCCAGTCGGTGACTGGCCCGAGAAGCGCCCCCCCCCCGTGCCCTGCCTGCATCGCCAGAGTGACCCCCCAGGCCCATCCATTGATTTCAATACAAAACCTGACGCCTTGTTAGCACACTGCACCCGGCTGCCCCTGTGCCGCTGAGGGTGTGTTTTTTTTGTGTGCCTCTACAAAACCCCCCTGGTCTGCTCCCCGATGAAGCAGGTACTTACCTGCTAGCAGACTGGAACCGGAGCACCCCTAGTCTCCGTAGGTGCCTATGTTATTTGGGCCCCTCTTTGACCTCTGCGCCTGACTGTCCCTGTGTTGCTGGTGCTGGGTGTTTGGGGTTGACTCGAACCCGCAACGGTGGGCTGCCTATGCCTTGGAGACTGAACTTGTAAGTGCTTTACTTACCTGACAAGCTTACCTTTACTTACCTCCCCAGGAACTGTTGAATTTTGCACTGGGTCCACTTTTAAAATAGCTTATTGCCATTTATGCTAAACTGTGTACATTATTGTTTTGATTCAAAGTTCTATATTTACCTATGCCAAGTACCTTACAATTTATGTACTTACTTGAAATCTGAATGTTGTGGTTCTAAAATAAATTAAGAAAAGATTATTTTTCTATTTAATAAAAACCTATTGGGCTGGAGTTAAGTCTTTGAGTGTGTGTGTTCCCATTTATTGCTTGTGTGTGTACAAATGCTTAACACTACCCTCTGATAAGCCTACCTGCTCGACCACACTACCACAAATACAGCATTAGTATTATCTATTATTGCCACTATCAACCTCTAAGGGGAGCCCCTGGACTCTGTGCACACTATCTCTCACTTAAATAGTATATAGAGAGCCAGCTTCCTACAGTAATGTTTTCCTGACTACTGCTTATGTTGCAGAATAATCATTAACCTATATGTTTTATGTGACTACTGCTGGCTTTCACAGAGTAATAGTACTGTGTAATGTTCTGACAACTGCTTGAGTAGCAGGGTATTACTGACATGTTGTGTTTGGTCTAATGATGTGTGCAATGCAGTTTGTATTTATTTATAACTTAGAGTTGTGTTTCCTTTGTGGTGGGGATAGTGCATCATGTGTGTTGTGTGTTGTGCAGTCGCTTTTCACATTGACCCTGGGATAGGCCTGGCTGCTCCTGCCAAACCATGAAGGGAGTGAGCAGGGGTTATCTTGGGTGTGACACTCCCTCGCCCTGACTAGAGTGGGTTGGTTCTACCTGGCTTAGGTGCATACCTTAGTCAACTAGAAACCCTATTTCTAACACCCCCAGAGGTAATGGACAGCTGTCCAGTGGCTCCCCTTTGCAGACAAAGGTAGGTACAAACTTTTGGCAGTCAGGGAAGAGTATGTGGACAACTGTCAGGTTCTGAAAGAGGCACTCATTGATGGGTTTGGGCTTACTACTGAGGAATACAGGGTTAAGTTCAGAGAAACTCAGAAGAAGTACTGTCAAGACTGGGTTGATTTTGTAGACTGCAGTTAAGGCTCAGGAAGGCTGGTTACATGGTAGTGATATACATACCTATAAAGGGCTGTAATTTGATCACAAGAGAGCATATCCTTTAATAACTTTTTGTCTGACAAACTGCACCAATACCTGGTGGACTCTGAGCTGACCTCTCCCCAAGAATTGGGGAAGAAGGCAGACAAATGGGTCCGCACCAGAGTGGATCAGAAAAAACCCATTGTGGGGGTGACCAGCGGAAAGACAATACTTTAAAATCCCAGGGGAAGGATGGTAAGAAACCTAAACATGTAAAGAAAGAGTCTTCTACAGGTCCACAAACGTCTTCTTTTGGGATGGGTCCAAATCCTCCTCTTCCTCTAATAAGAAACCATGGTGCTGTCTTAGTAAAACCAAAGACCAGAGGACATCTGCCCCCAGTTGTCCTAAGAAAGGCACCAGTACTACTACTTCCCCTAGTGCCCCTAGCAGTAGCACTAGTAGTAGTACCACAACCAAAGGTTTAGCTGGGTTCACCTTGGGTTACTGAGGCCTAGTCAGAGAAACCATTGAAGCTGTCCTAGTATCATACGGTGGTCACTTTGACTGCCTGGCCTCCTAATGTGAGGAAATACAGACAGCACCCCCTCATTAGTGGTATTGAGGCACAGGCTTACAGGGACACTGGTACAATTGCCACCGTGCTGACTGAAAAACTTGTGTCTCCTGTGCAAATCCTACTTGGGCACACTTACCAAATAACCAGTGTAGAAAACATAACTGAGTGCTACACCATGGCAGTGTGTAATTTCAGCTGTGGAAGGGGGGATGTTACTGGCCCTTAAAAAGTTGTACCTTCATCCATTCCTGTCCAGTGTCTTATTGGCAATGATTTGGAGGCCTCAGCATGGACTGAAATGCTGTTGCAGGCCCATGCAGCAATGCTGGGCATCCCTGGCAGTGTGTGGCAAGTAGAGCACAGATCAAGAAGCAGGGAACATTGGTGCATGGAACAATGGCCCAGGCAGCTCCTAATAGAGGTAGAAAGGGTAAGACGTTGTCCTTCCCCAAGAATTCAGGTGAGGATCAGTCTCCTCAGAGAGGTGATATTGCCCCTTTTGAGGGAACTGGCCCAGAGGAGCTTCGGTCTGACACGGCAGAGCTTTGGGGGCAGGTGGACCTTCCATGGAGAAATTGTCTGGAGCAGAAATCCTACCCCTCTCTTGAAGGCCTCATACAGCATGCTGCTGCAGAAGAAGCAGGGGATGTCCGTGGATCCCATATGATTTACTGGAAAAATGATCTCTTCTACTCAGAGGCTACAGACCCCATGGCAGGTGCTACTAGGAGTTTGGTCATTCCTTAGAAGTTTAGGGAGTTTCTATTGACCCTGGCCCATGAAATTACCCCTTGCAGGACATCCTGGGAAAGCAAGACTTAAGACAGACTTGTTCCACCCTTTCACTATTCCCACATGTGTAAAGACAAAAATGAGTTTTTTCACTCCTGTATCACCTGCCAAGCCAAAGGGAACATTAGGTGGCACTACAAAAGCCACTTTAATCCCACTACCAGTGGTTGGGGTTCCCTTTGAAAGATTGGGGATTGACATTGTTGGTCCCTTAGACCTTCCTACAGCCTCTGGGAACAGATTTATTCTGGTGGTGGTGGGCCATGCTACCAGGTACCCCCAAGCTATTCCCCTTAAGATCACCACAGCTCCTGTAGTGGCCATGGCCCTCTTATTAATCTTTTCTAGGGTAGGTTTTCCTAAAGAAGTGGTGTCAGACAGAGGTTCAAACTTCATGTCTGGCTACCTGAAAGCAATGTGGAAGGAGTGTGGTGTAACTTATAAATTCACCGCCCGTACCATCCACAAGGAAATGGGTTAGTTGAAAGATTCAACAAAACCCGCAAAGGTCTGAATATGGGACTCTCTGAAAAACCTGGGAGGAGATGGGATGACCTACTACCTTGCCTTCTATTTGCCTACAGAGAGGTTCCACCGAAGGGAGTGGGCTACAGTCCACTTGAGCTTCTGTTTGGACACCCAGTTAAAGGTGGTCTTTGTCTTGCAAAGAAGGGATGGGAACAGCCTCTCAAACGCCCCAAACAAGACATTGTGGACCATGCACAAGTTATAGCATTACCAAAAGGCTGTGCTGACTGTTTACAAGCCGGGGCAGAAGGTGTGGGTTTTGGAGCCTGAGGCCCCAAGTGTTCTCCCAAGACAAGTGGAGTGGTCCCCATTCAATTGTGGAGAAGAAAGGTGAGGTCACCTACCTGATGGACTTTGGTTCTCCAAGAAGCCCCCATAGGGTGCTTCATCTGAATCCCCTAAAGCCTTATCTTGAAAGCGCTGACATGCTTGCTCATGATCATTGAAGAGGGACAGGAGGAGGAGAGTGACCCTCTCCCTGATTTCCTCTCATTTGACCATGTTGATGGTTCAGTGGATGGAGTAATCTTTACTGACAGTCTCATTGAACAAGCAAATTGCAGACAGGTGCTCAGTCATTTCCAAGATCTCTTTTCTCTTGACACCCTGTCGATCTACCTGGTGTGCCCATAATGTCGACACAGGTGACAGTCTGCCTGTTAAGAGTAAAATCTACAGGCAACCTGACGATGTTAGAGATTGCATCAGAGCACGAGTTTTCAATATGCTTGAGTTGGGGGTTATTGAGCCTTCAGACAGCCCTTGGGCTTGTCCTATAGTCCTTGTACCCAAACCTCATTCCCAGGGTGCAAAGAAGGAAATGAGGTGCTGTGTGGACTACGGAGGTCTCAGTGCAGTCACTAAGACTCATGCCCATCCTAGCCCCAGGGCCGATGTACTTGTTGATACCTGGCTGCAGTCTAGTATTTCAGCACATTTGACTTGACTGCATGAAACTGTCAGATCAAGTTGTCTGAATCTGCAAAAGCCAAAACAGCATTCTCAACTCCTGGTGGGTACTTCCAGTTCACTGTGATGCCCCTTGATTGAAGAATGCACCTGCCGCATTCCAGAGCTTGGTGACTCAAGTTCTGGCAGGCATGAAAGACTTCAGTGCAGCATATCTAAATGATAATGTTGTCTTCAGTTCCACCTGGCAGGATCACCTGGCCCACCTCAGAAGTGTACTTCAGGTCTTGAAAAAGGCAGGCCTCACTATCAAGGCCAGTAAGTGCCAGATAGAGCAGAGCAAACTTGTATACCTGGGCCACCTGGTAGGTGGAGTCCAAGTTCAACCTTTACAGAGAAAAATCCAAACTGTTGTTGATTGGGTTGGTCCCACTACTCAGACTCAGGTTAGAGCTTTTCTGGGCCTGTCTGGGTATTACATGAGATTTGTAAAGGGGCATGGATCCATCGTGACCATCTGAATCATCTCACCTCTAAGAAAATGCCTAAAAAGGTCAACTGGACAGTTAGTTGTCAAGAGGCCTGTGATGTCCTGAAGAAGGCCATGTGCTCCTCTCCAGTTCCAAAAAGCCCTGACTACTCCAAACAGTTCATTGCTCAGAAAGAGGCTTCAGAAATAGGAATAGGAGCAGTACTATCCCAACTTTATGAAGAGGGCCAGGATCAACCAGTAGCCTTTATGAGCAGGAGGTTTACTCCCAGAGAGAAACGTTGGTCAGTCATGGAGATGGAGGCCTTTGCTGTGGTCTGCACCCTTAAGAAGTCGAGGCCATATCTGTTGAGCACTCACTTCATTGTTCAGACAGGCTACAAGCCTCTCTTATAACTTAAACTGATGAAGGGTAAAATCCAAATCTTTTGAGCTGATCCATTTCCCTGCAGGGGATGGACTTTTCAGTGGAGCATAGACCTGGGATTAACTGTGCAAACGCAGATATTTCCACTTAAAAATGAGGACTCACTTGGGTAAAGCTAGTCTTATCCTCTTTCTTTTTTTTGGGAGGGGGGTGTTATATTGGAAAGTACAATCTTTCTTACGTAGTTACCCCCACTTTTTTCCTGTTGTCAGTATCTTTTGAATACTGCTAACCGGGACCGACCCCAGTGTCCGTGTACTCTTACGTAAATTTAGTTGGTAGGTTACTTTTACACCTGACAATTACATACTAGTGCACCCATGCAAGTTCCTACTATATGGTACTTAGATGTCTTGGGCATTGGCACACCAAGGGTCCCCCATGGGCTCCAGCATGTATTGTGCCACCCATGAAGGCCCATTTAAAATGTGACTCGAGGCCTGCCTTTGCAGCCTGTGTGAAATGGCGCATGCACCTTTCACTCCAGATGTAAGGTTTGCCTTATGTTGCTGCCTACTCCAGAAACTGTTCTGCCCTCCTGCTGCTGAACCTAGTTCGAGCAGGGGAAGGCAGAACAAAGCATTTCCTGTAGAGGAGTGGTAGATTTAGGTCTCTGGATTATGATACGGGTGCCTCTGAGTGCCACCAGACTGCTTTTGAAGGACACATTTGGTGCCCTCCTTGCATAAACTGGTTTACTCCAGTGCAGGAGTCCCTGGCTCCGGTGCGAAACCACACAAAGAACAGGGGAGTGAGCACCTCTTTGTCCAGCTCATCCCCACTTGATTCTGCTGTCTTGGAGATAAGTTGAGCAGAGGCCTCTGAAGGCATCTGACTGGTTAGTCCAGCTGGATGACACCCCTGACCCCTTCTTCTCCTCCCCCCCAAAATATGTGGGAAACTGCAGTAAGTATCGAACCCCTTTCCTGGGTTACTTAAGGGCTTCCCTGCGGGTGGGACCCTAGATTTGTTCGTGGATTTGTCTCTGGAACCATCTGAATACTTTTCTGCAAGACACTTTTGCAACCTGGATACTTTAACTGCTGCTGGACTTCGCCATGACCCAAGACAAGACTGCATCTTGTAAGAGGGCTCCTTCTGAAACTTTCTCCCTGTGCATTGCAAGGGCTCTACAACCTCCTTGGCCGTGCATCCTCCAGAATCACATGGACTCTGCCTGCACTTAGGAAAGCAAGAAGGAATCTCTCTTGGAATAAAGGAGTCATTACCCTACATCCGCAGGCACCTCAACCGTGACGGCCAATTTGAGTATGGATTCTCCAAGCCTCTGCACCACAGGTGGTGCTTCTGCGTCCCTGAAGAGGTCTGACCTGTTGTCTTTGCAACTGAGAAGTCTGAGGTGCTTTGCTAGAGCTGTCTGGCTGGAACCCATGTGCACCTCATCTTTTTGTTGTTGCCAAGTGTAAGGAAATGCCTCCTTGGCATGGTTACCCCCTTACTTTTTTGCCTTTGCTGATGCCAAGTTATGATTTGAAAGTGTGCTGAGGCCTGCTAACCAGGCCCCAGCACCAGTGTTCTTTCCCTAACCTGTACCTTTGTTTCCACAATTGGCACACCCTGGCCTCTAGGTAAGTCCCTTGTAACTGGTACCCCTGGTACCTAGGGCCCTGATGCCAGGGAAGGTCTCTAAGGGCTGCAGCATGTCTTATGCCACCCTGGGGACACCTCACTCAGCACAGACACACTGCTTGCCAGCTTGTGTGTGCTGGTGGGGAGAAAATGACTAAGTCGACAAGGCACGCCCCTCAGGGTGCCATGCCAACCTCACACTGCCTACAAAAAGCCCCTGGTCTGCCTTCCGAAGACACAGGTACTTACCTGCTGGCAGACTGGAACCGGGGCACCCCCTTCTCCATTGAAGCCTATGCGTTTTTGGCACCATTTTGACCTCTGCACCTGACTGGCCCTGAGCTGCTGGTGTGGTAACTTTGGGGTTGCCCTGAACCCCCAACGGTGGGCTACCTTGGACCAAACTTTGAACCCTGTAGGTGGTTTACTTACCTGCAAAACTAACAAACACTTACCACCCCCAGGTACTGTTGAAAATTGCACTGTGTCCAGTTTTAAAATAGCTTATTGCCATTTGTGTGAAAACTGTATATGCTATTTTGCTAATTCAAAGTTCCTAAAGTTCCTAAGTGAAATATCTTTCATTTGAAGTATTACTTGTAAATCTTGAACCTGTGGTTCTTAAAATAAACTAAGAAAATATATTTCTATATGCAAACCTATTGGCCTGGAATTGTCTTTGAGTGTGTGTTCCTCATTTATTGCCTGTGTGTGTACCACAAATGCTTAACACCACCCTCTGATAAGCCTACTGCTCGACCACACTACCACAAAATAGAGCATTAGAATTATCTCTTTTTGCCACTATCTTACCTCTAAGGGGAACCCTTGGACTCTGTGCATGCTATTTCTTACTTTGAAATAGTACATACAGAGCCAACTTCCTACACCAAGGTTGTTGGCTCTTCAGTCCGAAGACCTCCTAGCTCCAAGGAGCTCCAGCCTCCAGCAGTACACAGCTCCAAGAACAACAACCTCTCTGCAACTCTTGAAACCTAGACACCCCGCTTTGCTGTGCTGCTGAGGCCTCCCTGCAACACCCTGTACCTGCTGCCAGAGGGTCCTGCTGGGGGTGCCATTAATTTCTTTTGGCTCTCCTGTCTGCTAAGGGCTGGCCCTGACTTACCTGCAGAGGTAGAGTCTCCTGGACCTTGCTGGTCCCCAAAATTCTGGAACTCCCCTTGCATTTGCCAAGGCTTTTTGCTGTTTCTGCTGACCCCTCTGCAATCCGACGACCAGCGTAGGCAGCTCGTGAACAACTCCTGGGATCTTCCTGCATCGCCTGGACTCCACAGCTACATTTCTTCGACCACATCCAACATGAAAGCATCTCCAAAAAGGGTAGGCATTGTCACCTGCACCACCAGGGCACCCCTGGGTGTTCTAGACTTTGTCCCCTCTTTTATTAGGTCCTCTTCTGCCGAAATCCACGCCCGAGACCTGGTCCATGGGCCACGTCAGCAGCTGGACAACCAAGGTCACTATTGACTTCAGTGGGAGGTTCCGATACAACTTCAACCCTATGCACCTGGGCTCCCTGGTGTAGTTACTCCACTTCTCTGGGTAACCACGGGTGGGGACACTCTTGAACCTCCCTTGTCCCAACAGGTTTCCTTGGGGTTCTCTGGGAAGGGTCCTAAAACTCGAAAACTCCAACCACGACTTTCCCATGGTATCCTATGGACACTGGCCCAGGGTTACAACTCTGCACACAGGTGCCTGGGGAATCCGGACTACTTATCTTTGGTGTTTTAGTGCTTCCTGATCCCTAAGGGTCCTTGGGTGGTAGTTTGGATTGGTAGAGATTTTCACATTCCGTTTTTTCAATATATGGTTTGGCCCCTCCATAGGGGCCCATGTTATTTTATGCTTTTACTTACCTGTTTCAGTTTATATTTTTGTATGTTCATATCTCTGTTTAGACGATAAACCAAAGTTAATTTAGTGTGTGTGTTATAATAAATGATAAAAAAAATTCTAACACTGGTGTGGTACTTTCATTTGTGTTAATCACTAACTGACCTGTGTGGTATTTGCAACTGCTTTACACTCTCCTGAATGAGGCGTAGCTGATCTCCACAGCTACCCTTTGAGAGCTCTGGTTATCTAGAACCTCTACACTATTACTAAGGGTGTCCTGGACTCAGTACAGGGTGCCTCGCCTATAGGTGTACACTGTATACTGAGCCAGCCTCCTAGAGCTGGGGCCTGGCAAAAAGGTTATTGTGCTAGATTGATATGGCAGTTTAAACTGCGTAGACCCTGCAGTGGCAGGCCTGAGACATGTTAAAAAGACTTCTAGATGCAGATTCCTTGCCTTTGAATTACCTGGCGTCAGCTTATAATCCAGAATCTTTTTGCTGAGCAATACCCTGCGCACGCCATCGGGTGACGTTGTTCGGTAACGCTTGCGTCATCCGGCTCCGTGTGGCTTCGACAGCGTCATTGGAGCCATCTAGGATGTCACGGTCGTCTATATAGACGCCACCTTGCACGCGTACATCAGTTCTTTTCCTTCTGTGCCGGTTAAGCGCAAATCTGGGATCAAGCTACCCTTTGCCTTTTTTCGACTTTTTGTCATCTGTGTTTTGGATGTCCTCTAGGAAGACAGGGTTCGCGCAGTGTTGGTCACGGACCCCCACGAGGTATGTCTCTTGTGCCTCAACAGGGACCACGACTTTGAAGTTGAGTTCCAACTGCCGGGCCATGGCCCCCAAAGCTTTGAGGGTGCGGTCCCTAAAGCTCATGGTGGCATGGCAGTCAACTTCGGTCGGTGCAACTCCTCTGAGGTCACAGTCCCACTCAAGGAGGTCGCAGAACCATTTCTTGGAATGTTGCGGGTCTCAAGACACTCCTAAATCACTACATAGCCCAACAACATCTAGCAAATGGGGACTTATAATGCCTACAAGAAACCTGGTCAACCTGCCCAGTGACTGTTCCAGGCTTCTGTGAAATTCAACAGCCTGCTATAAAAAGAAACATTTTTGCGAGAACCTCCGGAGGCCTCTCTATTTACTTAAACGTCAACTTAGACTTCTAGTTAGTATTGGACCTACCAATAACCAAATGCTACAAATAATAAGATTGGAAATCCTGAGATCAAAAGTTCACAAGTAAAATTTCTCCTAATTAACCTTTACTTTAATTTATGTGGCCAAGCAAAGACAAAGTATGGCACAACTAGTTGACACACTGGATGGAGCAATCTGCGACCACACTGGCTTTACTATCCTAATTTGTGGAGATTTTAATCTTAGATCTCTAGGAACAAGAGCGGACTTTATCTGCCCAGAATGCCCTGCCAGCCGTCAACTTCAACAATTCTTCGAAAAACATGGCCTTGTCTCCATTCAGCACTCACAAAGAGTCAGTGCCTCCGCACAACATTTCCCAAAAACTTTTCAGAATAAGTGCACATTAGACTATTATCTTCTCTACTGAGGAAGTTATAGACTATCTAACAGCTTTTGAAATCCCAATACTAAAGGCAAGTGAACATCTTCACCTCATAGCAACCTTTGAAATGCATCCAAGGCACCCAGAAATCTACAACTCAATCGGTATGCCTCAGGGGGAAGAAGAAACACAAATAATCAGCCAAAAAAAATGGGGACCCATTGCATCCCAAGCATATAACCAGTGGTTAAACGCCAGTGGCCTAATTCTTTTGTTATTATCGAGTGATTCACTCTGAACTAAATGGCCAGACATCACCTATGATCTTGTGCAACACGAAGGATCCTCCAGCATACCTCAACGGTGTTTTGAAAAAATCCCTCGTCAAGATTCCTTAGGAGAGAGTAAGTCGAATCTAGCCAGATTGAGAAGATCACTCGGCAAAACAAGTGACCCCATAATAAAAAAAAGAGCTAGCTTCAAAATTATACAAGCAGCTGATATGGCCCATAAAACGCCAGCAAGCAGAAAATGAGTCTGTTTACATCTACACTTTGACAAGAAAACACAATCATGGTGAACTATGGAGATACATCAAAAGCAAGATCAACAAAAGTGACCAACGTAACAACGCGATAAATGAAGCTTCCTGGGTAGAACATGTAAAAAATAAAATAAAAAAAAAGACTCTGTTCAACCTACCAATTTTCCCAAGCACAACCAGAGGAGAAACCGGACATCAATGAGCATCAAACAGTCATGGGACTTGCTCCCTCTCCAGGAGAGATTGCTAGCATTCTGCGTGGAATAAGGTCGTCAGTGGCTTCCGGTCCAAACGGAATCCCTGCATACATCTACGAGGAAGATCCGAACCTCTGGTCACCAATCCTTTCTACACTGCACTGCTCCTGCCTTGATTCCCAGGAAGTACCACCGAACGGGATATGCTTAATACTACACCCCATTTACAAAAAGGGAAATAGGCAAGACCCCGCCAATTATCGCCTCATTGCACTCCTGGACACTGAAGCAAAAGGATTCGCCTCAGTCCTTAGGAAGAACTGCAAAACTGGGCAGAGGCCAATGAGTTAGTGCCACTAAACCAAACTGGCTTCAGTGCGAATTGTGCGACCACAGACAACATTGTAGCCCTTCCATTTCTAGCTCATGAGGCTGTGGCTAAATAAATCCCTTCCTCCCCCCTTATCACATGTTTCGTAGATTACTCAGCGGCATTTGATGCTGTTGACAGGAATCTACTGTGGAACAAGCTGAAAAACTGGGGCATCTCAAATAACCTCCTAAGGGCAATAACATTGTTATATACATCTACCTGGGTGAGGGTCAAGCTGTCACCCTCCACAGTCACTGAGGAGATTCCTACCACCAACGGGCTAAAACAAGGCTGCATTTGGGCACTGCTTCTATTCAGCCTCTACACCACTGATATGCCACAGGCACTAAAACAAGCCAACCTGATACTTCTGAAAATTGGCAATCAAAAGATCACCTTGCTACAATATGCAGATGATATTGTCCTGTTGGACCACTCCATAGTTGGCTTACAAAAAGCGCTAACAGCACTGCACAGCTACAATACAGCAAACAAAATGATGGCTAATGCTACTAACACTAAATTAGTAATTATCGGTGGGTCACTGAAATACCAGCACTTTTGCTAGAAATTGAGACCACTTATCGTTAGGACTACGGACATGTACAACTATCTGGGAGTTTGTCTCTCAGCCAAGGGAACGCCCAAAGCCCACCTTCAACATCCTAAGGCAAAGGCTGATTATATAACAACTAGAATATGCCATCTCGATAGAAACCCCCTCCCCTAAATTAATCCTTCAAACTCTTAAAGACACTTTTCTCCCGGCAATGAACTATGGTCACAAAGCATTCCCTGGCCAACCCGCCGCACTGATAGAAAAGCTCCAGGTTAAAATCGACAAAAGAGTTTTTAAGCTGCCACAATATATAAGGAGTCATCTAATAAGGCTGGAATTTGGTTTGGAGGGCCTGCATTGGGCCATGATGGGGCCCTTCCTGAAATACTACCACAGGATAGTCATGGCCCCACCTAACACTGAAGTCAGTTTTTTGCTTCGTTTTTGACACAAATACGAACCCTTGGTCACAATATCTAACTGCAGCTTTAAACAATCTCCAAATTGACCAAGTAGAACTGATCAGGTTGGCCCAGTTGCACATTGCAATCAAACCTGTGATTAAAAACCAGATAAAATCGCTTTCCCGGGCATGTGATCTTGGAAGAACGAACAAGACTCCAATGCAAGAAGCATTAATTACTTCTTACAAAAACTCTACACAGCTTTTGGCACCACAGCCATATTTTACTCATCCCATCAGGAAAACCTGCATGACACAAATTGCCTTTGCGAGAGTGCTCAGCCTGAGTACAACAGAGCTAAACCCGAAATGGAGCTCCCTTACCATCTTTGGGAGTTGCAGGCTATGTGAATATAAATCTGAAACCTTTATCCACCTATTGTGCTGCTGTCCGGCCCTAATGAACGTACGTTGCTCCCTCCTAAGATCTATCTTCCTCCATCATAATCTAAGATCTTGCACAGAGGCAATATCCCTGATGTTTGCTTAAAGAAACCTACTGACCAGGCCAAATTTGGGAAGTTTATTAAGCTGGCTCAAGCTGAACTGACGGCCCACACAAAGGGCCCTTATGTTTTGACTGTCTGTGAAAGGCAATCAGTCTAGGTTTTATTCTATAAAAAATATATATATATATTGTACTAATGTAACCTAAATGTGGTCGACGGACTTCCAGAGAGTATATTTTTTTTTGTCTCCTGTATAATTTTCTTTGTTTGCAAAGACTTTAAGTAATCAAGCAATAAAATGATGAGGAGGAGGAGGCAGTCGCAGAACCACTCCAGGAGGCCCAAGTCCTCTTCGTCCTATTTGAGGTCCTCAGGGAAGAGGCACAGCAAGGCACCTCGGGGACGTCTATGTTCTGAGCACGGTGCCGCGGAGCTGTTGCCAGGACCGACTCCCTATCCACCCCCACACCCTCATTTTGGGAGCCAGAGCAACCACCGCTCAATTAAAGGAATTTTACAAGGCTGTGTCCTGTTTTTGAGCAGGCTGCCCCCTCGGGTGGGTCTTGGGGTCAGCAGGGGCCCCATCGGCTTCGGTGCAGTTGGGGACCCCAGGATCCAATCGTGGATCCGGACCGGTGCCGGGTTCTCAAAGGCTGCCTCTGGTGCCAGGCCCTCGTCGACGCGCCCTCCACCACTGGCGCCCACTGGTGGTGTTAGCCCCATCCTCATTCTGGATGATCCAGAGCTGGAACGACATTGTACGATGCCAATTCAGACTTCAATAGCGCTGAGTATGCCCGGATCAGTGCCAGAGACTTAGAACCGCCAAGCACAGGTGAGGATGGGGAGAGGTCTGAGGACACTTTAGAGTACAGATTGGAGCAGGACTAGTATGAGGATCTAGGGGAAGCCAGTGGTCTGGAAACTTCTCCAGATGCTGGCATGCTCCCCTCCCGCTGTGGCTATGGAGGAGGGGGCATCTTATGCCATGGTGGTGCGTAGGGCAGCTGTGGTCTAGGATCTAGACTTGCCTACAGTACCAGTCAGGACTAATCTCCTGACAGAGGTGCTGCAGCCAGGGGATGCTACATCAGAGCCGATGTTAACCTTCAATGAAGCCCTCACAGATGTCCTTCTGGGAACGTGGTCCAAACCCAGCACAGGGGCTTCTATGAATAGGGCAATCGTCCGCCACCATAGACCAGCTCCAAGTGACCCTAGTTTCCTCACCCAACACCCCACCCCGGAGAGCTTGGTGGTCCAAGCCTGCACTTCCTGTGGTGCCTTCCCTTCCGCTCCCCCAATATGGAATCCAAGAGGCTGGACCAACATGGAAAGAAGATGGTTTCTTCCTCCAGCCTGGCATTGAGGTCGGTAAACACCTCTTGCCTATTGGGCCATTTTTCCCATACTTTATGGGATATGGTGGCACAAGTGCTGCCCCATGTCCCAGGGGGCGTACAGGACACTTTCCCAGGCTGTCAAGGATGGGAGAGATGCAGCCAAGTTTACCATCAGGTGTGGCTTGGACAGGACTGACTCACTGGGCAGAGCGATATCTTCGACAGTGGCTCTCCGACGTCACGCCTGGCTGCGTACCACTGGCTTTTCGGGGGATGTCCAGTCGACTTTATGGACATGCCTTTCGATGGCTCATGCCTTTTGGTGAGAAGGCAGACTCTGCGCTTGAGAGATTCAAGGATTCTCGAGCTACGGTCAGATCCTTGGGCCTCTCAGCGCCTATTTGCTAGCAATCTGTGTACCACCCGTTTCGAGGCTTCGGGAGGGGCGTGGTACCACGCCAACCACAGGTTATCCACTGTCCTCCGGCTTAACAGCATCCCGTGCGAGGATGAGGTTGTTGCATCTTCAGACCCAGAGGGTCTATCCAGAGGTCGGCCACCACCCAACCCCCTAATCCCCTTCCACAAGGCCCAAGCCCCCCTAGTATGGTTCTGCAAGACCATGTCTGTCCAGTTGGAGGGAGGATTCAATTTCACCTCCCTCACTGGTGGTCCATAACATCGGAGAAATGAGTTTTGCAGATCATACAGAAGGGCTATTCCTTCCCCTTCCAGTCTTTCCCTCCCTCTATCCCTCCGGTAAAAGAAAGGCTGATGGAGGATCATTTGATCTTACTCGGTGAGGAAGTTACGGCTCTCTTGGCTACGGGAGCCATAGAAAGGGTCCCGATGTCAGAAGTAGGCAGTGGTGGTTATTCCTGCTACTTTATGATCCCAAAAAAGAACAAGGGTCTTCGTCCTATCTTGGATTTAATGGATGTCAATCTCTTTCTCAAAAAAGGGAAATTCAAGGTGCTCACTCTTGCTCAGGTCTTGTCTGCCCTAGACCAAGGAGACAAGATGGTAGCGTTGGACTTGCAGGATGCGGATTTTCACATCCACATCCTGCCTGCCCACAAGCATTATTTTGCGGTTCAGGGTGGGCCACGAGCACTGTCAGTTTACTGTGCTCCCCTTTGGTCTCACCAGTGCCCCTTAGGTGTTCACCAAAGTAATGGCGGTGGTGGCAGCTCATCTTCACAGGTTAGGGATTTCCATCTTCCCCTACCTCGACGACTGGCTGTTGAAGGCCTCAGGCTCTCGTCACCCACCTTCAGACTAGGGCGGACCTCCTGCATTCGCTGGGGTTCACTATAAATGTGCTGAAGTCACACTTGACTCCCTCTCAGAAGGTCCCTTTCATTGGAGCTGTTTTGCTTACAGTACAGTTTCTGGTTTATCCTCCCGAGCAGCGAGTCCAGGATATTCAGGTTATGATACTAATGATTCATCTAAATCAAGGATAGAGGTTGAGACAGACTTTGAGGCTGTTGGGACAAATGGCTTCCTCCATGCTGTTAGTCAAACATGCCAGATGCGGGCTCTGCAATAGGACCTGAAGTTCCAGGGGGCACAGAATCAGGGCAATCTTACTGACACAGTTCAAATCTCGGAGGGAACTGCAAAAGATCTGCCGTGGTGGTTAGTGAACTGCGATTGGGTCAAACGCAGACTCCTCTCCCTTCCCCAACCAGATCTCACAGTAGTGACAGATGTGTCACTTCTGGGATGGGGAGGCCACCTGGGAGAGGCGGAGATCAGGGGCCTCTGGTCTCCGGTGGAATCCGGGCTCCATATCAACTTACTGGAGATCTGGACGATCCGGCTAGCATTGAAAGCATTTCTTCCAGTTTTGAAAGAGAAGTTAGTGCAGGTGTTTACAAACAACACTGGCACAATGTGGTACTGCAACAAGCAGGGCGGTGTGGGGTCGTGGACCATTTGTCAGGAGGCTGTGCATCTCTGGACATAACTGGAACAGCAGGGCATAACCCTTGTGGTTCAACACCTGGCAGGTTCTCTGAACGCCAGGGCGGACAAACTCAGCCGTCATTGCTTAGCGGATCACAAATGGTGTCTCCATTCGGAGGTTGTGCAAGGACTCTTTCTGCAGTGGGGAGAGCCTTGGTTAGATCTGTTTGCCTCCACAGAGTACGAGCAATGTCAGCAGTATTGCGCGTTGGAGTTTCCAAGGTTGCAATGGCTCAGCGATGCTTTGTGTCGCAAGTGGAATTCAGCCCTCCTATATGCATTTCCGCCCACACCCCTTCTGCCCAGAGTTCTCAAGAAGATCAAGAATGACCGGGCCCAAGTCATCTGAGTGGCTCCGGATTGGGCACAGAGAGTCTGGTATCTCGAGCTACATAAAATGAGCATCAATCCTCCCATCAGGCTGCCCCAGAGGATCTTCTGTTGCAGCAGCAGGTAAGGGTTCTCCAACCAAACCTGTCAACTCTGCACCTTCATGCATGGAGATTGAGCGGCAGCAGTTGATGGCTTTTGACCTTCAGCCTTTACTGTTCATATCTCCCATTGTGAATAGATTCCACAAAGGGCTTGTACATATGTTTCTTCCTACACCCTTTATTGTGCCTCAGTGGGACTTAAATCTTGTCCTCGCATTTCTCATGTGTGCTCCGTTCGAGCCTTTGCACAACTGTCCCCTCCGGCTGCTCGCCATAAAGACAACCTTCTTAGGGGCAATAACATCTGCCTGGAGGGTGAGTGAGATGCAAGCCCGGTCATCAAAGCCACCGTATCTCACTAGCCAGACAGTGTTCCTCAGAACTTGTGCCTCTTTCATCCCCAAGGTCGTGACCCCATTCCATCTGTGTCAGAATATCACCCTGCCCACCTTCTTGGCTCCACCGCATCCCTCTAAGGAAGAGGAGCAACTCCATCGACTGGACCACAAAAATAACTGCTTTGTTCTACCTTGACCTCATAAGAGTTCCAGGTGGATGACAACTCTTTGTGGGGTACGTGGGAGCAAAGAAGGATCGGTTAGTGCAGAAGCTAGCCATTTTGCACTGGGTAGTTCTCTGCATTAAGATCTGCAACGTATTGGCCAGGAAGCAGCCTCCTGAGGGCTTGAGAGCTCATTCTACTAGGGGCAAAGCTGCTACAACTGCGCTAAGCGTCCCAGTCCTGGAGATTGGTCAGGCGACAACGTGGGTGTCCTTGCACACGTTGGCAAAACATTACTGCCTGGACAGTCGGGTACGAAGGGACGGGTGCCCTTTCAGTCCTGCAGGACTTGCTAGTGTAAGGAGTGGTATCCGCAGCCCACTGCCATGAGGTTATGGCTTGGGCATCTATTCAAAGGTAAGGAATCTGCAGCTGAAAGTCTCCATTAGATGAACAATGCTTTATCTGGTAGAGACTCTATGCAGCTGCAGATGCCTCCCTGCTCTCCGGATATGGATGGTAGGGTTAGGGTTTGTTTCCTTCTCCGGACCCTAGTTTTGCACAAGAAAAATGTTGGTTATATCCATGACTCAGCGCTTCTGGCGTGGAAGTTTTTTGTGGGTAAAAACTGATACACGCGTGCCGAGGTGGCGTCTATATAGACAACCGTGACGTCATGGACAGCTCCAACGACGCTGGCGAAGCCACGCGGAGCCGAACAACGCCACCAAACGGCGCAACAAAAAGATTCTGGATTCGAAGCGGACGCCTGGGAATCCAAAGGTGAGGAATCTGTAGCTAGATAGTCTCTACCAGATGCATTACCAAAGGTAAATAACTTGTTAATCAGTGGGCGGAACAATCAGTGCTGCAGGCCCACGCACAGCATTTAACTTACACGCCATTGGTACTGGTAGTGCACTTTGCTAGGGACGTATAAGTAAGTTGAATATGCCACTTGGGTAGATGCCAGTGTTACCATGTTTTACAGGGCTTGAAAAACCTACTCGACCACTCACTATGATGATTCATATTTGATCAGGTCGAGCTATTTTTAGAACCTACTTACCCCTTCTGGCAATTTGACAAATCAGGTGTTCTGTTCAATAAGAAAGTGAATTAGCAATTAAGATGCCTTTAAACCTTATGCTTGTCACATTTGCTCTGTGTTCAGAGACAGCAGTCAAAAGTCATTTTGTCTTCTTGCAATGCAATTGCTTTTCTTTGTGACTACAGTTTCAGGATTTTGTGATGTGAACTCTCTGACCTGTGTGGAATGAAAGTTAGTCAGTACCAAGTTTTTCCTAACACACAACGGTTATATAACTAAGTCAACTTTACAAACATTTCAAAATATATTTCAATGGCTGAAAGACCATTTTTTGTAATTATGTATGATGGAAAAAAATCAGAGCACTTGGTGATGTGCAAATTCTGAATGTTTTCTGAAACCCAATTTTCACAGATTAATACGCTATAGTTTTATAAGTAAAGCTGCAAGTTAGTGGGATGTTTTTTGGACGTTTGCTGGAAATGTACTGTCTGTAAATGACTATGCTCTACCACATCATGCTTTAGTAATATAATTATTAAAAGTGAGTGTTTAAACATAAACTGAGAATTACTCCTGTCCCAATGGTAATGCTATTAGTAAACTAAGAGACAAGTCATGGATCATGTGTATACCCTGTATGGGGCTAGATTTATTATACATGGAGCAAACATTTAGTGTATTTACTCAAACAAAAAAGGATTATTTTTTTTACAGCAGAAATGCTGAACTAGCATATTTGAAGGTGCACTTATACGTGTGAACGATGAAAAAGGTGACTCTGTAAATTACAAAATTTGCCTAGGATCACACAATTTGAGACCTGTTTCGGGATCAAGTACATTACAGTTAGATTGCGTAGATTATTGAAGCTACTCGACGTGCAGGTCTAGTAAAATTTTTATGATTTTTTGAGGCCTGTTTTAGTGAAAAAGCACCAGCACCCTAGCACTGCTTAGAAAGGATAAAGTGTACAGAGTCCTTAAGCCAGTAAAAAAAAAAGGTTCTGAAGGCAAAAGGTCAGGAAAAACCATTCCAAGGATGTCAGGCCTAACACCTTTGGACTGCAGAAAGTGTATTAAGTGCTCATTCTGCAGTCTTGCAGATATTTCCTACGGTTTAAGATTGACTCAGGCCATTTTCAGTTTGCCATGCCCCTCTTTGGCCTCTCAGGAACTGCTCGATGTTCACGAAAGTGATGGTGATAACCACCCTTCATCAGAGGTTGAGGATTCCAGTCCTCCCCTACCTCAACAACTGGCTGTTAAAGGCAGGTGTAGGAAAATGCCACTGTTGGCATAGTTACCCCCTAACGTTTTGCCTTTCGTTATTGCCAGCTTTGAAAGTGTGCTGGGACTGTGCTAACTAGGCCCCAGCACCAGTGGTCTTTCCCTAAAACTGTACCTTTGTTTCCACAATTGGCACAGCCCTGGCACATAGATAAGTTCCTTGTAAAAGGTACCCCTAGTACCAAGGGCTCTGTGGCCAGGGAAGGTATCTAAGGGCTGCAGCTTGTATTATGCCACCCTGGGGCCCTCACAGCTTGTGTGTGCTGGTGGGGAGAAAAAGACTAAGTCGACATTGCACTCCCCTGAGCGTGCCATGCCCACAAACCCACTGCCTGTGGCATAGGTAAGTCACCCCTCTAGCAGGCCTTACAGCCCTAAGGCAGGGTGCACTATATCACAGGTGAGGGCATAGCTGCATGAGCACTATGCCCCTACAGTGTCTAAGCCAATTTTTAGACATTGTAAGTGCAGGGTAGCCATACTGAGTATATGGTCTGGGAGTCTGTCAAACACGAACTCCACAGCACCATAATGGTTACACTGAAATCTGGGAAGTTTGGTATCAAACTTCTCAGCACAATAACCCCACACTGATGTTAGTGTCGGATTTATTGAAAAATGCACACACAGGGCATCTTAGAGATGTCCCCTGCATGCTAGCCCAACTGCTAGTGCTAGGCTGACCAGTCTCTGCCAGCCTGCCACTCCTAGATTAGTTTCTGCCCACATGGGGTGAGTGCCTTTGTGCACTCTGTGACCAGAAACAAAGCCTGGTGTTACAGCGCCCCATGGCACTCCAGCTAGTGGAGATGACTGCCCCCCAGACACAGCCCTCACTTTTGGCGGCAAGTCTGGGGAAATAATGAGGAAAACAAGGAGGAGTCACCCCCTCAGCCTGGTCCACTCCTAAGGGGACCACAGCTGAAGTGATCCCCTCCTTGTAAAATCCTCCATCTTGTTTTGGAGGATTTAGCCCAAAAGGAATAGGGATGTGCCCTCCTCCCCAAAGGGAGGAGGCACAAGGAGGGTGTAGCCACTCTTGGGTACATTAGCCATTGGCTACTGCCCTCCAGCCCTAACACCCCCCTAAATTTAGTATTTAGGGGAGACCTTGAACCCAGGAAATCAGATTCCTGACGACCTACAAAGAAGGAGGACTGCCTAGCTGAAAAACCCCACAGAGAAGAAGGAAGATGACCACTGCTTTTGCCCCAGCCCTACCGGCATGTCTCCAACTTCAGAGAACCTGCACCAGCGACACGTCCTTCGAGCCCAGAGACCTCTGCAGAACTCAGAGAACTTCCCTGCAACTACAAACGATCAAGAACTCCAGCGGACCTGTCCAACCAAGAAAGAAGAAACCATCTTTAAAGGGACTCTCACCTCACTCCAGAAGCGGGAATCCCCACCACTCTGCACCCGACACCCCTGGCCAGTGTCCAGAGAAACCAACGACCCAGAGAGGATCCCCAGGTGACTCCGACGACATGTCCACCCTGGAATGACTTCTCTGCACCCCCACGACAACGCCTGCAGAGGAAATCCCGAGGACCCCCCTGACCATGACTGCCGAACATAGCCAACGCCTGGAGAAGCACTGCACCCCAGGCCAGTGAGAAGCAGATTACCAGTGCAGCAGTGACCAGCAGGCGGCCCTCACCCTTGCCCAGTTGGTGGCTGGCCCGAGAAGCCCCCACGCCCTGCCTGCAACGTCTGAGTGACCCCGGGTCCCTCCATTGAATTCTATTGCAAACCGGACGCCCTGTTTGCCCACTGCACCCGGCCGCCTCTGTGCCGCTGAGGGTGTGTTTTGTGTGTGTACTTCCCCCCCCCCCCCCAGTGCTCTACTAAACCCCCTGGTCTGCCCCCTGAGGATGCGGGTACTTACCTGCCAGCAGATCGGAACCAGAGCACCCCCTGTCTCCGTAGGCGCCCATGTTACTTAGGGTCCTCTTTGTCCTCTGCACCTGACCTGCCCTGTGTTGCTGGTGGTGGGTGTTTGGAGTTGACTTGAACCCCCAACGGTGGGCTACCTATGCCTCGGAGACTGAACTTATAAGTGCTTTACTTACCATATTAACCAAACTGTACTTACCTCCCCCAGGAACTGTTAAAATTTGCACTGTGTCCACTTTTAAAATAGCTTATTCCCATTTTATGAAAAACTGTACATTACTGTTTTGGTTCAAAGTTCTATCTATACCTATGCAAAGTACCTTACATTTAATGTACTTACCTGCAATTTGATTCTTGTGGTTCTAAAATAAATTAAGAAAATAATATTTTTATATATAAAAACCTATTAGCCTGGAGTTAAGTCATTGAGTGTGTGTTCTCATGTATTGCTTGAGTGTGTACAACAAATGCTTAACACTACCCTCTGATAAGCCTAACTGCTCGCCCACTCTACCACAATTGGAGCATTAGTATTATCTATTATTGCCTCTGTCAAGCCTCTTGCGGAACCCCTGGACTCTGTGCACACTGTCTCTCATTTTGAGATGGTATATACAGATCCAGCTTCCTACAGCAGGCATGCCACAACAGAGTCAGACCATCTCCAGACAACCACGAACCATCAGGCATTGTTAGTGTTCTTGATCAGCAAGCCAAACTCATGCTTGGCTCCTTCACAAAAATTACTTTTCATTGGAGCCGTCTTGGACAGGGTGCAGTTCAATGTCATTAAACTGTCACATCAAGCACTGTACTTTGAGTCTACGATCCTGATGTTTCCGTCTTTGTCCTGGATCTCTGTGACAGCAAATCTGACGCTTCCTGATGGTGAGCCTCATTCATCCTGCTTGTCCACTTTGCAGGTCGAGGCATAATCAGGCTCTGCGGTGGGATCTGAGCTCTCAGTGGGCCCAGTACCAAGGAAGTCTTTTTAATGTCATCCACGTTTCAAAGGAGACTACACAAGAGCTGCAGGGGAGGCTGCTGAACTGCATCCTGACCAGTGCCAGAGTCCTTCTCCCTTTCCTACACAGAGCTGATGAATGCGGTCTGTGTGGGAGTTGCAGGCCATTCACATTGCTCTGAAGGCCTTCCTACTGTCCATAAGGAGAGGCTGATGCAGGTTCTCAGAGCCAGCACTAAGACCCTGTGGTACTGCAACACTAATTTGCTAGGAGGCATTATCCCTTTGGAGGTGGTGGGAACATTAGAGCATCTCCTTGATTGTGAACCACCTGGCATATCCTTGATTAGAGTGGACAAGCTCATCCTGTGTTATCGGGTGGGTCATGAATTGTGGCTGCACCTACATAAAGCACGTGTCGTCTTGCAACAATGGATGAAACACTGGCTAGATGTTTTCACCACTGTTGGGGTAATTTTGGGTGTTTGTGTTACTTTGTGTTCTACATAGAAGGTGCAATTTGGCTGGAGTGGAACACAGCACTCCTGTAGACTTCCTGCTTGTGCTTCTTGTGCCCAGAGAACTGATGAAAATCGGGAATCACTGGGCCCACATTATCATAGTGTCCCCAGATGTGGATCTTTTGTTACAGCAGCAGGGCGAGGTGATCCACCTGAGCCTATACAATCTATACCTTCATGCCTGAAGATTCAGCAGCAACAGTTGACTGCATTCGATTAGCCAACATGAGTTGTTGATGGTCTTCTGGCTGCCAAGCACCCTTCCATAAAATCCTATTTATGCTATACAGAGGTACAAATTTGTGGCCTATCGTGGCATGCGCAAGAAAGACCCTTTGCAAGCCAAACTGTTGGATGTTTTGTTATTTTCCCCAGCAAGGTCATTTATCACCCCTTTTGCCCTTCTTGTGTTCACCAGAACAACAGTCTTTATTTAAATCACTGGTTCTGATGTGTGTTCTTAGTTTTGACTCACTCATGTTCCCTTCCAAACTGTGTTATGGACATAACATGTGGGATATGTGGTCTTGACATTCATTATTTGTACTTTCTTAAAGCCAGTGTAGAGCTGCCGTTCATGTCTGCTGGCCTTAGCAGCTTTCTTCCTCATCGCAATCACTTCAGTTCATCGCCTGAAAGCTTCTCTCCCACCACCCCACACCACCTTTTTTCCCCCCAAACTGGTGCTGTTGATGATCAGAGTGACCGTCTTACCAGACACCTTTACACTTTGGGCAATCCATTGCCTTCCCAATGTTTTTTTGCCCTGCCTCACCACTGGAAAGAGGAGCCACTCCATTGGTTGGACGCCAAACAAACCTTAAGCTTTTACATTGATTGCACCAAAGACCATCCTGCAGATCAGCTTCTTCTGGGGTTGTCTGGAGCAAAGAGAAGGGTAAGGTGAAACAGAAAAGGACTTTATCTGATACCGACTTCTAGCTGCAGATTCCTTACCTTTGAGTTTTCTGGCGTCAGCTTCGAATCCAGAATTTTTTTTCTGAGCAATACCGGGTGGCGTTGTTCGGATCTGCGTGCATTGTTCAGCTCCGCGTGGCATCGTCAGCACCCTTGGAGCAGTCTGTGACATCTCGGTTGTCTGTAAAGGCACCACCCCAGTGCGTTTACGTCAGTTCTTTTTCTTCTGTGCCGGTTAAGCGCAGGGCCGGGATCGAGCTACTCTGTCTTTTTTGGCAGGCCTTTTTCAAACTTTTTGTCTAAGTTTTTTTTTTCATCTGTGCAAGATGTCCTGGAGGAAGACTGGGTTCAAGCAGTGTGGTGCATGCCATCATGCCACGTCGGTGATGGACCCCCATCAGGTATGTCTCTGCCTCAACAGAGACCACAACTCAGTCGTGTTCTGACTGCTGGGCCATGGCCCGGAAGCTTTGAGAGCGTTCTCTGAAGCTCATGGCAGCCCAGCAGTCGACTATGGTTGGTGGGACTCCTAGGAGGCCACTGTCCCGCTCGAGGACTATTATTAGCCCCTTAGCTGCTGAAGCTTTTCCACCCTCAGTGCAGAGCCGCTTTTTGGTATTTGAGGGTAGTTTGGTATTTGGGGGTAGTTCTCCCTTATGGCTTTTTTTTTTTTTTTCTACATAAGGTATCCACACCAAATTTGCATCCTTTTTTCCCTTTTTTATTTCAACATCCTGGGAGTTCTAAAGGTACCCAGGGTTTATGAATTCCCTTGGAGGGGACTAAAATAGACAAACAACATATAACCACATTTAGATTTTTTAGGGAAAAGGTGTTTTTTATATTCTTCAGATTGTACTTAAAAAAGGGTCAATAAACCTATGAATATATATAAAATTTAATGCTGATAATCTGTAAAAACGGCTTTTCTTTCCAAAACCCTTTTTTGTAAAAGTAGAAAGATGAAGGATAGCTGGCCTGGTGTGTGGTGGACACCTATGGTGTTTGTGCCTTATACTGGTCCAGGCAACCCCTATTTGTTAGTGATAGTGTCTAGGAAGCCATGGCTCTAGTGGTAGCTGTGGTGAGCAACCAAGACTTATCTAGGAGGAGTGTAAAGCACTTGCAATACCAACGCAGTCACACAGTAACTTATCACACATAAAAGGAGCCACACCGTGTTAAAAAATGAAGGCACTTTATTAAAGTGGCACTGAATTAGATTACCTATAGGCAGTCCCCCAACTGGAGGCAAGTACACAGAGTAAATATTATGAATTAACAAATGGGAGCCACAAGCATTGGCAAGTAATAGCAGAAAATAGCTATGGTATGTGGAGGCATACCATATAGTAAGATAGTGGAATGGGAAGTTAGGTCCCCCACCCAAGGATGTGGAGTAGTTAGAAGGGAGCTAGGAGAACTCTGGTCCACAAGAGGTGAGTACCTAGGTGACCCCAGCGACCAGGAGTACAGCGGTAAGTTACCTGTCCTTTCCAAAGACTAACAAGGGGACTTGGAAAAGGAAGATTGCAAGACCACGACCAGTCCACTGGAACCTGGTGGTGGATTCTGGAAGACGAGGACCTGCAAAAGAAGGGGACAGAGTCAAGTCCACGCAGCAGTGTGCAGGTGGGGCAGGGGATCCTGGTCGATGAGTGAAGATGATCAGCTGTGGAGCCCAGGAGCTGCAGGGAGGTCCTTGGAGTCATGCAGATGATGTCCCACGCCGGTCACCGGCTCATAGATGGTCAGTGGTCAAGAGGACCACCATCAAACCTTGGCAAATGCAAATCTGGGCAGAAGAGGATTTGAGCGAGGAAGAGGACCACAAAGATCCAGGGGACTCGACCCTTGGAGGGGAGTCCGCGCTGACCCTCAGCAGTTCAGAGCCCCCACAGGCAGCCCACTGGCAGCAGGCACACTAAGTTGCATTAAGGCCCAGTCAGCACACCTGGAGAGGAGTCGCTGGAGCTTCAGAGGAGAGACAGTCCGTGCAAGGATGAAGTGCTGGAAGCCGTGGCTACTTGGAGCCTGAAGATCCCTTGGAGAAGGTGTCAACAAGCCTTGGTTGCTGCAAAAGCTGCAGTGTACAGGGGTACTAGCCTGCAAGGAGAGGTAAGGGCTGACCGTTTCCCACGATCGACAGAGGGCAGAGAGGATCACTCGGGACCACCACCTGTGTTGGAGGATCCATGCAGTTTCTGTGGAGAGCAGATGCCAGCAGCCAGACGTTGTTGCCTTAGGTGCCTGCGGATGCAGGGGAGTGAGTCCTTCACTCCAAAGGAGATTCATTCTTGCTTCTTTAGTGCAGCTAACGTCCAGCTGACCCCAGAGGAGGCTCAGCCGTGGAAATGTTGTCATTACTGGAAGGAGTTCTGATGGAATTTTGCATGTCGAATCTGGGGATCCACTTGCAAGGGAGTCCCTAAATAGCTGTATCAGAGGGGGTCACTGACGTGAGTCACCTGTGCTGACCAACCAGATGCTCCCAGGGTCTTCTGCACATCTTGTTTCCTGGAGTAGCAGTGGACAGGGCAGTGGTCACTCCCTTGTCCTTTTTATGCTTTTGCGCCAGAGCAGGGCCCGGGGGTCGTTGGACTAATGCAAACCTCATTATGCAAGGGGGGGCACCAAATGTGCCCTTCAAAGCAAGCCGGTATCGTGGGGAGATTACCCCTCCCCAGCCTCGTAACACCTATTTCCAAGGGAGAGGGTGTTGCATCCCCTCTCCCACAGGAAATTCTTTGTTCTGCCGTTCCCTATTTGAGCGGGTCAAGCAGCAGGAGGGCAGAAGCCTGTCTGAGGGCTACTGCAGCGTGAGCTGCCTGAAAACCCTGAAAGACTTGTAGGAGCAATACTGGAGGGACCATGAAGGAGCCCCCGAAGTGCATGGAATCATGCCACCAATACTGGAATTAGTATTGGGGTATGATTCTGACATTCTTGATACCAAACATGCGTAGGTTCGGAGTTAACTTTATGTAGCGGGACCACAGGTGGTCAGTACATGGGTAAAATGGCTTACCGCACTCACAAACTCCACTGCATTGGAACTGGAGGTCGCAGGGGCACCTCTGCTCATGCAGGAATGCTCTCATACACAGGCATCTGCACCCTACCCTCTGGGCTAGGAGGGCCTTCCATAGGGGGTGACTTACAGTGACCAGCAGTGGAAAGGTGCAGGCACCTTTTCATGCAGGCAGCAATGGCAAGCCTGCAAACAGTTTGCATGGGCTATCATGGGTGGCATAATACATTGTGCAGCCCATGGAGGGCCCCTGGTGTACCAATGCCCTGGGTGCCACTAGGGACTCACAGGGGTACACCAGTGTGCCAGTTGTGGGGTGTGAAGGGTACAAAAGCAACCACGTTTAGTGTAGAGAGCACAATTACTGGTGTCCTGGCTAGCAGGATCCCAGTGAAAACAGTTTAAACAAACTGATAAACAGGCAAAAAGTTGGGTTAGTCATACCAAAAAGAGTGACTTTTCTAGAAGGACAATGTAGCCCTATACACTGACATTATGTGAGTTTAAAGCGGCATCTGTGCCTTTGTAATGACTGAGAAACCAACAGGTAGAAGTTGCTTCAGTGTTTTTTCAGCTCCTGGTGAGAAGATCTTGGAGCACTGAGCTCAGCCTTTTGGCTTTTTCTCTTAAAAAAAAAATAGCTAGTTGATTTTTGCGACAGTAATTTCTTTCAGCAATTCTCATATCTGTCTTACGTTTTCTGACAGAAAATTATGGTATCTGATAGAGACTTCTAGCTGCAGATTCCTTGCCTTAGAATTTCTAAGCTTGGAATCCAGAACTTTTTGCTGAGCAACACCCCTGTGCGCTGTCGGGTGGATCCATTCGGATTCACATGGCATCATTGGAGCCGTCTCTGACGTCATGGTCACCTGTTAAGGCACCACCCAGGCTCGTGTACGTCAGTTCTTTTCCTTCCATGCCGGTTAAGTGCAGATCTGGGATAGAGCTACCCCTCTGTCTTTTTGACAGGCCTTTTCTTTACTTTTTGTTAGTTTTTTCACCTGTGCAAGGATGTAATCGAGAAGAACGGGATTCAAGCCGTGTAGTGCCTGCCATCATGCCATGTCGGTGACGGATGCCCATCTAATATGCCTTTGGTGCCTCGAGTGCAGCCACAACTCAGTCGTGCTCGAGCTCCTGGGCCAGGGCTTCGAAAGCTTTGAGGGAGCTGTCCCTGAAGTTTCTTGTGGCCCGGCAGTCGACATTGGCAGGTGCAACTCTGAGGAGGTCATAGTCCCGGTCGAGGAAAAGTAGCAGGAACGCTCCAGAAGCAACCTAGGGCCAGATGTATCATTCTTCACAATAACGATTACCTAATTGCTATTTGTTGCGAATCGCAATTAAGTAATTGCTATTGGAATGCATGAAACTCCAGGAGTTTCATACTGCGATTCGCAAGCGCTCGCAAATGGACCTACCTCATTAATATTCATGAGGTAATTTGCAATTTGCAAGCCATTGCGAATGGCTACAATCACAGGGATGGTGGCCTGCTGGGCTCAGCAGACCACCATGTCTGTGATTGGTTTTTCAATAAAGCAATCTTTTTTTAAATGCAGCCTGTTTTTCTTAAAGAAAAAGGGGATGCGTATGAAAGATGAAAAGTTTTATTTTTGTTTTTTAAGAGTAGGCAGTGGTCCATGGGGCCACTGTCTGTTCTTAAAAACGTTTTTGCATGCATTCACAAAGGGGAAGGGGTCCCTTGGGGACCCCTTCCTGTTTGCAAATGGTTTACCACCAATTTGAAATTGGTGGTAACTGCGATTGTTTTGCGACCGCATTCACTCAAACTCAATAAATTCTGTGATGATTCACTTCTAATAATCTTGGATCTTCTTTTCCATGGGATTGGAATTCCCTACTTCATTTTTGGTGAGGATTTGGACTTCGAACCTCCTTTGGAAGCGTTACAGAAACTTCAACGCACAATTGGATTTCCTAATATTCATTTCTGGTTAAGGTACTGTGATTTCATCTTACCTTTTATTTCGGATTCTCTTCAAGCAGCTTTGTTTTTTTATATTATTTTTTACTTTAAACATTGTCTGCTGTTACTTAAGCTGCACGCGATTCCTCGCGCATCGGATTTCACGCGGCAGGAAACCTTTGCTTCGTTGCTTAGCAACAGTAACTACAAAGAATACAACACGGTCTGGACGGCATCTTTCATTGCCAGTGACAGCCGCCGCTAGCGCATTAGAGGAATCTTTTAGTGTGTCTACCAAGCACGTCTTAGCAACTGTTACCACGGTGTTTTCTACGCGTTGTTGACGCCGCGGTTGGTCCTCATTGACAGTGGATGGCTCATTGACTTTGGATAACACTTAAAGTATAACCCACGTCTTGGCAAGTTTTACCAAGTGGTTACAACGTTTTCAATTACGTACTCTATAAATCATTACAATTTGTAACATGCGTGTGATCTCGCTCGCTTTGATAGTTTTCCTATTTGTTTTCAACTATTTTTCAGTGCGTGCTTGAGTCTGGTCACATATGTTTTCTTCAGCCTATTTCTCAGACATTAAACAGTACATCTCATTTTTGTGACCATACTGTTATTTTCAAATTTTATTCACTCAACAGCTTATTGTTAGTTGGAACTATACAGAATATTATGCCACCTCCATTTTTTTTTATCCGTTCTTGGAGATCCTCCTATTGCATGGCCTAAATGGAAAAAAAAGTTTTTCTAACATATATCCGAGTGTATGGAGGCAATTTGTCTGCAGAAAGGAAAGCATCTGTTCTTATACATTGCCTTGGAGCGGAGGGACAGGAAATTTTGGAAACTTTACCTACGATAAACTCTCCTGATGGTGCTGAAGGGGACTCTTCTTTAAATTAATTTTAGATACTATTGCTCAAGCTAGATAGACATTATTTACCAAGGATTTCTATTATTATTCAAGATATTATTTTGGTAAATGTAAGCAAAATGATGATGAAACAATTGAGGATTTTGTAACGACCTCACGTAAACTAGCTGCAATATGTAATTTTGGTGAAAGTGTGGATGAGCGTATTAGTGATCAGTTTATGCTCGAGTGTAAGAGTGATAAGATAAGAGAAGATCTCTGGTCAAAGAGTGATCCTACCTTAGATGAAGTTCTAATGGTTGCAAAGCAACTTGAACACTCTGAATCTTGCATTGAAAATTAAAAAAAAAAAAATCAAAAAACACCCCTGCTTCTGTTCAAACATTAGATGTTAAAGCTAAAAACAAAACTCATGTCCACATGAAGTCAAAGTTATGTTTCAGATGTGGGTCTTCACATTTAGCCAACAGCAAAGATAGTCCTGCTCTTAATGTTTCTTGTAACAAGTGTGGGGAAAAAAGGACATTTTGCCAAATGCTGTAAGTCTTTGCCTTAATCAAAAGTGAAGTTGAATGAGGTTGACTGTGATGATGATGGCATCATTTTATTCTGCAAATTGTTAATGATGTTAGTTGTGTCTCTAGCATTCATTGTGAGTATCCTTCGGATTTGGTTGAGGTGAATGGTATTAGTATTTCGATGATGATGGACTCGGGAGCGAAGTTATCTCTAGTATCTGAGGTGGATTACACAAAATATTTTCAAGTGAAAGTAACTTCAAGATCCAGATGTTGCACCATACAGTTATGGAGGTAAACCTATTGAATTGAGAGGGTACTTTGATGCATCTATGGTATTTAAAGGTAACAAGATATTTGGCAAAGTTTATGCTCCAGTTGTGGGTGACACTATATTGAGCTGGCCCCATCAAAAGCTATTCGGCATTATTTTAAATCCAAACTCTGTGCCACAAGTGAAGAAAATGTATAATTTTGGTGAAGAATTAATGCACGAGTTTCCATATGATTTCAACTCCAAAGTGGGATGCATTAAGGGTTACAGACATCGCATTGTTTTGAAAGAAAATGCTCAACCTATTGCTTGTAAAGTCAGGAGCATTCCCCCTAGTTTACAAGACAAAGTGAAAGCTGAACTTCAGAAGTTGCAGTCACAGGGCATAATAGAGGAAGTGGAAACGGCTCAAAGGATTGCCCCAATTGTTGTTGCTACAAAAAAATCTGGAAACATCAGGTTGTGTGTTGACCTCCGAAACCTCAACAAGGAAGTGAGTGATAATAAATGTCCTTTGCCTAATATAACTGAGATGGTTAGTTCCTTGGGTAATGCGAAGTATTTTACTACTTTAGATCTAAGTTATGTTTACCATCCGGTGCAATTGTGTGAACAATCCAAATTGTTGACCTCCTTCATCACACCTTTTGGTGTTTACAAGTTCAATAGGATGCCATTTGGTCTCTGTTCTGCGGCATCTGTTTTCCCAAGACTTAGGAATGAAATCCTGGGAGATATGGAAGGTGCCAAATTTTTCCAAGATGATGTACTTATTTTCACTGAAACTCTTGAACAACACATGGAAAGTCAGAGATGTTCTGCAAATATTTCGGTCAAAAGGCGTCACACTAAAAGGTGAAAAGTGCAAGTTTTCAAGGCCAGAAATTACGTATCTAGGGCATGTCATATCTGGAAACAGGGTTAAACCTAAAGATGATTTAGTGACGTCGATAGTGAATTTGTCCACTCCAGAAAAAAGAAAAGATATTCAAGATTTTTGGGGGATGGGAGAATTCTGTGCTAGATATGTTCCTAATTTTGCTAGGAGATCCAGTTCCATTAGGAATCTGCTCAGAAAAGGAACAGAATTTGTCTGGACTGATGAATGTCAAGAAGAATTTGAGGACTTGAAACATGCATTATCTACTGCTCAGTCTCTTAGCAGCTTTCAGCTAGTGCTGCCCTATTATGTTATCAGTGATGTCTCAGAAAAGGGTTTAGGATGTGTTCTTAAGCAATTGAACAATGGTAAGGAAAATACTATAGCTTTCGCTTCACGTAGTCTGCAGGGAGCAGAATTCAGATATTCCACAATTGAAAAGGAGGCCTTGGCTATATATTGGGCTGTTAAGAAGTTCAAGCAGTTTCTTTGGGGTATACAGACTGATCATAAACCACTACGAGAAATATTGGGGGAAAAAAGGGCTGGATAACATTTCTTCTTATATTTGTAAGTGGATAGTTGCTCTACAGGATTTCCACTTTGTTGTTAGATATGTTCCTGGGTGTGAGAACAGAACTGCTGATTGCTTGTTCAGAATGAGAACGGAGAGTTTGGATGTGTATGATGATGATGTTTCATGGTGGATTGATGAAGATGTTAAGGTTTGCAATGTTACAGATGGCTGTATTTCAGAAAAAGAGTGGATACAAGAAATAAGCAAAGATGAAGAATTATTGAAAATCATAGACTTGCTGTTTTCAGGCAAGTTATTGGTGAGTTGTGGAAAGGATAATATGCAGTTCAAGAAGGTGTGGGATGAGCTTTCTGTGCGGAATGAGTTATTGTTCAGGGGTTGTAGACTAATACCTCCTTCTAGTTTACGTGAAAGTCTTATTAATCTAGCACATTCAGGTCATCATGGTATATGTGAAACAAAAGAAAGAATGAGAAGTGCATATTGGTGGCCAGGAATGGATTTGGCTTTGGAGAGAAGAGGCAGTGATTGTGTAGAATGTAAATTGGCTGATAAGACTTTGAAGCCTAGGATGCAACCCATGGCGTTAAAGGAGATTCCTAAAGAAGTTTGGGAAGAGGTGTTAATCGACATCATGGGTCCTCTATGTTTTGGCGCTGTTTCCAAATATGTAATAGTTCTAATAGATGTATTGTCACGTTGACCTGAGATTTTAAGAACTTCTGAAGTTAGGCCTAGGACGGTTGTGAAGTTTCTTTCTGAGGTGTTTAGCAGAGAAGGAAACCCAAGATACATTTTGACGGGTAATGGAGTTCAATTTACCTCTAAGTTGATATGTGATTTTCTGGCTGCAATTTTTTCATAAAAAATGTGCATTATACCATCCTGAATCCAATGGAATGGTAGAGCGTTTTAACAGAGCTTTATAGGAAACTATTTTATTAGCAAAACAAATGGGAGAAAATTTGGTTAAGTCAAAAGTTGCACATTACAGGTTTACTCCACATTCAAGCACCAGCCAATCTCCTTTTGTTTTGTTCAGGAAACGTGTTCCACACACCAAAGTGAATCCACCATGAGTGAAAGAGTATGTTAAACAGCAGTTTGATCATGAGAAATACTTTCAAAGTAAGAGGAAACATAATTATGATATTCGAAAGTCTGCAAAAGAAATAAATGTGGGAGTAGGAGATTCTGTCAAATTAAAACTGCTGGGAAGAACTAGCAGTGGGCAATCAAACTTTAGTAGGATTTTCGAAGTTATTAAAGTGTTCAAGGGGGCAGTCAAGGTTGATGATGGCCGTATTTGGAATTTGAACAGGGTTGTCAAACTCATGTGAATTTTCTTTCATATTTTTTCCTTTAGAGAGGAGGGTAGTGTAGTATTGTTATTTAGTTTATTAGCTTTATATTTTCTTGTTGTCAATATTATTTCTCTTTACTCACAATTGTATTGCAGCTCTTATTTTATGTTTCTGTGGTATGTTCCATCTCCCCCTGCACTGGCTTTCTGTGTAGTGGTCTAGAATGCTACTGGGTCCTAGGGAGTCAGTGGACAGAAAGCTACTTGCAGGTGTGGATGGAGTTTCTTCTTCCTGTAAATAAACTCAATAAATCCTGTGATGATTCACTTCTAATTATCTTGGATCTTCTTTTCCACGGGATTGGAATTCCCTACTTCAGACAAGTTACTGAATCGCAAATTGGACCAGTTGCATACCAAATGCATTTTTGTGATCGCAAACGGCCCATTTAGCCGTTTGCGATTGCAAAAATGTTTGATACATCTGGCCCCAAGTCCTCTCCCTTCGTCCCACTCTGTCCTCTAGGCACTCTGGGAAGAGGCACAAGAAAAAGAAGTCCAAACGGAATTCAACTTCACCTCGCCCATCATCCGACGAGCCATTTCTGATGGATACAACTACCTGTGGATTCCTCACTCATTGAATTTTCCCCATGCTCCAGCTTCCGATGGAATTTTTTTTCCTAACTTCTGCACGTTGACGATGACGTCACAATTGCCCACGCGACACCGTCTGACGTCATACAGGCAATAAGAGGTCCTCGCCGGATTGCTGACGTCAGTTCCCTTTTTTCCGTGCCTTCAAGCGACGGTTATTCTTTGAGGGAGCAACTGTTTTTACTCTGCGTAGTTACAGTTATAATTTCTTTTTTCGAGAATGTCTCAGCGAAAGTCGGGTTTTAAGCCCTGCAGGGAGTGCGGTGGCAAGATGTCGGTGACAGACCCACATGTGGATTGCTTGTGGTGTCTGAGCTCCGACCATGATGTGGAGAAATGTGATTCCTGTCAACGCATGAATCCTAAGGCGTTGAAGGAACGGGACGCGAAACTGTTTTTGGCAAAGTCCAAAAAGAAGGAGAAGCGGCATCGGCGCAGGTCATCATCGCCTAAGTGTCACCGGCGTCACTGTGACTCTCGGCGCCGGTCGAGTAGCGAGCGTTCACGCTCGAGGTCGCCTTCGGTTTGGCGCCGAAAGACATGGGAGGTTAGTCCCACCATCACTCCTCAGCCGCAGACGCCTCCCGCATCACCGACTTCACCTACGACTCCACCATCTGTCTTTGAGGTACCTCAGCAGGAACAAAAGTTCTCACCTGCTTCAGAGACGCCGGCGCCGTTATCACATCGAGCTCAGGCTCCGCAGTATCCGGCTTTGCTGACAGTTCCACATTTTTAAATGCGATGTTTGCCATTTTTCAGCAGATGGCTCCAGGTGGTGGACCGGCTGGTCCTTCGGGGCCATTGGCCTTTAATATGGGTGCTCCGGTTCCTTTACGTCCGGCACCTTTCATGACCTTCCTTCCTATGGGAGGTGCTGGTTCGGCGCTGGTTCCCTTGGCGTCGCCTACACATCCTGCGACTCCGATGAGATCTGCTGTTCAGGCGCCGGAGAGTTCTTCACCTGCACATCCGTTACCTCGGTCGGCGCTGAAGAAGATCACGGCGCCGATGGATCCGGCGTCGGATGGATCAGCGTCAGGTATCGACGTCGGCGGACGCCCTGTCGACGCCAAGGATCGAGGCCAGGCTTCATTCAAGGAGGCTAGCTCTTCGCCTCCTTGCAGAACAGGAATATCGAAGGCAGGCCTTGGAGGAGGGAGAGATTGAAGAACCTCTTGGAGATCTCCAGGGTTTCGACACGGTAAGTGGCTTAGACACTTCTCCAGAGTGGGACTTAACATCTCCTGGAGAATATACAGAGGAGGCTGCTTCTTTCCACTCTGTGTTGAGGAAAGCAGCTGACTTTTTGGACCTTCCTCTTCCAGTGGCTGAATCAAAACCAAACTTATTAACGGAGGTGCTACATCCGGCTTCAGCAGTTGCAGAGCCACTTCTACCATTTAATGAGGCTCTCCTGGATCCGATTCTAGAGATCTGGAAAAAGCTGGTTTCATCAACGGCTGTTAATAGGACAGTGGCGCGCAGGTATCCTGTGGCTCCTGTGGAACCGAGCTTTTTGTCGAGGCACCCGATTCCAGAAAGCCTGGTTGTACAAGCTTCATGTTCATCTCGCACTGCTCCAGGTTCTTTTCCGGGTGTGCCTTCAGACAGGGACTCTAAAAAGATGGACCAGTCTTCCAAAAAGGCATTTTCATCTTGCAGTTTGGCTCTTAAGTCCACCAATGCCACATGCATTTTGGGCAGGTACATCTATGCCCTTATGGAGGAGATCAAGTCGTCTCATTCGGAAGTGCCTCAGGGGGTGTTGAACCTTGTTTCTGATGCTCTTGCTGCGGCGACCCAAGTAATCCAGTCAGGGCTGGACACAACTGATTCTGTGGCCAGAGCTATGGGCACTGCTGTTGCTACGAGGAGACAGGCCTGGCTTCGTTCTTCAGGGTTTTCATCTGATGTTCAGTCAGCCCTGCTGGATCTTCCCTTTGATGGGGATAAACTTTTTGGATCAAAGGCGGACTCTGCCCTTGAAAGATTTAAAGAGAGTAGAGCCACGGCAAAATCGTTAGGCTTGCAAGCCTCCTCTTCTGCTTCTTCTAGGATGTTCAGAAGATTTAGGGGGTTTGGTCGTGGCTCCTCCGTCTCCTTTTGGGGCAGATTTCAGCAGCAGGCCGCCACTGCCCTCCCCTATAGATCATACAGGGGGAGGGGAAGGGTCCGAACCAGAGGAGCCACCTAGCAGCACTCTGCCTCTTCCTCTGGAGGGGTGCAGCATGGGAAGCAGCCTTGGTCATCCACCAATTCCTTTGTACACCACTCCTGTAGGGGGGAGGTTAATTAACTTTCTCCACATGTGGGAGGCAATAACATCGGACTCCTGGGTCACCAGCATTGTGGGGAAAGGCTATGCCCTTCCCTTTCGGGAGTTTCCACCCCCCATCCCGACCGTCCTTCCTTCTGTTCAGAAGAACATCTCCTGTTACTAGAACAGGAAGTTCTAGTCCTTTCAAAGGGTGCAGTGGAGTTGGTTACAGAGCAGGAAAGGGGTCAGGGTTGTTATTCAAGATACTTCCTGATCCCCAAGAAGGATGGTCGGTTAAGACCAATCCTGGACCTGAGGATTTTGAATTGGTTCCTCAAACAGGAAAAGTTCAAGATGCTGACCCTAGCTCAGGTGCTTTTGCCGTTGAACGAAGGAGATTGGATGGTGTCTGTCGACTTACAGGATGCTTACTTTTATATCCCGATACTCAAGTCACACAGGAAGTATCTCCGGTTTGTGGTGGGATCGCAGCACTATCAGTTTGCAGTCCTTCCGTTTGGTCTTACTTCAGCACCTCGAGTCTTCACGAAGGTGATGGCGTTGGTTGCAGCAGAGCTCAGAAGGAAGGGGATAGCGGTATTTCCTTACCTAGACGATTGGTTGATCAAAGTCAAGTCTCCGGAGCTCGTGCTGCGTCACCTGCAGTCGACAACCCAGTTGTTGTTCGATCTGGGCTTTTCGGTGAACGTGCCCAAATCTCACCTGGAGCCCTCTCAGCGCCTCCTATTCATAGGGGCAGTACTGGACACAACATTGAATCGTGCCTTTCCTCCGCCTCAGCGGATTCAGGCGTTGGTTCCAATGTTTCAAAGTGGAGCGGTCATTCCAGTCCTCAAGGTCCTTCGTCTGTTCGGTCTGTTCGCTGCCTCCTTTAGTGGCCACAGTGATAACGGATGCTTCCACTCTAGGGTGGGGAGTTCATCTGGGGGGACCTGGAGGTCAAAGGTCATTGGTCTCCAGTGGAACAGATGTTTCACATAAATCTGTTGGAATTGCAGGCGATACGTCTGGCTCTCAAGGCCTTCCTCTCTTCCCTTCGCGGTCAGTCAGTGCAAGTCCTGACGGACAACACTACCGCGATGTGGTACATCAACAAGCAGGGGGAGTAGGGTCGTACCTTCTCTGCAGAGAAGCTCTGCGGCTATGGTCCTGGGCAAGGGACCATCGGATTTGTTTGGTAGCAAACCATCTGGCCGGAGTCTTGAACGTGCGTGCGGGCAGTCTGTCGGCACTTCTCGACCGATCACGAGTGGCATCTTCATCCAGATCTAGCCCTGCATATCTTCCAGATGTGGGGATTCCCTTGGGTAGATCTTTTTGCCACTCTGGAGAACACGCACTGCCCGTTGTTCTGCAGCTTCCAGTATCCGGTGCAAGGAACGTTGGGGGATGCGTTTCAAATGTCCTGGTGCGACCAGTCGCTTTACGCGTTTCCCCCATACCTTTGATTCCTATGGTTCTGAGGAAAATTCACCAAGACCGGGCCCAAGTCATCTTAATAGCTCCAGATTGGCCAAGGAGGGTATGGTATTTGGATATTCTCCAACTCTCTCTGTGCCCCCCCGCTCCGTCTCCCTCAAAGGGCAGACCTCCTCTCGCAATCGCAGGGGCAGGTTTGACACCCCCATCTCCAGAGCCTGCACCTTCATGCCTGGAGAGTGAACGGGGTAACCTGAGTTCCTTTTCTCTCCCACCTGAGGTAGTGGATGTTATTTTATCGGCCAGGCAACACTCCACTAAATCTATCTACGCTAGCAGGAGGGCTAAATTTGTGAATTGGTGTGGAGAGAAGCAAATTGATCCCTTACGTGCCCACTTATCGGATATCTTGTCTTTTGCGTTGTCCCTGGCACAGAGGGGTTGTGCAGTTGCGACAGTTAAGGGCTACTTGTCGGCTCTGTCAGCCTTTCTGTGTCTGCCTGACCGGCCTTCTTTATTTAAATCTCCTTTAGTATTGAGGTTTTTAAAAGGCCTGATTAATAAATATCCTCCCACTCCTTTCATTATGCCTCAGTGGGATTTGAACCTAGTTTTAACGTTTCTTATGGGCTCACCGTTCGAGCCAATGCATTCTTGCCCTTTGAGGCTATTGGTTCTAAAGACTGTTTTCCTTGTTGCTATTACTTCAGCAAGAAGGGTGAGTGAGCTACATGCTCTTTCTGTTAAGCCCCCGTATACATCCTTCTATGGGGATAAGGTGGTGTTGAGGACCAAGGCTGCTTTCTTGCCGAAGGTTCTTTCACCCTTCCATGTGGGTCAGTCTATTACACTCTCCTCTTTTTATCCTCCACCTCATCCTTCGAAAGAGGAAGAAAGACTGCATCGTTTGGACCCGAGAAGAGCACTGAGCAACTTCGTCGACAGAACGAAGGAGTTTAGATTGGAAGATCAACTCTTCATTGGGTACGTGGTCATTCTTTGCATTAAGCTGTGTTATTCTCTGGCAAAGAAGGAACCCCCTGATGGAATAAGGGCTCATTCCACCAGAGCTAAGTCGGCCTCTTTGGCCTTGGCTAGGGGTGTTCATGTGGTTGACATCTGCAAGGCCGCAAGCCCTATATATCCCCACAGCCAGAAGAGTCCAGCAGATGTAACAGTATATTGCTTTAAAACATCTGACATCGTAGGAAAAAGTTACAGAGTAAGACGTGGAGATCAATGGCTGTTTTTTTCACCTCAATTTCACATCCCTCCATACTTCTGCAAAGCATTATTGCTTGGATTCGAGGTTAGGAGGGATGGCCATTTTGCTCGGTCGGTGCTGCAGGATTTCTTGGTTTGACCATTCAGGCACCCTCCACTGAGTGCGGTACTGCTTTGGGACTCTATTTAATGAGTGAGGAATCCACAGGTAGTTGTATCCATCAGAAGAACGAGTTACTTACCTTTGGTAACGCCTTTTCTGGTGGATACACTAGCTACCTGTGGATTCCTCACGGTCCCACCCGCCTCCCCGTTGCCTTTCTGGTCTTACCAAGTTATCCTTGGGTGAGCTCCTGTTGGTAATATGTTGTTTTTATATGTATATGTGTATAAATATATATTTAAAAAAAAAAAAGTGCAGTGTGAAGGTGGGACATCAGAGCGAGGAGAGGGTCAGTTCTCTACCAGGCCTCTTCAGTCAGGCTCTAGGGACCCCAGGCTTGAAAGGTCGAAAAGGAGGAGTTCAGCCCAAAAGCAGCGTCGTTCCTGGCTGATGTTGGGAGGATCAGTGTCTAGACAAGGTTCTGCACCTACCTGCTTACTGTCGAGGGCTGGGTTGATGTCAAGAAAGAGGCTTATGACTTCAATGGAGATTCCCCTAAGAGAGAACTGGGATCACAACAGTTATAGCATTTTTCAAAGAGATAGCCCATATTCCCTACTTTTGTGCTTTCAACCTACTTGTAGTTTGTGGAGGAAATCAGTGTAGAACCCATGGGTGATTCTGGAAAACTTCAGACAAAATTTTGAATTCATCAAGGGGTTGTGAGTAGATCCCTTTTACCAAAGAAACTAACTTTTGAAATAGACATATTGAAATTGTACTCCAGGGGTCAGAAAAGATGCTGCAGGCTCCCCAAGGCCACAGGGCTGCTCGTGCAGGGGTCTCCATGGGCATCAAGAAACCTCAGATCCGATCTCAGTCCTGAATCCGGATTCAGGTTGCAGGTGTCATTGTGATGGCTAGGAGGTGTCAACCCAGGGTGGGCTTGAAGTCGGAATAGTCTGGGCACCTTCTCTGACCTGGTGCACCACCTGGACTCGTGCCATGAGGGTCGGGTGCAGGGTGAACAGGGCTCACGCTTCTGGAGTCCTTTTGGAGATTTCTTCTGGACAAGGGCCACTGTCCTCTGGAGTTCTAGGGTCCTCTGCTGGGCAGGCAGTCCTCTGGAGGTTTGTAGAGGTCACTGGTCCTGCAGGATGTGTCGCCTTTTTGGAGCAGGAATCTTTAAACCTGCAGACAGGCCAGCAGACCTGGGGGCCAAGTCAGTTGTTGTCTGTAGTCTTCTCTGCTGGGGTCGGCTTAGCAGTCCTCCTTTCTTCTTCTTGAGGTCACCGTGAACCTGGTATGAGGTTCAAGGGAGCCCCTAAATACTAGATTTAGGGGCATTACAGGGGTCAGAGGGCAGTAGCCAGTGGCTACTGTCCCTGAGAGTGGCTACACCCTTACGGTGCCCACTCCCTTTGGGGGAGAGAGGGAGCACATTCCTAACCCTACAGGGGGCATCTCTAAGATTACCTCTGTGTGCATTTTACAATAAATCCAGCACCTTTCATCAGTGTGGGTTTATTGTGCTGAGACGTTTGATATCAAACTTCCCAGTCTTCAGTGAAGCCATCATGGAGCCAGTTGAGTTCGTAATGACAGACTCCCAGCCCATGTACTCAGTATGGCCACACTGCACTTACAATGTCCAAGAATGGACGTAGATGCTGTAGGGGCATATTGCTCATGCAGCCATGCCCTCACCTGTGGTATTGTGCACTCTGCCTTAGGGCTGTAAGGCCTACTAGAGGGGTGACTTAATTATGCCACAGGCAGTAGTTTGTGGGCATGGCACCCTGAGAGAGATGCCATATTGACTTTACCTTTTTCTCCCCACCAGCACACACAATCTGCCATGACAGTGTGCATGTGTTTAATGAGGGGTCCCTTAGGGTGGCATAATACATGCTGCAGCCCTTGGGGACCCTCCCTGGTCACGGTGCCCTTGGTACACCTGGTACCTTTTACCTGTGACTTAGCTGTGTGCCATTTGTGGAAACAATGGTACAGTTTAGGGAAAGAACACTGGTGCTGGGGCCTGGTTCGCAGGATCCCAGGACACACTCAGTCAAGTTAGTATCAATATCAGTAAAAAAAATAGGGGGGTACCATGCCAAAAGGAGGTCGCAACAGAAAAGGGCCTAAAACACTATATGGACACATCACATTTTGTTGGATCCACACAAGGCACACCACTTGTTCAGTTCCCAGAAATGTGCGGGACTATAAATGTTCATTTGAGTGCATCCACAACTCAATCAAATTCATCCTGGTTGGTTTTGGTACTACCAGTAGTAGTAGGGTCAGAGCATCAAAACTAATAACAGTATCTGGCTTGTGAACTCATCAGTTAGTGTTAGTGAGCAGCAAAGCCACATGAAGGCACTGACTGATATACGATCCACGCCACAAAGCCATTCGTAGTACGGTAAATCCATATTAGTTTCTATTGGGTCTCAGGAGTAGCTTAGCTCTTTTGCTTCCAGTTCTGTTCCCCTGTCACCTAGTGACTTTTAACCTACTTAGCATGCTCTGTTTTAATCCATTTATTTTATTATTTATTTTAAGACGGCTGCCTTTGCTTATATTTTATAAACATGTTTTGATTTACATTATCAGTGCCACTCTGTGAAGGTGTCACTATCAGCGTCCTAATCAAGTGATGTACGTAGGTATTCAAATCATGTCCCTTTCTCACTTATGTGTAACAAGAACATAATGTACACTTGTTGGGGATTGTTTACATAATTGCTGCCACAAGTTTGCCTCCTTATCAATTGTTTGGGAACATACTTGCATTAGGGGTCCTACATGATCTGTATAAATACATCTCACATGGACAAGGTGTCAGAGGTATTCCTTCCAGCTGCCATATTCACCTTGCTGCAGAAATCAGCCTTTGTATCACCACAGAGTCTGACCTAGAGACCTCATTCCAAAGTAACAAGGGTTGGGTGGCTCTTCTTGTGGATATGCTACTGGCAGATTAGGTTTATCATACCTAGATCTCATTAGGTGAGAGATTAGGTTCTCTGTGCTAGGGATTTTGCATTTCATGTTTAGTGCAAGATGGTGGGGGTCTGTTTTCACAACTCATCTTCACAATTATGCTTCTTTTATTGTTTGTTATCCTAATCATTGCAGCTTGTGCATTTTACTGTAGATTGCAGTCTTTTCAGTAAATATATTGAAAACTTTCCTGCATCTCCTTCATTGCTTGTGTGTGACGGAGACTGATGGCTAACGAGAGAAAAGGGTAACTTTTGTTCCAACACGACTCCCCTGAGATGTAACAATCTAGAGTGCATGCATAAGGTTGGCAGAAATCACCTTTTACTATTTGGGTTTTTGGTGAGGTACTGCTTGTGACCTGGGAGGGTTGGGCCGACAGTTGCGACTTGTAGTAGGAGTGACTCAGTCACCTACAAACAAAAGTGCTTTCTTCCCTAAACCAGCAGTCTCTCCTAGGAGCGAGAGTCCAATTACGACAATACCATCTGTATGAACCCTACACTCACATCAACAAACCACCACTGTTCAATGGCCCATCACATTCACACGCCAACTGGACTAAAACAACGATCACACTGCCAGTCAGTCACTGATCAGCCAACTTATTATACAAAAACACCTCATGCAAACTGTAGAAAAGCCCCTTTTTTGCAATGTTACCCCCACTTTTTGCTCAACCAGCCCTTGACTAACTTCTCCATATCCTCTGGTGGGAGACACATTCTTGCATTACACTATTTTAGTATATGGTTCCCCCCCCCTATAAGGCACATGATTTCTGGTGTTATTATGTGAAGTCCTAGTTCTTATCTGTGTATATTTTGTGTGTACTTACCTCCAGAAATGGGGGATTGCGTATAGTATCTAGTTCAGTGTTCCTGTAATAAAGAACCTTTATTTTTGCAACACTGTGTGGTTCATTTCAGGTGTGATAAGTTACTGTGTGACCACTGTGGTATTGCAAGTCCTTCACACACCTCCTAGATAAGTCTTGGCTTCTCACCACAGCTATCACTAGAGACCCCTGCCTTCCTAGACACTGTAACACTAAGTGATAAGGGTTGCCTGGACCTGGTATAAGGTGCCAGCACCATAGGTGTCCACCACACACCAGGCCAGCTTCCTACAAAAAAAACAATACACAAATTGTGCCAGCCAACAGCCACTCATTCTTCCAGCCACACTTTCTGATACAAATTCCGACAGCCAGCAGCCACCCTATCACCGCTAAATACATACTGCCGGATGTGGTTAGGTTAGTACCTTGAACAGTTTCACTTCGACCATGAACATCGTCTTCTACCTACACAAGATAACTGTGAAAACAAGCATAGATTATGGTTTGACTTCCAACTTTAGAAATGTTCTGATTTAGATTTCAGCAGACAAGGTTAGTCACAAACATCACCGAAATCCCATATGCCAAATTAGAAGTGCATTAAATCATTTGCCACTTGTAATTCAGCCATCAGAATATCTGTGATGTTTGTGACGGCATACCCCATCCGCTGAAATTTAAATCAGGCACTAAATACCCTAAAGAGCACTGGCGGAAAGACTAAGAACCCTAGGGTTTGGTGAACAGGATACTCAGTCAAAACATGAGACATCCTGTTGACCATCACGGGCAGTGCACGCACTGAAATTCACTTTTAATATGGTGGAAAGAACCTCCACCACATTTTTGATGGGGAATGAAGGTGATAAGCAGACAAAAGTAAGACTATTGTGTGCCTCTTTAGTGGAGTCAGTAAAAACAAGATTGCTCAAATCTAATTTTGAAATAAAAGTATAGGATTACAGTTTTCAAAATTTAGATGGAATAATTTCCAACACTACATAGCTATTTGTGTAGTGGCCCATGGAAGGTTATGTATCGACGACCAGTCCTTTGGGGCAGATGGCAACTCAGAACTTACTTTTGTGTGGTATAAAGTAACGCAAGCTGGAAAATATAGGCCAGGCTGCAGTAGGCACTGGGGACAGCAATATCTACCCTCCTGATTCTTTCCTTGCCAAGCACATACTCTGCATTGGTGATATCAGTGACTTTTTCCTCTGTTGCAGGAATGCAGTCAGGAAAGTACCAATCCTGCAGTTTTTCAATGTCCTCCACAACACACCGAGTAGAGGCTACTGCTTCTACAGCATTAAGCTTTCAATAACAGACAAATGAAAGTAACGAAGGACATCAGTCTTCTGTGTTGGTCTGTCGATAGACATATGCATGGTATGTTTGCAACTGAATCAGGTGGGTTCCCAACTTCTTATACCATGTGCGAGTATCTGATAGTAACATCTATTTTTCCCCCATAGCACTTGTGCACATCATGCGACTCCGTATCAACGTGGTTCACTGGATGTGATGGCAGCGGAGTCCATCTAACACCCACTCCAATGTCAGTTCTTTCTTTCTTGCGCTTGCATCGTGGATCCGATAACTATTAGTTGGGCTGTTTGCAGCCACCTTTGACCTTTTTGTCATTTGGAACAATGTGCTTTTTCCATTTCTTCTGTGGACAAAAAATATCAGCTACATACTCCCACTCGATTTGTATGTGGTGCCTGGGAGGGCACCATGACGACGAAGAATGCGACTCCTGTCATCAACTTTGGCCAAAGGCTCTGCGGGAGCATCGTATGAAGCTTCTGGCGGCACATATGTCAGAGCTGTCCCAGTCTTCCTGCCAACAAGTGTCTCCTTCTCGTACTGCCTCCTGATCGCAGGCCAATTCAAGGAATCGTTCTTGTGGATGCCATTCTCCATTGACGTCAAGAGGTGAGTCTCAAAGCAACTGGTCGAAGTCATCAGAGTTGCAGACTTCACCACATATGACCTCCCACCATTTTGGGTTGAGGAGTCGAGGTCGGAGTCTACCCTGCGTCTCCCTTTCTTTCCAGGAGACGGGGCAACTCTAAACCAAATGTGTAAATATTACGCTTCCCTTCACTGTGCCTTTGTTAAATCATCATCTTCTGTAGTGCCTCTGGGTCCCATGGAGATAAAAAGTGCCTTGACATTTCCACGCCGCCGGGTTGGCCCTCGGCTTTAGTTGGGACTTCACCATCCGTTGACAAAGACGTTATGACGCCGGAGCACTGCTCTTTGAGGGTTCCCACCTTCTGCGGCAGTATCTGATCAGCCGACTGCAGCAACTCCACTGGTGGCCCTGATCGAAGTTGAATCCCCCTCTCCCTCTGAAATCGAAATCGACGTCAAGGAATTGCCTTCTCGATGCCAGTCGATTTCTGGAATGATGCCAGTCATGCCTGTTATCCATGACCTTCCTCCACAAGAGTCTCCTCATGTTCATCATGTTGAGGGAGGTAGTGGAGAGGTGTTAGAGGATTTTCATCAACCTTAGAGAGAGGACAACTGGCTAACTGACCTAGCTGCTGCAAGTGGCTTGGATTCTTCTCCAGCCTCATTTCTACTTTCCCTCACTGGACTTGCTACAGAGGCGAGCTCAACTTTTCCAGAATATGCTGAAAAGGGTTGCTGTAGTGTTGGATCTGACACTTCCCTCAGTGGAATTAACTTCAGGTCTACTAATTGATGTCTTCCATCAAAGCCAAATAGTGGTTGAGCCAGTGTTTCCTTACATCGAAACCCTACATGATGTTTTGTTAGGGGCTTGGGCTAAGCCTGATACAGGGGCCCCTGTTGACCAGACTATATCCCACAGGCACCAACCTGCCCCTGGTGACACTGCTTGTCTATTAAGACATCCTACTCACCGTAGTTTGGTGGCACAGGCCGCTTTGTCAGCTTGGTCGAGCAGTTAGGCTAATCTTAGAGAAGTGGAAAGCATTTGTTGTACTCACAGTATCAATAGAGCATGACACACACTCAATAGAATAACTCAAGACCAATTTACAAAAATACTTCAGATTTTTGTAAAAAAAAAAAAATGTAAGACCAAAATCAGGTATGTACTTTTTTTTAATTATGAATTTTTAAAATTTAGAAAATGTCTCAGTTCAGTGCGTAATTTCGCATCATAGGAATCAATAGAGAAATACTGTAAAAAATGCATATAAAATCAGGCAGATGTGTTTACCAATGTCTCCTTTTGTCGGTATATGGAGGTCGTCAGTTGGCCCTATGAGCCAGCTGGAGAAGTATGGGGGGGGGGCTCCCTGTTTCGGTGGGAGCAGCTGCAGAAAGTTATTGGAGCTGGTGCAAGGCCACTGCAGGGAAAGACTTGGAAAAGCACTGCATAGGTAGACTTCAAGGTGGGTCCCCTTGAAGTGTCGAGGTCAAAGAGGTGTTGGTCCCTCAGGGCAGAGCTGGATCTTCTGTGCAGGGCACAGGGTGACCAGATACATAGTGAATCGGTGAGCCAAGTGCTGTGGGCAGAGGTGCCCTAGGAAGCAGGAGGTAGGTCACATTGAGGGTTGCTTGCAGGTCAGCAGGGGCACTCTGGTGGGGAGGTCCTGGTGTTTTTTGAAGGCCCTCAACTGGGGCTTTCTCCTGGTCCTTTTTCAGTCCGAGTGGACTGTACTTCTGGGTGTCCGATGGTAGGCGGCCAGAACCTAGGGCAATTGTGGTTTGGCCATTGGAGGGCGTAGTGTCACCAAACTTGACACACTTGCAGGGTTTGTCCTCACGGTTCATCAGGTGGTGTTTGGTCCCGCTGCGGTGTCAGTTTCCCTGGTCAGCAGCCATTCAATGAAGTGGACTTCACTTGACTTCTGGTATTTGTTGCAGGAGTATGATGCCCTCACTCTAGAGGGAGATCTTTAGCGATTTTCAGAAGTGTGGAGGTTGTGTGGGGGTTTGAAGAGTCCGTCCAACGTCCAAGCAACCCCTCAGCGGCAATTGTCGATTTGTGGGTGCAGCAGGCAGAATTTGGCTTGCCGCCTTGGTGCAGCACGACTTCAGATCTCGAGCCTTGGGTCGTCTTTGTTTACTTTTAAATATACTTCTTCTGTGGGCTTACAGATATTTCATTTGTTAGTTTCAGTGTCATTTAAAAATCGTTGCTTGCTAGTGCTCAGTCGTGCCCCCTTGCGCCTCCTTCTGTGTGGGAGCGGGGACCAACTACTGTATATTCGTGGAGAAGTGTGGCTCAATGGTTAGAGCGGCAGACCCTGATGCAGAAATCTGGCCTGGGACCAGGGTTCAATTCCCGCCTCGGCGGGTCTTGGGCTCAATTTCCTCGGACCTGATAATTCTCGCATCGGTGCCTAATCTAATTCATGGGTCCCGCTCTGTAACTCTGGGCAATAGCTTGCTTAATCTCCACAACGGCCCCAACAGCGCTGGGATGCCTGGCTTCACCTTGGAGGTTGCACCTCACAGGGAAAAGCCAGGAGGGGTTCCACAGCGGTATGCGTACAGCGCCTTGAGACCCTAACGGGTGAGTAGTGCGCTATACAAGTACGAAGTTTACAGTATAATTACACTTAGTCCTGTTTATCTGGGCTGTAGGGGACTTTTTTTTGTTTACTTTGTTTCCTGCTCCTGTCCAGAAAAGCTTCCCTTTTCATTTGCAGAGCATTCTTGTTCTGAGCCTGGCTGTAAACAAGGCTATAAATCAGGCTCTTTTCTTGGTCACATTTGGTCGTGGTGGACTCTCAGCACCCTCTCTCAGCTGCCTGGCTCCCGCCCTTCCTTGGCTTGGATTTTCTTTACCAAGTGTGCCTGCCTGTATGCTGAGCGCAACGACGGAGGATCGCTTGTAATTGCTTATAGCATAGGCACCCAGCTCTACCAGGGCTCTGCAATCCTTAGAGACAGTGCCCACTTCTGCTCCTTACTGGGATCCTACTCGCAGCTCCATCAGTGCACCTCAGTTCACACACACACGAAGCCCTCAGCCATGCCAATGTCAGGAACCCCATACACACTGTCTGCCAGAGCACCTTAGTTATTGCAGTCAGCACACTCTGTTGCTCCAGTACTGGGACCTCGGGTGCAGCTCCATCATTAGACCTTAGTTCACACACTGCAAGCGCTCAGGTGTGCCAGTGCCAGGAACCCCCCACACTCTGTCTGCCAGAGCACCTCAGTTCTTACAATCCGCGCACACTGCTATTCCAGTACTAGGACCTTGGACGCAGCTCCATCAGTGCACCTCTGTTCTACCCCCGCAAGGTCACTTCCTTTCCTTTACTGGGACCACGCTCACATAACAGTTCCATTACAGCAGCTTAATTCTAATATTTAGTCCCACTGTCAAGCCAATACTGGACCCAAAAGAGCAAAAAACAGCTCAGCCAGTGCACCTCAAGTCTAACATCCAATGCCTCTGTTGAACCACAGCTCCACCAGAATCCATCAATTGTAGCATTTCTTCTCAGTACTGAGGCTCACGCACGTGCCCTTCAGGACTCCTGCTTCTGTGATTTAGAGGCAATGCCACTCCCATACTGTGCCTCACTCGCAACTTCACCTGGGCATTTCCAGGCTAACACTCCGCAACTCTGGCACGCCAATACTAGGTTCTACACATAGCTCCATTAACCTACCTCACTTCTTACCTTGTGTGCCGATTACTATTCCAGTATTGCAGTCCACATACAACTATGTCAGTGCACCTCAACCCTAACATGCAGCGCCCCATTATTCCAATATCAGGAATTACAAAGCGTTCAAATTCTCATTTGTCACCCGCTGCCTTTCTGTTATTCCAGCACTGAGCCGGGACACAGCTATGTCTATACCCCCAATCCTGATCTGAAGCGCCGGTTCACATATGAATCTGCTAATGCACCGCCTGCTGTTCTGCAGTGACTCCTAGTGTTCCACACTCTGACTTCTGTTTGAGGACATGGGGGAGCCAATAAAATATATTCTTAGCTTCCATCTTTATTTGGAAGGGTCTGTTTCACCTATCTAACTCAGTTCTTTCCTTTACTCCATTTACTCTCAATGTTTTCTTTCTTCCCCAACTTTTCTCTTTTCCAGCTCGCAAAATCCTCACATTAACAGTTTTGCTCTTTCTTTCAACTGTTTATTTATTTCTACTCCTCTCCCATTTTTTATTTTCCTCTTCTAATTGGTTCCTGCTCTTTCAAACTTTGGTTATTTCTTTTTTTTGTTTCGTTCCTCCTTTTTCTTCACTGTTTTTTCTCTTCCCTTCATTCTTTCTTTTGGTTTTTGTTTGCTCTCTCCTTTGACTTGGTATGCGTCCTTTCTCTTAATTTTTTTTTGTTTAAGATCTTTCGTCCTTCCTTTCTCTAGTGTTTTTCTTATCTTTATCAATTCACGTTTTACTAGAAATCCCTCCATTTCCTGTCTGTATATGGAAACCACAAGTTATTTGTCGAGACCGAAAGTGTCAGTGGCTTTCCCATTCTGTGTCTGTGAGAAATGTCATTACATACATGCGCTGTTTCTTTAGCTGCCTGTTTCTCTCACCATCTCTTTTTTTCTCTAATGTTCATTTTTCTCTTCATTTTCACACTTTTCATTATTTTTCCTCTTTATCTTTTGTTCGCTAGCTTCCTTCCCTTTTTTCTGGTCTCACACGTTTGCTCTGTTTCTTCTTAGTTTCTTTACCTTATTTCTTTTTTCTTTGCGACCCCTTCTCTTTCTTCCTTTTGCCTGTTATACTACTTTCGCTTCTCTTTTTCTACCCCATCTGCTTTCTCTCCTAAGGCCTAGTTATCAATAGAGCAACAGGGCCTATGGACCTCACTCAACTCTAATTACTGCTGTATTTTCCTACCGAAATTGGAGTCAACCATTTTCCTTTATTGCTCCTAGGCTCATGACACCATTACTATGCCACTTGTCCTCTCCATCTTTACTCCTGACTCCCTGTTTCCGTTAAACCCCCAATCCGTCCCAAATTATATTTTTGTTATGGTGTTTTGAGCATTCCACTCTAATGCCAAAAGTTTTTCTGCTAAAGGTTTATATGATAATTGTATATGGTTTAAGATGGAGGGCGAAGGTAAATGGAACTGCTTTAGTTAAATGCTGGGCCACTGGAATTATATGTCAGGAAAAGACAAAATTATAAGGCAGGGTTGACCAATTTATGTGGCAAGAAAAGTCCAGCTATGAAGTTACAATGCCAATAGCTGTAACTCAAGAAAATGCGACACCTACTGCATTGCAAATGCTTGTTGTCCTTGCAATCTGAATCTCTGGTCTAGGGCTGCCCACTGAATATTGTATTTAGTGGGCATTTAGGGAGTACCTAGTAGTGACCGGTGGCTACTTAACTCCTCCTGTCATTTGTTTTTTCCTGCTGTTGCTTCACCAAAAGTGGGGGTTTACAACAGGGGCGGCCATCTGCTGCTAGCAGCAGGCTTGGGGTTGAGTTTCAAGGGCGCTAAGCCCCTTGAAGCTCGCTAGAATGGCAGTGCACATTCCTGGGAGGAGGTGTGATAGCATTTCTTCCCAGGAAGGGCTTTGTTCTGAGACCCAGGCAGCAGGATCTCCAGGGTTCCAGAATCTTGTCTGGTGGTGGCAGGCTGGATGGGACCAGCCAGCAACCATGCCAGGGTGGTTAGCACCCTGGCATGGGGCACCTCTAAGATGACCCCTGGGTACATTTTGCAATAAATCCAATACTGGTAACAGTTTGGATTTATCCTCCTGAGTTGTTTGATACAAAAGAACCCAGGGTTCAGAGAAGCCGTCATGTAACTGAAATTCTTACTGACCAGTGTCCAGCACATGCACTTAAAATTACTGCACTGTTCACTTACTATGTCCTAGGTTTGGCAAGGACACAGTAGGAGCATATTGCTCATGCATCTATGCCCATACATATAGTACAGTGCACCCTGCCTTAGGGCTGGAAGGCCTGCCAGAGGGATGACTTACCTTTAGTACATGCAGTGTATAGTGGACAGGGCACACAGGCTGTGCGTCATGTCAAGTTTGCTTTTTAGGATTGCAACGGGACACTCAGCCTGTGATGGCAGTGCTGGGTGCATCTGGATGCATGGCCCTTGAGGGTGGCACAATCTGTGCTGCTGCCCTCAGGGGCCTACCCTTAGTATACCATGCCCTGGGTACCTAGGTACCATTTGCTAGGGGCAGCTAAAGGTTTTGCCAATTGTGCCAATGCATCACAACTGTTTTAGGGAAAGAGATCTGGCCCAGGGAACCTGGTTAGCGACAGTCCTAAGCACTAACTTCTGTGAGACCACATCAAATACCAGGCAAAAAAAGTGAGGGCTAACCATGACAAAAGAGGCCTTTTCTCACTGTTACCCCCACTTTTTGCCTGGTGTCAGTGTGTTTAGACTGTAGTACACTGGGATCCTGCCAACCAGGACCCCAGTGTCTGTGCTCCCTCCTCTAAATCTGGTTGCTTGATAACTTTTACACCACACAATTGGCATGCTGGTGCACCCATGTAAGTCTCTACTATATGATACTTGGGTACCTAGGGCATTGGTACACCAAGGGGCTCACATGGACTGCAGCATGTACTATACCACCCATGGGAGCCCAGGCAAACTGTCTGCAGGCCTGCCACTGCAGCCTACATGAAATGGTGCATGCACCTTGCACTTTAGATATAAGCCTTGCCTTGTATCACAGTCACTGCACTTGGACACTGTAAGACACCCCTCTAGTAGGCCCTTCAGCCCAAGGGCAGGGTGCATTTTCCTAAGTGTGAGGGCGCCCCTGCATGAGCAGAGGTGCCCCTACAAACCCTAGCCTCCATTCCCTGGTCTTTGTAAGTGAGGGGGAGCCAACTTAAGGGATGTAGTGGACATTGGTCAACACGAGTAGTTTAACTACATAATGGCTTCACGGAACCTAGGCATGTTTGGTATCAAACATGTTGGAATCATGCAACTACACTGATTATAGTGTTAGTTGCATGATACCAAGTACTCTGGGGGTTCCTTAGAGCATCACCTAGATCTGCCTGTACAGCCTTGCAGGTTCTGCCTGCCAGCATGTGCTGCTGCAGACCCACAGACACTTCTGCCCTCCTTCTGCTGAGCCTAACTCAAGCAGGGGAAGGCAGAACAAAGGATTTCCTGTAGGGTGGAGGTGTGACCACCTCACTCTTTGAAATGGGTGTCTGGGCTGGGGTGGGGTGGCCTCTGAGCATCACCAGACTCCTCTGAAGGGCACATTTGGTGCCCTCCTTGCATAAATCGGGTTGTACCAGTGCAAGGGCCCCCGCTTCCCGCTATAGCGCAAAACAACACAAAGGACAGGGAGTGACCCTCCCCTGTCCAGCTTCTCTCCTAGGCAGGTGCACAGATCTCTGCCAGGTGGCCGGTGGCTGGTTGATTCTGACATCTTGGATAACAGACTAGTTAGGCCAGGTAGATGATAGGTGGGTCACTGCAGATAGTTACCAACCCCCTTTTAGGGATACTTAAGGGGCTCTCCCAGGGTGGGTCCGCAGGAGACTGGGCTTCCACTGAAACATTGTTTCTCCAGCTTCTATAGGATTTCTGCAACATCCAAGGTTGTACATCCCCCACGGTCATAAGGACTCTGTTTGCATAAAAGAAGCAAGAAGACATTTCCCTTCGAAGGAGTCACTCTCCTGCATCAGCAAGCACCTTAAGACGACAACCACCGGCTTGTGGATCCTGCTATCCCACAGATATCAAAATAATCTGCAACACAGGTGGTGGTTCTATGGACCTTGCAGGGTCCAGTTTGTCTTAGGACCAGCTTTGGAGATGGTGGGCCCTTGCTGCAGCCTCTGGAACGGAACCCCTGTGCTCTACGACTGTTGTCCTTACCAACTCTTCCCTCAGGCGATCTACAAGCTCCAAGAAGCCCCAGCAGCCAGCCCTCTCCAACTCCAAGTTCAGCTTCCACTCTTCAACTCCTGTGGCATGGGACTTCTGTTTTATTGTACTGCTGAGGACTCCCTGTGACTCCTCTGCCTGCTGCCAGTGGGTCACTCGTGGGGTCTCCAACGATTCCTGCCAGCTCTCCTGCATGCTGAGGGCCAGCCCTGACTCCCCTCCAAGGGTTGAGTTTCCTGGACCTTTCTGGTCTCAAAATTCCGGCAAACTTCCTGCAACAACTTCTTACACTTGCCAATGTTTGTTGGCAGTCCTGCTGATCACTGACCCTCCTGCAATCCGGCAACCAACGTGGGACAGCTTGTGGGTGACTCCAAGGATCTTTGTGCATCGCCTGGACTCCACAGCTGGACATCATCCTTCACTGACCTGCAGGAACCTCACCTCTAAGAGGGTGGGCATTGCCTACCTGCACTGCCTGAACATCTCCGAGTGGTCTGTACACTGGCCCCTTCTTTTTCAAATTCTTCACATCTGCATTCCTCCTCTGGGTTGTACCGACCTGGTCCACTGGTCGCGACAACAGCTGGACAACTGAGGCTCCCATTGCTCCAGCAAGGGTTTCCAACGGCACTTCACTCCTATGCTTCTGGAATGTCTGGTGTAGGTACTCCAATCCTCCATCCAGGGGTGGGGGCACTATCCAACCTTCCTTGTGCCAACTGGTTTCCTCTGGGTCCTCTGGGAAGGGTTCTAAATCCTGAAAATTCAAACTGTAATGGTCCTATGTTAGCCTATGGGACACCCAACTCGACTCGTGGTTGGGTGCCTCCGTTCTTATTCCCCTTTCTTAGTATATTGTTTGCTTCCCCCCTCTACCCTCCACATAGGGTCCCATGTATTTCTGTGCTTTTCCTGTTTGTTGCTAAATGTATATTTTGTGTGTAGATATCTCCAAGTGGAGATAAACTAATGTTAGTATAATAGTAGTGTTATAATGAAGAGTACTTTATTTTTGCAACACCTGGTGTGATTCTTTCTTGTGTGACAATCACAGACTGCCTACTGTGGTATTCTAAGTGATTTACACTCTCCTCTCCACAGCTACCTTGTAGGAGGCTGGCCTGGTGTGTGGTGGACACCTATGGTGTTGGCATCTTATACAAGGTCCAGACAACCATTATTAGTAAGTGTTACAGTGTCTAGGAAGCCAGGGCTCTCTAGTGGTAGCTGTGGTGTGCAGCTAAGACTTATCTGAGAACAGTGTAAAGCACTTACAATATCACAGTAGTCACATAGTAACATATCACACATGAAAGGAACCACACAGTGTTGCAGAAATAAAGGTACTTTATTATAGTAACACTGAACTAGAATACTATACACAATCCCCGCTCTCTGGAGTACACACAAAATATACACAGGTAAGTACTAGGAATTAGCATAAAACATTAGAAATAAAAAGGGCCCTATAGGGGGGAAAAAAACATATACTAAAATAGTGAAATGCGAGAATGGGTCCCCCACCAGAGGATATGGAGTAGTTAGCCAAGGGCTGGGAGAGTATTGAACCCCAGGAGGTGAGTATCTAGAAGACCCCCAGCGACCAGGAGCGTATAAGTAAGTTACTTGGTCGTACTGTAGGCTAACATGGGACTTAAAATGTGAACAATACAAGAACTGGACCAGGCCGGTGGAACTGAATGGTGGATTCCGGATGAAGAGGACTTGTAAAAGGAGACAGAATCCAGTCCACACATCTGTGAGAAAGTAACCTCTTTCTAGCATGGTTACCCCCATTTTGGCCTGTTTGTCAGTGTGTTTGACTGTGTCTACTAGGATCCTGCTAACCAGGACCCCAGTAGTTATGCTCTCTCCCCATAAATGTGGTTTTTGGATACTGTTAACACATAATTCCACTCATAATTGGCACAGTGGTGCCTTCTTATAAGCCCTTTGTATATGGTGCCTAGGTACCCAGGGCATTAGGGTTCCAGGGGATCCCTATGGACTACAGCATTTCTTTTGCCACCCATAAGGAGCCTATGCAAAGGACTGCTGTTGCAGCTTGTGTGAAATGGTGCATGCACCCTTTCACAGCCATTTACACTGCACCAGGTCACTTCTAAAGCACCCATATACCAGGCCTTCCAACCCTGAAGGCTGGGTGCAGAGTACCTGTGTGTGAGGGCACCCCTGCACTAGCAGGAGTGCCCCCATGTCGTCTGGGACCATTTTCCCAGACTTTGTGAGTGCAGGGACACCATTTTACGCATGCGCTATACATAGGTCACTACCTATGTACAGCTTCACAATGGCAACTCCGAATATGGCCATGTTTGGTATCAAACATGCTGGAATCATACCCCAAGGCTTTTGCAAGCATTGCTTGTATGATTCCTTGCACTCTGGGGGCTCCTTAGAGGTCCCCCAGTACTGCCATTACAGCCTTCTGAGGTTTTCCAGGCAGCCCCAGCTGCTGACACCTCACAGACAGGTTTCTGCCCTCCTGTTGCTTGAGCAGCGCAAGCCCAAGAAGGCAGAACAAAGGATTTCCTTTAGGAGAGGGATATTCCACTCTCTCCCCTTGGAAATAGATGTTACAGGCATGGGAGGGGTAGCCTCCCAGAGTCTCTGGAAATGCTTTGAAGGGCACAGATGGTGCCCTCTTTGCATAATCCAGTCTACACTGGTTCAGGGACCCCCAGTCCCTGCTCTGGCATGAAGCTGGAGAAAGGAAAGGGGGGTGGTGCGCAGAGCTCCTCCAGAGTGTCCCTGGGTTTGGCCATCTTGGATTCCAAGCTGGCAGGGCACTTTGGGAGCATCTGAGTCAGAGACCTCCCCTGATAGATGCTTACCTGTTAGCTCACCAATCCCCCTTTCTGTGCTATTTAGGGTCTCTCGCCCTGGTGTTTCCTCAGATTCGGATTGCAAGACTCAAGCAGGAATGCTCTGCGTCTTACCAAAGGAACTGCATCTGGACCCTCCATCAACTCTACAAACTGCAACAAAGAAGGAAAGATGACTTCTGCAACATTGTATCTTCAGCTCCTGCCAGCAAATGTTTCCTGGTTGTGCATCCTCAGAGGACAGCCAGTCTTCAGCCTGAACCAGAAGAACGAAGGAATCTCCCTTAAAGTGAAGGAGTCACTTCCCTGCTTCAGCAGGCACCCCTCTGCAGCGACAACTGATGGCTTGGGTCCCCTCTTCTGAAGAAGTGCATGGATCCAGCAACACGGGTGGTGGACTGAACTGGTCCAGACATCCAACTGTCAAACTTTGGTGGAGGCAAGAGGTTGCCTCCCCACGCAAGACAGTATCCCAGTGCACCGCGTGTTTTGCAGTTGCCAAGGCTTGTTGGCATCCTTCCACAAAGTTCCTCATGCACCGTGCAGCTCCGGCCCTGAGCACTCCTTCCTGCGATGCACAGCCTCCTGCGTGGTTCTCGGGCAGCATGGGATCCCTTTGAGTAGTGCTGCGTGGGCCTCCTTTTGCACCTTCTTTGTCCTCGTGCTGTGGGACTCCTTTGCGTGCTGCCTAGTCTTCTGAGGGCTCTCTGAGTTGCTGAGAGCCCCCTCTGACTCCCCCTCCTGGTCCCGGGCAGGGCTATTTTCTGCTAACTGCGAGCTATGTGTGTGCCAGGGCTTGTTGGCAGAATCCAATATTGCAAACCAGACTGTAATCATCCATCTGGCTTGGGACATCATGTGCACCAACCAGGAACCCGCATCCATCTTCTTGGGTGAAGTACTAACTGTTCTTCACTGGTGGTGGTTCTTTTGTACCTTCATCCAGGTTGGCAGGGGCTCCTTTTCTCCCTGGACTCTTCAGTGCTTCTTGGACTTGGTCCCCTTCTTTCACAGGTCTTCAGGTCCAGGAATCCATTTTGGTGTCGTGCAGTCTCTTCTGGTTCTTGCAAAATCTTCTATCATGTGTTCTTGTGTGTTCTAGGAAAGTTACTGTGATTTACTCCTGCTTTCCTAGGCTCTGGGGTGGGTTCTGTTACTTATCTTTGGTGCTTTCTAACACTCCCAGCGCCCCTCTACACACTACACTTGTGTAGGTGGGAAACCGACATTCGCATTCCACTATTTTAATATATGGGTTGTTTTCCCCCTAGGCCCATTTCTAACTATTGTGATTTTCACTATTTCCACTGTTTTCCAACTGCTGTTACAGCTATTTCTGCATTCTAGTGTATATACTGTGTATATTACTTACCTCCTAAGGGAATATAGTCTCTAAGGTATTTTTGGTATTTGTGTCGCCTAAATAAAGTAACTTTATTTTTGTAACTGAGTATTTTCTTTCATGTTTGTAACTACAGTAGTATTACATTAGCATTGCATGTCTCATAGTTAGGCCTTGGCTGCTCATCCACACTACCCCTAGAGAGCTTGGTATCTAGACACTGACTACATTTCACTAATCTGGACCTGGTATAAGGTGTAAGTACCTTAGGTACCCACTACCACCCAGGCTAGCCTCCTACAACAGGAGTGTCCAGGCAGGGCAGGAGGCAATGCCCACCCTTCTGTGGGTGAAGATCTGTGTCCACAGTGGTGGATGAAGTCCAGCTGCAGAGTCCAGGAGCTGCAGAGGAGTCTCCCTGAAGTCGTCTAGGAGCTGTCTCTTGACAGTTGCTGGACTCCTGGTGGGTCAGGAAGACCACCAACAAGCACAAGCAAATGCAACTTGGAGCTGAATAAGATTTGCAGGGCTGGAGAGGACCAGCAAGATCCTGGGGACTTGACCCTTGAGGGGAGTCCGAGCTTGACCGTAAGAAGACAGGAGATCCAGCAGAAGCAATTGAATCCCCCACGAGCAACCCACACGCAGGTGCAGTAATTCACAGTGAGGCCCAGACAGCACACCTGTAGAGTCCCATGTCGCTGGAGTAGCAGTGAGGTGACTGTCCTTGCAGAGGTAGAGTGGAAGGGGCCAGGGGTACTTGGAGACTGAAGATCCTTCGGAGCAGGAGTCGACAATCCTTGGTTGCTACAACAGTGGTGCAAAGGGACTCCATCCTGGAGAACGAGACAAAGGCTCATTGTCTCCCAAGTTGGACAGAAGGCAGACAGTACCAAGGGGACCCCTCAGAACCACCACCTGTGTTGGAGAATCTTCGCAGGTCCAGAGGACAGCAGATTTCCTTAGTTAGACATTGTTGTCTTAGGTGCCTGCAGATGCAGGGGAGTGACTCCTTCACTCCAAGGGAGATTCCTTTTTGCTTCTTTGCTACAGCTGAAATCTTGCTGATCCCAGAGCATGCACAGCTGTGGAAATGTTGCAAAGTGCTAATGGGAACCACAGAAACTATCTTAAAAGGAGGGTTTGTGTCGATGTTGTGGTCTTGTCCAGTTCCTGTGGAGTCCATCAGCGGTTCCGGTGGCCATGAGCAGAAGAGGTCATTGCAGAGTAGTCCTGGTGGAGTCTTGCACAACAGATATGGGGACCCACCCACAAGGAAGTCTCTAAATGGCCCAAAAAGGATTGTGGTCACTTTGCAAGATGATAACCTATTGGAGGTCATCTGCCTAACCTGATCACTCAGATGCTACCAGGGGCCTCTGCCCATCTTGTTTTCAAGATGGCAGAATCAAGTGGCCACCTAGAGAAGGTCTTGGCACCACCCATGGGTTGGTGAGGGACAGGGGAGTGGTCACTACCCTTTCCTTCGTGTAGTTTCACGCCAGAGCAGGGACAGCGGTTTCCTGGACTGATGCAAACTGGATTATACAAGGAGGGTGCCAAATGTGCCATTCAAAGCAAGCTGTTGGCATGGTGAGGCTACCCCTCCCCAGCCTTGCAATACCTATTTCTAAAGAAGAGGAGATTGCCCCCTTCTCCCACAGGGAATCCTTCGCCTTCCCCAGGGGGCAGAATCCTGTCTGAGGGGCTGGTGCAGCATAGGCTATTCGCAGACCCTGGAAGACTGGTAGGAGCAATACAGGGTTCCTCTAAGGAGCCCCCAGAGTGCACAGAACCATGTCACCAATACTGGCATCCGTATTGGGGTATGATTCCGACATGTTTGATACCAAACATGCCTAGGTTCCAAGTTACCATTATGTAGCTGGACCATAGGTAGTGACCTATGGCTAGTACATAGCTAAAATAGCTTTCCTGCACTTACAAAGTCCAGGGAACTGGAACTGGAGTTTGTAGGGTACCTCTGCTCTTGCAGGTTTGCCCACGCTCATAGGGACCGGCACCCTGCCCTTAGGACTAGAAGGGCCTACCATAGGGGTGACTTACAGTGACCTGATATAGTGACCAGCAGTGAAAGGGTGCATGCACCTTTTCATGCAGGCTGCAAATGGCAGGCCTGCAGACAGTTTGCATGGGCTCCCACAGTTGACATAATACATGCTGCAGCCCATGGGGGACCACTGGTGTACCAATGCCCTGGGTACCGAAGTACTATAAACTAGGGACTTACAGGGGTACACCAGTGTGCCAATTGTGGGATACATATAAAAGAGGGTGAATATAGAGTAATAGGCGCTCCTGCCCTCAAATCAAATGACCCATATTATAATACACTACACAGTGCAAAACACTAAGGTTTCACCCTCCAAACACCCCACATGATAACACAAGTGGTTATCCAAAAACTGACAATAAGTAATTGCACACGTGTACAAATTGCAATGAAAAAGTACATCAGTCACCAAATAATGATTCAAAAAATAATATTGTATCCAAAATAATATCCTTTCTTGAGTTCAGAAACACAGTTTATTCCAAATGAAATTTAGCAGTCCAAAGATCCATACGTGTATTCTCGTGAAAATAAAGTCCCAATTCAAACAATATCTGATCCAAGAATTTCAAATCATTTCAAGTTTCACTTGGTAAGCCGAACATATTCCCATATACAATATCCAAAATTATTTCATTCAAAAGTTTTTCACTTGCTTGTCCGTCAACACGTGTTTCATCCGGGGAGTGCCCCTGGATTTCTTCAGGACCTCCTAAAACAATATTCCCATAAATAATATGTCAATATACAGCTTATTAATTACCTTCCTGATCTCATTATTAGTGATATACATACATCTCCGTGACAAACAATGGGGACCGTGCCAAATATTTTTTTCATAGCATTCAGTGATGTCGTAACATGTGAAAATCATCTTACTAGTAATTGATATAAAAATTGTGCTGTGTGTCGAGCATGCTCAGCCAAGAAAAAGAACCACCACAGTAGTGATGTATTTACTGAACCCCATAGACCTGCTCAAATATAGACCAAAACGTACATCTAAGTAAATTATATATAGAGTATACCTTCCAAATAGACTTAGATTGTCTATCCAACTATTTAGAAAACCCAATATTCTGAGACACTTCAATATGTATCCATACACTTAGCTGAAAAACAAATAAATGTTCGTAGATATTAGATATCCCTAATATCCTTCACTGACAAGTTATACTAATTATGTCCTCCAAACTACTCACCTATGCCCGATTAGTGTTGCTTGTGTTATGTATATATCAATAACCGCTTCTCCTATAACAAGTATCCAAAAATATCAAAGTAAATAATCTTTAACTACTAATCCACTCTAACAAAAGCGTAACGCTGAAAACGTGATGCTGAAAACACGTCTTACCAGCTGTTGGGGGTCGCGTAACTAGGCGAGTACGCCCAAGGTCGACTATCGAAGCCGAGGCTCTGCGATAGCGCCCTATTTGAGAGCCCCGGTCCCAATTGTAATAAAAAACGGACTAGACGTGCTTGCGTCCGTATTAAAAAACTATAGAAATAGAAGACGGACTGTCTCTATTTCATATGTGTACCTTCCACTCTTAATTCCATAAGAAACATAACTCCCCTATCGAATATGTAACAGACATTCCATTATTTAAATATATAAATAGATCTTTGATGGCAGATTGTATATAAGACTCACCTTTATAGTAATTACAACCATGAGTCCTATTTATTGACCTAATATTGAGTAGACCGAACCCTATATTATTAAAACAGGTTCCTATTGCATTAAACATGCCAATAGAGATATACTCACCTGTATATAATTAACTACATAGCTAACCACTCTTCCAATAGAGTTTCCAAATGAATATGAGAAAATAGAGAAAGAATTAAAAGTTAAGAAAAAATGAATAAAACTAAAACAATTTCCCAATCTAATTTTCTTAAGGAGGTTACATTTAACTATTTACAAACTTCAGGAATTTGAAAATTTGGACCTTTTCCACTCGTTAAATTCCCAAAATTTAACTAATGGGCTACCACCAATCCTAATACCTAATGCTTCATCTGCTATGCCCAACTAAAAGAAAAAATAATAAATAAATCTCTTGTATAAGTCTTACTGCTAGTTATTCCTCACTCCACAATCCTATAGTATAAAGTTTCCATATTTAATCATACTGATTGTGTTTGATAATCCTTAAATCACTAATCCTATTACTACTCTATCACCCAGAAAATATTCCATCTCATAATCTATATTAAGACCTCGCTACACAGCTCCTAATCGTAAAATCCATGTAGACTCCCTTCTCCGTAGGGCTAATTCCCTATTACCACCTTGTGGATTTACTTCGCAATAGTCAAAGCCCAAAAATGTAAATGCCTTGTAAACTCCCTGTGCGTCACATACCTTCATATGGGAGGCTATGGGATATCGTTCGTCTTCCTGCCTAATTGCCTTCCAGTGTTCTGAAATTCTCACTTTTAGTGGGCGTATTGTACTGCCCACATAAATTCTCTCGCATTTACAAACGAGCATATAAACCACAAACTTGGTGTTACAATCTATACGTGATTTTATGTACACTCTGTTACCACTCATATCATAAAAATCCTTTTTAGCCTGCCATGCCCATTTGCAACATTGCGCATGATCCACATTTGTAAAAGCCTAAATTACGCCCACTAAGCCAGTCTGGTTTAGTTTTGTCTGATAGATAACTAGGACTAAGAATATTATTGAGGGTGTTACCTCTTCTAAATGAGACCTCTGGTTTATTACCAATAAATTTCTTTAGTATCTCATCCTGAGTAAGTATAGACCAATGTTTACTCATGATTTTCAATAGTTTCGGAGAAATCTCTGTATAGTCCAAAATAATCCTTCCCTTTTGGTTACTATTTTTCTTGCCTTTACTATCTTTCCATATACTTGACCCCAATGTCTGTGGATGAGGTATATTCAAAACCTTGTGTTGAGATTTACGTATGACTGTCTCCGGGTAACCCCTAGCTGAAAATCTCTGTCCCATATCCTCAATTGCCTTGTGGAAATCATAATTTTTGCTTCAATTTCTTCTTGCTCTAACCATTTCCCCTAATGGTATGGCCTCTATCTGATGCTTCGGATGCGCACTTGTTGCATGCAAGAGGTCGGCTTACGATATAGTCTGCTCTCTATTCTATTATCCTCAACGTACAGTTCCACATCTAAGAATTCTAAATGAGTCACACTACAGTTGTTTGTGAATTTGATATTCACATCATTCTCATTAAGATGCTTGCAAAAGCTATCTAATGTCACTTCATCTCCTGTCCATAACATGAAACAGTCATCGATGTATCGCCCCACAATACAAAATATGTGAGTGCCATCTCGCTGCTCCCGGGCCCCACACCCAGTTTTCTTCAAACCACCCCATAAACAAGTTGGCATATGAGGGGGAAAATCTAGAGCCCATTGCCAGACCCTGTTTTTGTTTGTACCACTCTCTTTTGAATAAGAAATAGTTGTTGTTTAATATAAGATCAATCATACTTAATATCATCTGCGTGTGTTCCAATAGACTCGCAGATCTTCTATTCAAAATATGCTCAATCGCTTTCATCCCATGTTTGTGTTGTATACTGGTATATAATGCTACCACATCCAAAGTTACCATAATCATACCCGCTTCCCACTGAATATCCGATAACAAACTCAGTATGTGTTTAGTATCTTTGATATAGGAAGGTAAATTACAGACAAATGGTTGCAAAAATATATACACAAATTCTGAAAGTCTCTCTGTGGGGCCTCCCATACCCGAAACTATAGGTCTCCCAGGTGGAAATTTTGACTGTTTATGTATCTTTGGCAACGTGTAAAGACAAGGACATTTAGGGCGATACACCTGTAAATAAAGATATTCATCCTCATCCAGTAAATTTCTATCCCACCAGCTTTTCAACAGACTATTTGTCTTGTTAGTGCCATTATCTGATTGCGTAACAGCTTTTCATAGCAGTTGGTATCACTCAATTGTATGTAAATCTGCTCATAATCCACGCGGTTCATAACAACTATATTTCCACCTTTGTCTGCTCTCTTAATAATTAGATCATCAGGTTTGAGAGTTTTCAATGCAACATACTCCTCATGCTTCAAATTAGGTTTTCTCAATGGTGTCTTCTTCCTCTCCTCTCTATTCAAATCACACCATACCAATTAAAAAAAAGTCTCAATATTGCTGTCCACTATAGATCTGGGCATCCAAGTCGATCTTTGTTTTAAACCACTAGTAACATGTATGTCCGATGGTAAGTTCAAATCTCGTAAAACCGTAGATATTGTTATTGGGTACTCCTCATAATCTGTAATCGTCATCAATGCTACAGTATCATGAATATCCTGAATAGATAAACCATTATGTACCAATTTAGCTTGTGGGGCTACCTCTATATCCATTACTCGTGAATCAAAGTACCTTTTCATTTTCAACTTTCTAATAAATTTATACAAATCTATCTTAGATTTACATATATTCCCCACAGATGATGGACAAAATCCTAGACCTTTATTCAAAAGAAGTAACATATCAGAAGACAGTTGCTTATCAGACAAATTGACTACATTGTTTTCAAATTCTATGTGTGCATTTAGGTCTTTTTGTCCTGTGATCTTGTATTCATACCCAAATAGGTATCGCTTTTTCCCTCCTCTTTTTCCTCTTCTTGTCTTCCTACCCAGTTTCTTTTTTGATTTAGTTCCAAATTGCCCTGTTTTATTCTCTTCAGCTCCTGTAAAAAAAACTACCCCCTGTGTATCAGATCCAGTGTGCAATTCTGTAGCATCAGTATCACTCATACTCGTAGCCAAACTACTCGTAGACGTTGATGCAGAGTCTACAGAATTGCTAGACTCAGCTACAGATGTTACATTTTTTACCAAATTATCATATTTATGTGAAAAAGCAAATACTCTCCCGTTTAAATAGTCTAATTCATCTCTTTTTAGTTTTCTAGCTTTTCTTTGCTTAATCTCATCTTGAAATGTCATAATTACATCATTCAAAATAGCATAGTTCTTATCAGTAGCTTCTTTCAAATTCAAATCATTGATCTTTTTCCAATGCATCAGTGTCTGATTGTAACTTTCCAACTTTTCTTTCAGCATTTTCTATAAGAATATCCATCAATTTCATTGAATTGGGTTTCAATTCATCCTCCCACCTCATCAATAAATCAACATCTAAGTCATCATATGTGGGGAAAAATGTGTGAACGCAAACCCCTCGATATTCTATCCAACTTCTTATATTGTTTCAATGTAACTGCGTCCCACCATCTAAACATCTCACTTTTCTTCAGTTTCTCCAATCTTATAAATTTATCTCGGAGTCCTTCCTTATTTCTACGGTTCCCACTACCCGTTGCCTGTCGTACCGTATAACCTCTATCCAAACTCCTAAAAAGCTCTTCCGCTAATTTCAATCTATCCTCCATGATGTTGTATAATATCAAAATATACAAAATGAGTAAGGAGCTGCCCACTCATAAAATTACTACATATGAAAGAGGGTGAATATAGAGTAATAGGCGCTCCTGCACTCAAATCAAATGACCCATATTATAATACACTACACGGTGCAAAACACTAAGGTTTCACCCTCCAAACACCCCACACAATAACACAAGTGGTTATCCAAAAATTGACAATAAGTAATTGCACACGAGTACAAATTGCAATGAAACAGTACAGCAGTCACCAAATAATGATTAAAAAAATATTGTATCCAAAATAATAAAATCCAACAGTAATAAACCAGAGGTCTCATTTAGAAGAGGTAACACCCTCAATAATATTCTTAGTCCTAGTTATCGATCGTGCAAAACTAAATCAGACTGGCTTAGTGTGCGTAATTTAGGCTTTTACAAATGTGGATCATGCGCAATGTGCAAATGGGCGTGGCAGGCTAAAAAGGATTTTTATGATATGAGTGGTAACAGTGTACATAAAATCACGTATAGATTGTAACACTAAGTTTGTGGTTTATAAGCTTGTTTGTAAATGCGAGAGAATTTGTGGCAGCACAATACGCCCACTAAAAGTGAGAATTTCAGAACACTGGAGGGCAATTAGGCAGGAAGACGAACGATATCCCATAGCCTCCCATATGAAGGTATGTGACGCATTTTTATTATTTTTTCTTTTAGTTGGGAATAGCAGATGAAGCATTAGGTATTAGGATTGGTGGTAGCCCATTAGTTACATTTTTGGAATTTGAGTGGAAAGGGTTCAAATTCCTGAAGTTTGTAAATAGTTAAATGTAACCTCCTTAAGAAAATTAGATTGGGAAATTAGTTTAGTTTAATTCATTTTTTCTTAACTTTTAATTCTTTCTCATATTCATTTGGAAACTATTGAAAGAGTGATTAGCTATGTAGTTAATTATATACAAGTGAGTATATCTATATTGGCATGTTTAATGCAATAGGAACCTGTTTTAATAATATAGGGTTCGGTCTACTCAATATTAGGTCAATAAATAGGACTCACGGTTGTAATTACTATAAAGGTGAGTCTTATATACAATCTGCCATCAAAGATCTATTTATATTTTTAAATAATTGAATGTCTGTTACATATTCGATAGGGGAGTTATGTTTCTTATGGAATTAAGAGTGGAAGGTACACATATGAAATAGAGACAGTCCGTCTTCTATTTCTATAGTTGTTTAATATAGACGCAAGCACGTCTAGTTCGTTTTTTATTACAATTGGGACCGGGGCTCTCAAATAGGGCACTATCGCAGAACCTCGGCTTCGATAGTCGACCTTGGGCGTACTCGCCTAGTTACGCGACCCCCAACAGCTGGTAAGACGTGTTTTCAGCATCACGTTTTCAGCATTACGCTTTTGTTCGAGTGGATTAGTAGTTAAAGATTATTTACTTTGATATTTTTGGATACTTGTTATAGGAGACACGGTTATTGATATATACATAACAGAAGCAACACTAATCGGGCATAGGTGAGTAGTTTGGAGGACATAATTAGCTTAACTTGTCAGTGAAGGATATTGGGGATATCTAATATCTATGAACATGTATTTGTTTTTCAGCTAATTGTATGGATACATATTGAAGTGTCTCAGAATATCGGGTTTTCTAAATAGTTGGATAGACAATCTAAGTCTATTTGGAAGGTATACTCTATATATAATTTACTTAGATGTACGTTTTGGTCTATATTTGAGCAGGTCTGTGGGGTTCAGTAAATATATCACTACTGTGGTGGTTGTTTTTCTTGGCTGAGCATGCTTGACACACAGCACAATTTTTATATCCATTACTAGTAAGATGATTTTCACATGTTACGACATCACTGAGTGCTATGAACAAAATATTTGGCACGGTTCCCATTGTTTGTCACGGAGATGTATGTATGTCACTAATAATGAGATCAGGAATGTAATTAATAAGCTGTATATTGACATATTATTTATGGGAATATTGTTTTAGGAGGTCCTGAAGAAATCCAGGGGCACTCCCCGGATGAAACACGTGTTGACGGACAAGCAAGTGAAAATTTTTGAATGAAATAATTTTGGATATTGTATATGGGAATATGTTTGGATTACCAAGTGGAACTTGAAATGATTTGAAATTCTTGGATCAGAGATTGTTTGAATTGGGACTTTATTTTCACGAGAATACACGTAGGGATCTTTGGAATGCTAAATTTCATTTGGAATAAACTGTGTTTCTGAACTCAAGAAAGGGTATTATTTTGGATACAATATTATTTTTTGAATCATTATTTGGTGACTGATGAACTGTTTCATTGCAATTTGTACACATGTGCAATGACTTATTGCCAATTGTGGGATGTAAGGAGTACCGAGGCAACCAAATTTAGATAAGAGAGCACAATCACTGGGGTCCTGGTTAACAGGATCATAGTGAAAACAGTCTAAGCACACTGACAACAGGCAAAAAGTGGGGGTAACCATGCCAAAAAGGGCCTTCCTACAGGCACCCACAGATCCGTTCCCGGATCTGAACCTTCGTCAGTCGTACAACCTCGATCTTCCCCAATGATGGTTCCGACATTGATGCCCATGGTTGGCATCGACCGCATCCAGCTCTGACACTGAGCCAGACCTGCATTGTGTTGACTCTGATTCCTACTTAGAGAGGGGCCTTGTTCCGTAGGTTGGATCCTGACCCTTATTCTCTTGGGTTAGGGTACAGTAAGGATTGGAAGGGGTCGCTGGACCCTTTGCAATATCAGCTAGAAGATCCCAGGGACTCTGGATGGACCTGGGTGAGGCTAGTGGTCTAGACACTTCCCCTGACACTAGCATGCTTTCTCCCCCTACCATGGCTACGGAGGAGGGAGCGTCCTACTCAGTGGTGTTATGGAGGATGGGTCCTGGGCCTCAAGCTGCCTTCCGTGGCAGTCAGTACTAACTTGACAGAGGTGCTTCAGCCTGGGACTTCTACTTCTGAACTTCTGAACCTCTTTTGCCCTTTAATGAAGCCCTGACTGATGTCCTGCTTTGGACCTGGTCCAAACCCAACACAAGGGTCCCTGTGTCCACTACAATTGCCTGCTCCAAATGACCCAGTGTTCCTAATGCAACACCCGGTCCCTGCAAGCTTGGTTATGCAGGATTCCATTTCTCCAGGCACATTCCCTTCTGCACCGCCAATAGGGAATCCAAGAGGCTGGATCAGCTTGGGAAGATGTTTTCTTCTTCCAGCCTGGCATTGCGGTCTGTGAACACTGCTTGCCTTTTGGGCCGTTGCACCCACACTTTATGGAACATGGTTGCCCAGGTGCTGCCACAGGTCCCGGAAGAGGCCAGGGCCAATCTCTTCCAAGCTGTTGCTAACGAAAGAGACTCAGCGAAGTTCACAATCTGGTGTAGGCTGGATACAACCGACTCACTAGACTGCATCAACGGTGGCCTTGAGGCGCAGTGCCTCATTGAAGACATCTAGCTTTTCGGGGGATGTGCAATCCACCCTTATGGACATGACGTTTGATGGCACCCGTTTCTTCAGAGACAAAGCAGACTTGGTGCTCAAGTGCTTTAAGGAGTCCTGGGCTACAGTCAGGTCCTTATGCTTCGCAGCTGCCCCTCACCCCCCTAAGTCTGTTTTCACCCCTTTTGTGGCTACGGAAGGGTGTCCAACCATATCCGTTCCCCTCCAGTCACTGTGCTGCACATGCTGCCCAGCTTCTGCGTGGCCAGGGACGTGGGATCCTATGTCCTCGTGGACCATGAAGCCAGCAGTCTAGCCAGTCCACTGCACCCAACCCCCTCTGCAGCAGCCTCCAAATCTTCACAGTCTGACGCTTCCCCACCAAGGATCAGACAGAAGCAGGATTCGCTATCACCTGCCCCGCTGGCAGTCCATCCCCTCAGAGAGGTGGGTTTTGCAAATTAGTCCAAAGGGCTACTCCCTCCCCTTCGAGACTACTCCGTCATCCATGCCTCCATTCTACGATCGGATGACAAAGTATCACTTGGCACTTCTCCACAAGGTTTTGGCTCTTTTGGCCAAGGGAACCATATAAAGTGTCCCTGTGCCAGAAGCAGGTCATGGCTGTTACTCCCGCTTCTTTGTGGTGCCCAAAAAGCACAGGTGCCTCCACCCTATCCCAGACCTTTGGTCCCTCAATCTCCTCCTCAGGAAGACGAAATTCAAAATGCTCACACTGGCTCCGGTTTTATCGACCCAGGAGACTGGATGGTAGTGTTGGCGCCTATTTACATATTCCCGTCCTACCTGCCCACAGACATAACTTGGAATTCACAGTAGACCACGAGCATTTTCTGCTCTCCTTACTCTGCTTTGGCCTTACCAGCACCCCTCAGGTGTTCACCAAGGTGATGGCGGCGCTTGCAGCTCATCTGCAGATATCACAGGTTTCAGTCTTCCCTTATCTTGACAACTGGTTGTTGAAGGCAGGCTCACCCCAGGCTGTCGTCTCCTACCACAGACTACGGCGGACCTCCTGCATTCCCTGGGGATCACTATAACGAAGTCACACCTGCTTCCTTCTCAGATGCTTCCTTTCGTTTGAGATGTTCTGGACATGGTGTAGTTTCAGGCTTATGCTCCAAAGCAGCAAGTCAAGGATATTCAGGCTATATTGATGTGTCAACCACTATCCTGGAGCTTGTTGAGACTGTCACTGAGGCTGCTGGACCTCATGGCCTCCTACATCCTGCTGGTGTCACATGCCAGGTGGCATATACAGGTTCTGCAGTGGGACCTGGAGTTCGGGTGGGTGCAGCATCAGGGGAATCTCTCCGATATGGTCCAGATCTCAGAGGGAACTGTGCAAGATCTGCAGTGTTGGCTCTTGCACTGCAGTTGTGTTAGAGGCAGATCCCTCTCCCGTCCCCAACAGGATTGGACAGTAGTGACAGATGCATCACACCTGTGATGGGGCGGCCACATGGAAGAGGCGGAAATCAGAGGCATCTGGTCTCTGGCGAAGGCCGGACTCCATATCAGTCTTTTGGAGCTCAGATTCCTTCCCCCTCTCAAAGAGAAAGTAGTGCAGGTATTCATGGACAGCACCACCATGTGGTACTGCAAAAAGTAGGGTGTGGTTGTGGAGCCTTTGTCAGGAGGCTCTGTGCCTCTGGACATGGCTAGAATTTCAGGGCATTTCCCTAGTGGTTCAAACCCGGCAGGCTCTCTGAACGCCAGAGCGGACAAACTCAGCCAACAATGCCTGGTCGTTCATTAATGACGTCTACACCTGGAGGTGACACAAGGTCCTCTTTCAGCAGTAGGGAGCGCCTTGGTAGATCTGTTTGCCTATGCAGAGAACATGGAATGTCAGCAGTTTTGCATGTTGGAATTTCCAAGGCTGCACTTGCGCAGCACCACCAGGCCTCCTGTATGCCTTTCCATTCATATCTCTTCTGCCCAGAGTTCTCAAGAACAACCAGTCCCAAGTAATCCTTGTAGCTCTGGACTGGACACAAAGAGTCTGGTATCCCGAGTTATTGAGCATGGCCATCGATCCTCCGATCAGACTGCTCCTTTGGGTGGGTTCTCTGTCGCAGCAGCAGGGAACGGTTCTCCACCTGAACCTGCCCTGTCTCCGCCTTCTTGCATGGAGATTGAGTGGCGGCAGTTGACAGCTTGTGACCTTCCAAAGTCTGTAACGTTATCTTGGCAGCCAAGCGTACCTCCAAAACGGTTATACGCCTGTTGATAGAACACATTTGTGGCATGGTCCACAGACAACTCTCTCTGCCCCTCTTTCCCATTACCTCTTGTTTATATTTTGTTTGGCCCAGCAAGGCTCTGCTTTGGGCACCCTCAAATGTTATTTGTCTGCTATCTCTGCATTTCTGGGACTACTTGACCAAACCTGTTTGTTTAAGTCTCCTATTGTGAGTAGATTCCTTAAGGGTCTTACCCATATTTTTCCTCTTTCACCATTCATAATGCCCCAATGGGATTTCAATTTGGTGCTTACTTCCTTAATGTGCTCTCCTTTTGAGCTGATCCGTAATTGTCCTCTCAGGCTTCTGACAATAAAAAAACAGCCTTCCTAGTGGCTATTACATCTGCCCTCAGGGTGAGTGAGTTGCAGGGATTGTCATCTATGCCCCCCACCTTTCCATCTGTCCTGAGAAAGTGGTGCTTCGCACCAGGGCTTCCTTTTTGCCCAAAGTGGTTGCATCCTTTCATATAGGCCAATCCATCACCATGCCTACCTTTTACACACACCCTCATACTTGTAAGGAAGAGGGGAGACTACACCTCCTGGACCCAAAAAGAGTGTTGCCGTTCTTCCTTGATCGTACCAAACGGTTCTGGGTGCATGATCAAATCTTTGTTGGGTATGTTGGTGCAAAGAAGGGGCGGTGTAGGAAGTTGGCTCTGTATGTACTATTTCAAAGTAAGGAATAGCATGCACAGAGTCCAAGGGTTCCCCTTAGAGGTAAGATAGTGGCAAAAATAGATAATTCTAATGCTCTATTTTGTGGTAGTGTGGTCGAGCAGTAGGCTTATCAGAGAGTAGTGTTAAGCATTTGTTGTACACACACAGGCAATAAATGAGGAAGGGTCCAAATAATATACACACAGTTCCAAAACAACAAAAAAAAGGGGTGCTCTAGACCAAAGGTTTCCAAAAGGGGAAAGAGAGCCCTCACTCACCTTTCGGTGACATGCTTCATCATAGGGCCATGCTCCTCGTCAGGCCGGAACTGCAATGCCTGACGGGCCCCACAGGGGGGCTCTTTTCCGGAGGTCTTTTGAAAAATGATGTGAAACCGTTCAAGACGTGAAAAAGGATTGGTATAGAAAAAGTTAAAAATGACTAGAGGTAAAAATTTAACTGTTTATTCTGATATTAATACCCCTGACATGATTAAAAACAATGCATAGGGATATTGTAAAATAATGTCTACACTCCCTGGACAAAAATATATACAGTTTACTAAGACTCGTAGGGAGAATGGTACAGAAGGAGAGGACACAGAGTCCTTGTGTTACTCAATCAAAGGGTCTTTGTCTCCACAATTGTCACAGCCCTGGCACACACACATGTCCCTTGTAAATGGTACCCCTGGTACCAAGGGCCCTGTTGCCAGGGAAGGTCTCTAAGGGCTGCAGCATGTATTATGCCACCCTGGGGTCCCCTCACTCAGCACATGCACACTGTCTCACAGCTTCTGTGTGCTGGTGGGGAGAAAAAGACTAAGTCGACATGGCACTCCCCTCAGGGTGCCATGCCCACAACCCACTGCCTGTGGCATAGGTTAGTCACCCCTCTAGCAGGCCTTACAGCACCTAAGGCAGGGTGCACTATACCACTGGTGAGGGCATAGCTGCATGAGAACTATGCCCCTACAGTGTCTATGCCTATTCTTAGACATTGTAAGTACAGGGTAGCAATAAAGAGTATATGGTCTGGAAGTTTGTCAAACACGAACTCCACAGTTCCATAATGGCTACACTGAATAATGGGAAGTTTGGTATCCAACATCTTAGCACAGTAAATCCACACTGATGCCACTTATTTAGAAATGCGCATAGAGGGCAACTTAGAGATGCCCCCTGCATGCCAGGCCAACTGCTAGTGCTAGGTCTCTGCCAGCCTGCCACTTCCAGTCTAGTTTCCGACCACATGGGATGAGTGCCTTTGTGCACCTCCCCCTGCAGGAACTGTAACACCTGGCAGTTAGCCTCAAAGGCTCAAGCCTGGTGTTACAATGCCCCAGGGCACTCCAGCTAGTGGAGCTGATGGCTCCCCCCACCCCCAGACACAGCCCCCACTTTTGGCAGCAAGTACGGAGGAGATAAAGAGAAACACCAGGAGGAGTCACCCTTCAGCCAGGACAGCCTCTAAGATGTCCAGAGCTGAGGTGACCCGTTCCTTAGAAAATCCTCCATCTTGCGTTGGAGGATTTAGCCCAATAGGATCAGGGATGTGCCCCCCTGCCCCAAAGTGAGGAGGCACAAGGAGGGTGTAGCCACCCTCAGGGACAGTAGCCATTGGCTACTGCCCTCCAGCTCTAAACACATCCCTAAATTTAGTATTTAGGGGCGTCCCCGAACCCAGGAAAACAGATTCCTGACGACCTGAACAAGGAGGACTGCTGACCTGAAAACCCTGCAGAGATGACGGAGATGACAATTGCTTTGGCCCCAGCCCTACCGGACTGTCTCCAGACTCCAAGAACCTGCAACAGTGACGCATCCAGGAAGACCAACGACCTCTGCCGACTCAGAGGACTGCCTTGCAGCCCAAAGGACCAAGAAACTCCTGTGGACATCTGCTCTGTCCAAACATCCTAGAAGAAACCATCTTTAAAGGGACTCCCACCTCACTCCTGAAGCACGAGTCTCCAACACTCGGAACCCGACACCCTCGGCCCGTGTCCAGAGAAACCAACACTGTAGTGAGGACCCCCAGGCGACTCCCACGGCATGTCCACCCTGAGATGACCTCCTTGTACCCCCGCGGCGACGCCTGCAGAGAGAATCCAGAGGCCCCCCCTGACTGTGACTGCCCGGTAACAAAGAACCGGACGCCTGGAAGAAGCACTGCATGTGAAGCTCCCAGGCCTGAGAGGAACCATCTACCGGTGCAGGAGTGCCCAGCAGGCGGCCCTCATCCTTGCCCAGTCAGTGGCTGGCCCGAGAAGCCCCCCTGTGCCATGTCTGCATTGCCAGAGTGACCAATGGGTCCATCCGTTGAAACCAATACAAAACCCGACACCTACTTTGCACACTGCACCCGGCCGCCCCTGTGCCGCTGAGGGTGTAATTTGTGTGCTGAGGACGCAGGTACTTACATGCTAGCAGACTGGAACCGGAGCACCCCTAGTCTCCATAGGTGCCTATGCTATTTGGGCCCCTCTTTGACCTCAGCACCTGACCAGTCCTGTGTTGCTGGGTGTTTGGGGTTGACTTGAACCCCCCCAACGGTGGGCTGCCTATGCCCTGAAGACTGAACTTGTAAGTGCTTTACTTACCTGCTAAACTAATCTGTACTTTCTTCCCCCAGGAACTGTTGAATTTTGCAGTGTGTCCACTTTTAAAATAGCTTATTGCCATTTTTGACAAAACTGTGTACATTACTGTTTTACTTCAAAGTTCTGTATTTACCTATGCCAAGTACCTTACAATATATGTACTTACTTGAATTCTGAATCTTGTGGTTCTAAAATAAATTCAGAAAACATTATTTTTCTATATAAAAACATATTGGCCCGTAGTTAAGTCTTTGAGTGGGTGTTCTCATTTATTGCCTATGTTTGTACAAGAAATGCTTAACACTACCCTCTGATAAGCCTAATGCTCGGCCACACTACCACAAATAGAGCATTAGTATTCTCTATTATTGCCACTATCAACCTCTAAGGGAACCCCTTGTACTCTGTGCACACTATCTCTCTCTTTGAGCTAGTATATACAGAGCCAACTTCCTACAGTATGTTATTGCTCACCTAAATCATTACGAGTATCAGGTATATTTATCTTGTTCTAGGCTGGTTTTGTTCTATGTAGAGACTTTTAAAAGTCTCAGTTCGCAGTGTCTTCTCCGGGGATGGTATGACCTTATCTGATTCTGAAGTAAGGAATCTGAGGATAGTTGTTTCTGTCAGATGAACAAGGTATTTACCTTTGGTAACGCATTATCTGGTAGACACAGGATATAGCCACAGATTTCTTAATTATCCTCCCAGCTCTGCTAACTGAGTCATCTTTTGTCTCAAAGATTTCATTCTGGAAATTCATATCCTGAATTGAGAATTCAGTGACTATTTGACACAAGGGTGTCTTTAATTTTAGCACTCTGTTTCTATATGTGGATGCACGTTTTGAGCATGGAAAAACTGTTATGGCAGGAACTGGCTTCCATGTGTCAGAGAGGAGGGTATATGTACTCCGTTGACATCCAATCCGGTGGATGACGTCAGTACGGAGTTACGCGACGCCCTCTGTCGACACGCAGATGTGCTGGGACAAAAACTTTTACAGATCCGGTCTCGCTCCTGTGGAACATTCTAGAATAAGGAATCTGAGGCTAGATCTGTCTTTACCAAATAATGCGTTACCGACAGTAAGTAACTTATTCATTGTGAACTGACCTTTGTTACTAGAGTTGGGCCTTCTGGCCTACTTGTTTAAGTTCCATGCCTGTTAACTCACCCTTGACCTGTATGGATTGTGTGTAATGACGGACAGTGCTTGATACTTGCATGTGTGTCTGTTGGAATGCATGTGCGTGCCTGTGTGTCGTATATGACACAGAGGCCTGCCTATTCCGTTTTGGAAACACAAGGCCAGGAGAGGTGAGGAGTGCAATCTCCAGATTGTAGATGTGTATTGGTGACGTTCCGGAGCTCTCGCTGGGTCATACTCACTGAAAAGAGGAGCCAGAGCTTCCTCTGTGCACATCAAGTCTCTTTGATTCCTGCAAGTGTTCCTGGCAATTGGGGCCCGGGCATATTGTCAGGAAGGTGCTGGGGCTGATAACGCTGTCACTATCAGGAAATATTGAAAGAGGAAGGCTTAGTCCTGTAAACCTTTTATAGGGCATATTTGAGTGGACGCTGACAGCCAGGTGTGATCCTCAGTTACTCCCTTGGCATGTGTTTTGGGCCATTTAGAACTGGAGCCACTCCTGCTGTGGTGCCACTGTCCCTCTGACAAAGGGCAGTATAGAGGTAAATGAATTTCGAAGGCCAAGTACTAAATCACATGTGAATGGAATTGGACTGTAAAGATTGGAGCATGACTCATATATGGGGTTAAACTTCACATCTCACCAGGAGATGGAAGATCGCAAGGACTTCTTGCTGCTGGAATCAGGACTGGGGACCAGGGTCTGCCAGGTGCACCCTACGAAGGGGGACCCAGTGAAATTTGGGCCACTATCAATAGTAGCTCTTCAGACATCAGAGGCACCAATGATCTGATTATATTGACTTATATACAACACCTTTGTGTTCACTGTCATCAGTTCCTGTTTTTTATTTTAAGTTCACATTTTCCTGCAGGTTCCTCAACAGTTGAATTGCCTTTCCAGGCTGGTCTGGATAGGCTTTTTTTCAGTAATAGCTCACTATCACCTCCTGGTCATTCTGCACGTCTTCAGCCTTAACAATGCCATATGATGGCACCAGAGTATATTTGGCCCCAACCAGCAAGATTGTGTCAGTACCTGTTAGTTGGACTTGGCTCTCTCTCTCTGCAGGATCATCCCCAAACTTTCTGCCTTCACCCCTCCTATTTTTGCTGAAATTGCTTTTGTTGGCCTTAGGACTCTGTGCACTTTACCATTGCTAAATAGTGATAAAGGGCTTTTCCTCTCTCCTTTATACATGATAGAATTGGCTTATACCCAGTTGGTACAGTTAATTTACTTGGAAGTCCCTAGTAAAGTGGTACTACACCTACCCATGACCTGTAAACTACATACTACTTGTGGGCCTGCAGCACTGATAGTGGAACTCACTTAAGTAGCCTTTGTAACATGTCTCAGACCTGCCACTGCAGGGTCTATGCAGTTTAAACTACCATGTCAACCTAGCAAAATAACCCTTTTGCCAGGCCTAAGCTGTAGGAGGCTGGCTTAGTATACAGTGTACACCTATAGGTGAAGCACCCTGTACTGAGTCCAGACAACCCATGGCAATAGTATAAGAGGTTCTAGATAACTAGAGTTCTCAAAGGGTAGCTGTGATCAGCTAAGCCTCATTCAGGAGAGTGTAAAGCCTTTGCAAATACCACACAGCTCAGTTAGTGATATACACACAGGAAAGAACCACACCAGTGTTAGAAAAAAAATATCCTTTATTATAACACACACACTAAACTAACTTTGGTATATCATCTAACTGGAGATATATGAACATAGAAAAATATACTGAGAAACAGGTAAGTAAAAGCATAAAATAACATGGACCCCTATGGAGAGGCCAAACCATATATTTAAAAAACAGAATGTGAGAATCTCTACATTTAAAACTACAACCCAAGGATCCTTAAGGCTCGGGAAGCACTGAAACACCAAAGGTAAGTAGCTAGGATTCCCCAGGAGCCCACGTGCAGAGTTGTAACCCTGGCCTGTGTCCATAGGATAACATGGGAAAGTTGTGGTTGGAGTTCTTGAGTTTTAGGACCCTTTCCAGAGGACCCCAAGGACATCTGTTGGGACAAGGGAGGTTCAAGAGTGTCCCCACCCGTGGTTACCCAGAGAAGTGGAGTACCTACACCAGGGGGGAGCCCAGGTGCATAGGGTTGAAGTTGTGTCTGAACCTCCCTTTGAAGTCAATGGGGACCTCGGTTGTCCAGCTGCTGTTGTGACCCGTGGACCAGGTCAATGGATTCCGGCAGAAGTGGACCAAAAGAAAGAGGTGACAGAGTCTCGAATACCCAGGGGTGCCCAGGCGGTGCAGGGGGCAATGCCTACCCTTCCTGGAGATGCTTTCATGTTGGATGATGGTTGAAGAAGTGCAGCTGTGGAGTCTATGCAATGCTGGAAGATCCCAGTAGTTATACACTAGCAGCCCACGCTGGTCGTCTGATTGCAGAGGGGTCATTGGTCAGCAGAACCAGCAACAAGCCTTGGCAATGCAAGGAGAGTTTCAGAATTTTGGGTACCAGCAAGTTCCAGGAGACTCTAACTGTACAGCTAAGTCAGGGCCAGCCCTTAACAGGCAGGAGAGCCAGAAGAAATTGATGATGCTCCCAGCAGGACCCTCTAGCAGCAGGCACAGGGAGTTGCAGGGGGTGGGGGGTCAGCAGCACAGCAAAGAGGGGTTTGTACGTAGCAGGAGTTGCAGAGAGGACGTCATTCTTGGAGCTGTGTAGCGCCAGAGGCTGGAGCTTCTTGGAGCTAGGAGGTCTTCGGACTGAAGAGCCAAGAAGCCTTGGCAACAACAAAAAGATGAGGTGCACAGGACTTCCAGCCAGGCAGCTCCAGTGAAGGACCTCCGGCTTCTCAGCTGCAAAGAAAATGAGTCAGACCTCTGCTGGGCCACAAAACCACCACCTGTGGTGTAGAGCCTTGGAGAATCCCTGGGACAGCAGGATACACCAACTGGTCGTCGCCGTTGAGCTGCGTGCGGATGCAGAGTAGTGACTCCTTCATTCCAAGGGAGATTCCTTCTTGCTTTCCTAAGTGCAGGCAGAGTACATGTGTCTCTTGAGGATGCACGGCCAAGGAAGTTGTAGAGTGCTTGCAATGCACAGGGACAAGGTTGCAGAAGGAGCCCTCTTACTAGGTGCAGTCTGTCTTGGGTCATGGTGAAGTCCAGCAGGGGTTCCAGTATCCAGGTTGCAGAAGAGTCTTCTGATGGTTCCAGAGACAAATCCACCAACAAATCTAGGGTCCCACCCACAGGGATGCCCATAGGTAAGCCAGGAAAGGGGATACTTACTGCAGTGACCCACCTATTTGGGGGGGAGAAGGGGTCAGGGGTGTCATCCAGCTGGACTAACTAGTCGGATGCGTCCAGGGGCCTCTGCTCAAATTACTTCCAAGGCAGCAGAATCAAGTGTAGAGGACCTGGACAGAGAGGTGGTCAAACCCCTGTTCTTTGTGTGGTTTCACTGCCATTGCAGCCTTTTTAGTGTGCAGTTTTATACTGCCATTTCCACCTGGCAAAATAAACCTTTTGCCAGGCCTAAGCCTTCCTTTTGAATGTCTCCCCTATGGTAGGCCCTAAACAGTCCTTAGTGCAGTGTGTTTAATAGGGTGTACATGTACTTTTAAGTTTTACATGTCCTAGTAGTGAAAACTTCTTATTCATTTTTCACTACTGGAAGGCCTACCTGTCCTGTGAGATAACATTTGGTTATCTTATTACATTTAAAAAGTGATAATTTTCAATTGAAAGCAAGTTTGGTGTCTAAAGATTTGTAATTTAAAAACCCTCTTTAATGGTAAAGTCGGATTTTAAATCAAATCCTGAAAATACTACTTTTAGAAAGCTGCCATTTTCTTGACCTAACCACTTGTTGCCTGCATCTTGTGTCACGTGATGGGGGAGGAGTTGTCACCTACCACAATTTTACATAACAAAGCCTCTGCCTGAGCACAATCAGAAAAGGGTTTGACACTAGTCTTTTGTGTCCCCAGACAAGCTGGGGCCAGGGTAGGGAGTCAGGAAATGCCAGACATCTCTGGTGGTGGAAACCTCCAGAACCTTCTCCTACGTCCAAGCTGGCACCAGGTATACATATTGGACCTTCCGTTATATTCTTGTACCTCAGAACAGATCATCAGTCAGCTGCCCTTAAAATCACTTTAGCCTGGCGTGAAGAGTGCAGGTCCAGTCTTCCTTCTCAGCAAACATGGCAGCAGGGTAGCAGTCCTGGCAGCAGAGCAGCACAGCAGTCCTGTATAAATCCAGTTTCTCTTAGATGCACAGGCTCTCCTTCATGAGTTTTTGTACTGGATGCAACCCACATGAAGTCCTCTCATTCTTCTCCAGAGAAGATTGGAGGTATTTAGGAGATGATGCTGAGATTTCAGACTCTGATCCCTGTTCTGTGGTTCTTGTGTATGTTTGTCTTCATGGCCTTGTGCATCTTGTTGGTGATGGTAAAGCTCAAGTTGTAGAGGAGAGTCCTCTTCTATTGAAGGTGTTTGCTTACCAGCACCAGGGACTCCATTTTCACTAGCCAGTTGTCCAAGAATTTAAAAAATGTAAATACAGATTCTCAACATTGTGGGAGGCTGGCCTGGTTTGAAGTGGGTACCTATGGTACTTACACCTTATACCAGGTCCAGTTATCCCTTATTAGTGCAATGTAGGCAGTCTCTAGAAGCCAGGCTCTCTAGATGTAGCTTTAGCTGTGCAGCCAAGGCGTATCTAGAAGACATGCAAAGCTCATGCAATACCACTGTAGTCACACAGTATTCACACACATGACAGAAGATACTCAGTGTTACAAAAATAAAGGTGATTTATTTTGGTGACACAAATGCCAAAAATACCATAGAGACTATACTTCCTTAGAGGGTAAGTAATACACAAATTATATACACTAGTATGCAGAAATAGCATAAAACCAGTTGGAAAACAGTTCAATTAGTGAAAATCACAATAGTTAGAAATGGACCTTGGGGGGGAACAGAAACCATATACTAAGATAGTGGAATGCAAATGTTGGTTTTCCACCTAGGCAAGTGTAGTGTGTAGAAGGGCGCTGGGAGTATTAGAAAATAGCAAAGTTTAGTAGTAGACCCCACCCCGGAGCCCAGGAAAGCAGGAATAAAACACAGTAACTTTCCTAGAACACACAAACACGAGAAAGAAGATTATGCAAGAACCAGAAGAGACTGCAATACACCAACAGTGGATTCCTGGACCTGAAGACACGTGGAAGAAGGAGACCAGGTCCAAGAAGCACAGAAGAGTCCAGGGAGAACAGGAGTCCCTGCCAACCTGGGTGAAGGTGCAAAAGAAGAACCACAGGTGAAGAACAGTCAGTACTGCACCCAAGAAGACGGTTTCGAGTTCCTGTTTGGTGCAAGTGATGTCCCACGCGGGATAAAGGATTGCAGTCTGGTTTCAGTCCGCCAACAAGCCTTGGCACATGCACGGTTAGCGGATAATGGCACTGCTCGGGACCAAGAAGGATCAGGTGCACTCTACCCAGGAGGGGGAGCCAGAGGGGGCTCTCAGCAACTCAGAGTCCACAGAAGACCAGGCAGCGTGCACAGAAGTTCCATCACACGGGGACAAAAGAGGTGAAAAAGGAGACCCATGCAGCACTCCGACAAAGGCTCCCACGCCGCCAGAGAACCACTCAGGAAGATGTGCGTCACAGGGTAGAGTGCTGGGGGCCGGAGCTGCACGGTGCACGAAGAACTAAGTGGAAGAATGCCAACAAGCCTTGACAACTGCAAAACATGTATTGCACAGGGGTACTGTCTTGCATGGGGAGGCAAGCTCTTACCTCCACCAAAGTTGGACAGTAGGACGTCAGGACCGTTGGGACTACTTCAGTCCACCACCCATGATGCAGGATCCACGCAGCCAATCGTCACTGCAGTAGGTGCCTGCTGAAGCGGGGGAGTGACTTCTTCACCCCAAGGGATATTCCTTCACTCTTCTGGTGCTTGCTGAAGACAGGCTGTCCTCTGTGGATGCACGACCGAGTAACAGTTGCAGTTGCTGGCAGGAGCTGAAGATACAATGTTGCAGAAGTCGTCTTTGCTTCTTTGTTGCAGTTTGTAGAGTTCTGGAAGGTCCAGATGCAGTTTCTTTGGTGAGGAGGTGAAGTGGAGGATGCAGAGGATTCCTGCTGGAGTCTTCCAATCCGAACCACCCAAAGGAGAGACCCTAAATAGCCCTGAAAGGGAGATTGGTCGGCTAAAGAGGTAAGCACCTATCAGGGGAGGGCTCTGACATCACCTGCTGGCACTGGTCACTCAGATGCTCCCAGAGTTCCCTGCCAACTTGGAATCCAAGGTGGCACAACCCAGGGACCCTCTGTAGGAGCTCTGAGCACCACCCCTTGGGTGGTGATGGACAGGGGAGTGGTCACTACCCTTTCCTTTGTCCAGTTTCGTGCCAGAGCAGGGACTGGTGGTCCCTGATCCGGTGTAGACTGGATTCTGCAAGGAGGGCACCAAAGCATTTCCAATGGCTTGGAGAGGCTACCCCTGCCAAGCCTGTAACATCTATTTCCAAATGGAGGGGGTGTAACACCCCTCTCCCAAAGGAAATCCTTTGTTCTGCCTTCCTGGGCTTGACCTTTTCAAGCAACAGGAAGGCAAAAACCTGTCTGTGAGGTGGCAGCAGCTAGGGCTACCTGGAAAACCTCAGAAGGCTGGAATGGCAATACTGGGGATCCTCTAAGTAGCACCCAGAGTGCGTGGAATCATACAGCCAATGCTTGCAAAAGCCTTGGGGTATGATTCCAACATGTTTGATACCAAACATGCCTATGTTCAGAGTTACCATTATGTAGCTGGACATACGATGTGACCCATGTCCAGTAAACGCATAAAATGGCGTCCCCGCACTCACGAAGTCCGGGAACATGGTCTTGGAGGTTGTGGGGACACCTCTGCTAGTTCAGGGGTGCCCTCACATACAGGTACTCCTCACCCTGCCCCAAGGGCTGGAGGGCCTTCTATAGGGGTGACTTATAAGTGACCTGGTGCAGTGTAAATGGCAGTGAAATGGTGTATGCTCCTTTTCACGCAGGCTGCAATGGCAGTCCTGCAGAAGCCTTTGCATGGGCTTCCTATGGGAGGCAAAAGGTATGCTGCAGCCCATAGGGATCCCCTGGAGCCCCAGTGCCCTGGGTACCTAAGTACCATATACTAGGGACTTATTAGGGGGCACCAGTATGCCAATTGTGGGTGAAATACCTTGTTACCAGTATGCAACAACCACATTTGGAGGAGAGAGAGCATAATCACTGGGGTCCTGGTTATCAGGATCCCAGTGAACACAGTCAAGCACACTGACAGGCAGAAAATGGGGGGGTGGTAACCATGACAAAACGAGGGTACTTTCCTACACAGATCCTAAGATGGTAACCAGTCTCCAGCATTCAAGGCCAGAAGAAGTTGGCTGAATGACAGCATATTGAACTTTACCCGTCATATGAACAAATTCATATGAAAGTTCAGGCCGACCACAATCGAGTGAGGACTGGATACCGGGACCAGGTGGGTCCTGCAGTTAGAGCTACCTTCAAAAGTCCAGCGTGAAGAGTTCCATTTACAGTAGATGGAGGCCGCAGGAAGAGCATTGCGGATGGTCTTTGCTGTAGCGCAAAGAGCCAGTCAGTCATCGTGGACAGTCGTCTCTGTAGTGCAAAGATAATGCCGCAATGTCACAGATGGTTGTTTCTGGAGATTTGTGTTGGTGGCTGACACAGGCTGTCAATTCTGTGAAGTGCAGATTTCACTTTGCCAGATGTAGCTATGGTATTACGAGTCTGATTCTTGAGAGCCTTTGTTGGCAGGTGGAAGGATCTTGGTGCAGCCAGGTCCATTCATGAAGAGCCCAAAACTTCAGGATTACTTCATTTCTTTGGGAGGGAGCTCCAGTGATGCCCCACCAAGAGTACCGTACCTAAGGGACACCTCTTGGGGATCACTCCAGCAGAGGGCAGCATAGTTCAGGCAGGTCTTGTTGAAGGTCCAGGCAGCAAGTCAACTCACCAGATGAAGGAAGACCTCTGGAGCTTATGTCCCTGTAGCTTAGGACAGGAGATTGGTCCGCTGACCCATAAAGTCACTTTAGCCTGGGCACAAATTGCAGGTGCAGTCTTCCTTCTCAGCAAGCAGAGCAGCAGGGTAGCAGCATAGCAGCACAGCAGTCTTTCTGTAGTTATACAGTGTAGGACATTGGCTCTATATGTACTATCTCAAAGTGAGAGATAGTGTGCACAGAGTACAAGGGTTCCCGTTGGAGATTGATAGTGGAAAAATTAGATAATACTAATGCTCTGTTTTGTGGTAGTGTGATCGAGCAGTAGGCTTATCAGAGGGTAGTGTTAAGCATTTGTTTTACACACACAGGCAATAAATGAGGAACACACACTCAAAGACTTAACTCCGGGCCAATAGTTTTTATATAGAAAAATATATTTTCTTAATTTATTTTAAAAGCACAAGATTCAAGATTTTAGGTAAGTACATAAAATGCAAGGTACTTTACACAGGTAAGTAGAGAACTTTTATTTAAAACAGTAGTAAACACAGTTTTAGTTAAAATGGCAATACGCTATTTTAAAAGTGGACACTGCAAAAATCAGTAGTTCCTGGGGGTGGTAAGTTTGGTTAAGTTTCTCAGGTAAGTAAAGCACTTACACAGTCAGTCTCCTGGGGATAGGCAGCCCACCGTTGGGGGTTCAAACAACCCCAAAGCCACCGCAACAGCAACACAGGACCGGTCAGGTGCAGAGGTCAAAGGAGGGCCCAAAACATATAGGCACCTACGAAGAACAGGGGTGCTCCGGTCCTAGTCTGCTTACAGGTAAGTACCTGCGTCCTCGGGGAGCAGACAGGGGCGTTTTGTAGAACACTGGGGACACACACAAGCCCTCAAAACACACCCTCAGCTGCACAGGGGCGGCCGGGTGCAGTGGACAAAAAAGGCTGCAGGTTTGCTATTGACCGCAATGGAGGGAACTGGGTTCACTTAGGCGATGCAGGGCACAGGGGGGCTTCTCGGGCCAGTCACCGACTGGGCTAGGATGAGGGCCGCCTGCTGGTCACTCCTGCACTGGTAGGTGGTTCCTCTCGATCCTGGGGCTGCGGGTGCAGGGCTTGGTCCAGGCGTCAGGTTCCTTGTTACCAGGCAGTCGCGGTCAGGGGGAGCCTCTGGATCCTCTCTGCAGGCGTCGCTGTGGAGCTCCAGGGGGGTCGACTCAGGGTGCCCACGTCGTCTTAATCGTCTGAGAGTCCTCTCTGTGGTGTTGGTTCTCCTGAACTCAAGCCGGGGGCATCGGGTGCAGTGTGTGAAGTCTCATGCTTCCGGTGGGAACAGAGACTTCTTTAAAAGTTGCTTCTTTTTTTGCAAAGTTGTTGCAGGTTTTGAACAGTGCCGCTGTTCTCGGGAGCTTCCTCGTCCTTTGGGTTTAGGTCAGTCCTCTGAGTCCTCAGTGGTCGCTGGTCCTGGTCGAATGCATGGCTGTGCAGGTTCTTGGAGTCTGGAGACAGGCCGGTAGGGCTGGGGCCAAGTCAGTTGTCGTCTCTGCGGGGCTTTCAGATCAGCAGTCCTCCTTGTTGTAGGTTGCAGGAATATGATTTCCTGGGTTCAAGATCACCCCTAAATACTAAATTCAGGGGTGTGTTTAGGTCAGGGGGGCAGTAGCCAATGGCTACTGTCCTTGAGGGTGGCTACACCCTCTTCGTGCCTCCTCGGGGAGGGGGGGCACATTCCTATTCCTATTGGGGGAATCCTCCGAACTCAAGATGGAGGATTTCTAAAAGCAGGGATTATCTCAGTTCAGGGCACCTTAGGGGCTGTCCTGACTGGTGGGTGACTCCTCCTTGTTTTTCTCATTATCTCCTCCAGCCTTGCCACCAAAAGTGGGGGCAGTGGCCGAAGGGGCTGGCATCTCCACTAGCTGGGATTCCCTGGGGTGCTGTAACAAAAGGCATGAACCTTTGAGGCTCACCAGCAGGTGTTACAGTTCCTGCAGGGGGAGGTGAGAAGCACCTCCACCCATTACAGGGTTTGTTCCTGGCCTCAGAGTGACAAAGGCACTCACCCTATGTGGCCAGAAACTCATCTGGTTGTGGCAGGCTGTCAGAAACTGGTCGGCCTAGCACTAGGAGTCGGACTGGTATTCAGGAGGGTGCATTTTACAATAAATCCCACACTGGCATCAGTGTGCATTTATTGTGCTGAGACTTTTGATACCAAACTTCCCAGATTTCAATGTAACCATTATGGAACTGTGGAGTTCGTATTTGACAGACTCCCAGATCATATACTCTTTATGGCTACCCTGCACTTCCAATGTCTAATGTTTTGCTTAGACACTGTAGGGGCATAGTGCTCTTGCACTTATGCCCTCACCTGTGGTATACTGCACCCTACCTTAGGGCTGTAAGGCCTGCTAGGGGGGTGACTTACCTATCCCACAGGCAGTGAGAGGTGGGTATGGCACCCTGAGGGGAGTGCCATGTCGACTTAGTCATTTTCTCCCCACCAGCACACACAAGCTGTGAGGCAGTGTGCATGTGCTGAGTGAGGGGTCCAAGGGTGGCATAAGACATGCTGAAGGCCTTAGAGACCTTCCCTGGCCGCAGGGCCCTTGGTACCAGGGTTACCATTTAAAAGGGACTTAGCTGTGTGCCAGGGCTGTGCCAATTGTGGGAACAAAGGTACAGTTTAGGGAAAGAACACTGGTGCTGGGGCTTGGGTAGCAGGGTCCCAGCACACTTTCAGTCATAACTGGCATCAACAGAAGGCAAAAAGTCAGGGGTAACCATGACAGGAAAGGCATTTCCTTACATCCAGTGTATCCTAGACGCAGTGGCTCTCCTCCACATGAAGGCCTTTCATTCTCCTCCAGAGAAGATTGCAGATATTCAGGAGATGATACTGAGATTTCAGACCCCGATCCCTGTTCTGGGGGTTCTCTTGTGTGTTTGACCTTATGGTTTTGTGCATCTTGTTAGTGCTACACACCAGATAGAGGAGGAACCTTCAGTGGTGTTGGCAGTCACAGCTCCATTATCAGGAGAGCCTCAGGGTGCTCTGGTGCAGAACTCCACTCTTTATTTGGATCTGCATGTGAGAGTGCTGCAACGTTTTGGTGGCTCTCCTTTCAACCCTCCACAGGCTTAGGCTACTTTGGCCATGGATGACTCCTCACTTGGCTGGTGTGTCCATCTGGACTTAATGACACTGCAGGACCTTCCGTTTGCATTGGCAATCAACACCTGCACATAAATGTGCTCTAGGTCAGGTGGTCCACCTGGCAATGATGGCATTTCCTCCCTTCCATCTCAAGGAACAGCATTTACAGTATTAGACGACACCACTAGCTCCATTATATCAACAGACTAGGCAGTGTGGACTTGTAGAATCTAAGTAGGGATGTAGCTCTCATGTGGAAGTATGCATAGTGACAGTTATCGTCCCTGTAGGGGCTCCCCTATGTGAGGGTGGATGCCCTGTCATCTCACTGCAGGCCCACGAATGAGAACTGCATCCAAAAGTAACAGTGGTGACCATGGTTTCTGCCAATGTATTTATAAATGACCGCCTGCTAGGCAGTCATTTATAAATATGGCAGACAGAGTAGTTAGGACCTGGCAGATGTTAAGTCCTCCACCAGGCCTATGGAAAGTACTCAGTCTGACAAAAATGTAATCCAGCCTTAAGTTTATTCAGTGCTACGAATCTGAAGATAACCTCCTTAAATTTCTCCTTTCCAGTCCCTTGCAGTTTGCATTTTCTCTAGGGTCTGGCAGTGGCTTCTGTTAATCACTGTATGTGGTGCTGGGGGGGCCTGACCAATATATTTCAGCCTGAGACTCCTGCTCCTCCATGCAACCTAACCATCAGGGTAAAAAGCCAACTTGTTCTTGGCATGGCCCATATGAGGTCCACTAAACCATCACTCTCACCAACTATAGTTTTCTCCTGAAAGGTAGCAGTCCACTAAATGATTTTCCCCTAAGAAATACAAAAAGCTTGACACAAAGACTGAGATTTCTTTAGCCCCTTCGCTGTCAGGCCTTTTCCCCCCTCCTGTGCCAAGCCTTTTTTTGGCTATTTGGGGCAGTTTGTGCTTAGTGCTTAGGCCCTCATAACGTTTTGTTCACATAAGGTACCCACGCCAAGTTTGCGTCCTTTTTTCCCCCAACATCCTAGGGATTCTAGAGGTACCCAGACTTTGTGGGTTCCCCTGAAGCAGTCCAAGAAATTTGCCAAAATACAGTGAAAATTTTGTTTGTTTAAAAAAAAAAAAAAAAAAAGGGGGTTTGTCGTTTTTTCCCTGAAAATGGCATCAACAAAGGGTTTGCGGTGGCAAGATCACCATCTTCCAAGCTTTCAGGAACAGGCAGACTTGAACAGGAAAACCCTATTTTTCAATACAATTTTGACATTTTACTGGGACTTACCCCATTTTTACTTTTTTTTGTGCTTTCAGCCTCCTTTCAGTTAGTGACCAAAATGGGTGAGAAACCAATGCTGGATCCCGGAAAGCTAAACATTTCTACAAAGTAGACATCATTCTGAATTCAGCAAGGGGTCATTTGTGTAGATCCTACAAGTGTTTCCTACAGAAAATAACAGCTGAAATAAAAAAAAAAATGAAATTGAGGTGAAGAAAATAGCCATTTTTCTCCACGTTTTACTCTGTAACTTTGTCCTGCGATGTCAGATTTTTTAAAGCAATATACCGTTACGTCAGCTGGACTCTTCTGGTTGCGGGGATATATAGGGCTTGTAGGTTCATCAAGAACTCTAGGTACCCAGAGCCAATAAATGAGCTGCACCTTGCAATGGGTTTTTATTCTATACCGGGTATACAGCAATTAATTTGCTGAAATATAAAAAGTGAAAAATAGGTATCAAGAAAACCTTCATATTTCCAAAATTGCCACAATATAAGGTGTTGAGAAGCAGTGGTTATTTGCACATCTCTGAATTCCGGGGTGCCCAAACTAGCATGTGAATTACAGGGCAGTTCTCAAATAGACGTCTTTTTTATACACTGCTTTACATTTGGAAGGAAAAAATGTAGAGAAAGACAAGGGACAATAACACTTGTTTTGCTATTCTGTGTTCCCCCACGTCTCCTGATAAAAATGGTACCTCACTTGTGTGGGTAGGCCTAGCGCCCACAAAAGGAAATGGCCCAAAACACAACGTGGACACATCACATTTTTTCACAGAAAACAGAGGTGTTTTTTACAAAGTGCCTACCTGTGGATTTTGGCCTCTAGCTCAGCCGGCACCTGGGGAAACCTAGCAAACCAGCACATTTTTGAAAACTAGAGACCTAGGGGAATCTAAGACGGGGTGACTTGTGGGGCTCTGACCAGGTTCTATTACCCACAATCCTTTGCAAACCTCAAAATTTGGCCAAAAAAACACTTTTTCCTCATATTTCGGTGACAAAGTTCTGGAATCTGACAGGAGCCACAAACTGCCTTCCACCCAGCGTTCCCCCAAGTCTCACGATAAAAATGGTACCTCACTTGTGCGGGTGGGCCAGGTGCCTGCAACAGAAAAAGGCCAAAAAAGTGTAGAGATTGAGGGGATAGCACAGCAAGTTGATCAGCACATATTTTTCTTTTATACATCTTTTAGGCTGACTCTGCTTTGGGGTCCCATGCAAGTGAGGTATCATTTTACTTGGGGGACTGAGGGGAATGCTGGGTGGTAGGAAATTTGTGTGTGCGGCAGCAGTGATCCTACAAAGAAAAGTGAGGAATATATGATTTTTTAATGCAAATTTTGAGGTTTGCCGAGGAGTCTGGGTAAGAAAATGTTGGGGGATCCAGGCAAGCCACAACCCCTTGGCTTCCTTGGGGTGTCTATTTTTAAAACATGTCTGGGTTTGGTGGGTTTCCCTAGATGAAGACCGCACCCGGGACCAAAACCACTGGTGACCCCCCCCCCCTCCCCACCCCTCCCCACCCCCAACCCCACCCCAAACACAGGTAGTTTTACAATAGATAATTTTGGTGTGTCCACATACTTGTGACGTTCCAAACACTAAAATTGTGAAAAGAAACGCACTTAGGTTATGTTAAAAAAGACCCCTCACCCACCAACCAAGTTGGTGGCATGCTTCATCATCGGGGTCCCACTGAGGCACCTAGTGTCACAGGTGTGCTGCGACGCCTGATTACAGCGGAGCAGGTTTGGTCATTTTCACCACACATACTGGTTTGATTTGGCACGAGGGTGATGGTTCAGTGGATCAAATTTTATTAACGAGAGATTTCACAAAAATGAAATGCACTGTTAATAACTGAAAGGCCATAAAACGGAACCAATGACTCACAGCTCCTGAGCTGTAAAGCCACGGCAAGGCACCAACCGCTTTACAGTCCATTCACACACCTTTCATACATGACATGCACAAGACCATTCACGCCGCCAGCCACGGGCCCAGCACATTACAACACTTGCATCGACAGACAGCGCCACTCAAGGGCCCATCACTTACATAAGCCCACATGCCTGATACAGCAATCACACCAGCTGATGGGAGTGTGTGGACTGGTGTTTGGCTGGCAGTGTGTTGCAGTAGCCAACAGCAAGTCAATATGAACACTATGTACACCCTCAGCCAAGCCCCACTCCCCACACAATGGCATCACTTTTTTTTTTAACAAAGAAAACACTAATTAGAAATAATTACAAAACTACAAACACAAAAGCTCTAACTAAGTACATGACAGAAATGCTAACCATGAAACTGAACACATGAAAATACAAAACAGACAGTTTACACTGATGGTTGTTCCCAGTAATTCTTCTGGGTGTGGTAATTCTTAAAACAACCACCCACACACAGCCCAGGCTTTGAAGGACAATCTGGGCAGTACATTTGAGTCTCCCTCCGGATACCTTTTCGAAAACACACTCTACATTTCTTAGCTGGAAAGTCTTTTTTGGGTGTGGGAGGAATGTGCTCAGCAAAGTGGCGATCTTTCAATCTAGCCACATCCTCCACCACTGCTTCTCTAGGAACTGTGCCTGTTCCACCACAATAAGGCTCTCTATCACTGACTCCTGAAATTTCACAAATGTCATCTTTGACTCTGGAGACCTATCCTTAACCACAATAAAAGCATTAAAAGTTGCTAAGTGGAAGAGGTGAATTGCTAACTTCTTATACCAAACGTAAGACTTACGAATAGAAGTATAAGGTTCCAACCTTTGATCAACTCTATCTACACCTCCCATGTGCTTATTATAATCTAAAATGCACACAGGTTTGCGCACTTCAGCAACCTGGCCCCAAACAGTCACGGGGGAAGTACTCTCATCATGGATGGTACTTACATGTAGACATCCCTCCTGTCTTCAAACTTCAAGGCTAGCAGCTCATCATTCCGCAAGGCACTGCACTATCCCCTCTGAAGTTTTTTTTTTTTTTTACAGATAAGCTCCCTTGGATAGCCTTTCCGGTTACAACAAATTGTGCCACAAGCAACAGTGTCCACTCTAAACAATTCCTTGAACAACTTCACTCCAGTGTAAAAGTAATCTACATACAAATGGTGACCTTTGTTGAACAGTCGTCTACCAAGTTGCCACACAATTTTCTCAGTAACTCCAAAAGTGGGAGGACAACCAGGGGGGTCAATACTGGAATCCGTACCAGTGTAGACACAGAAAGTATACACATATCCTGTACTACTTTCAGACAACATATGCAATTTAATTCCACATTGTGCCCTCTTGCTAGGAATGTACTGCCTAAAAACCAAACGACCCTTGAAGAGGACCAAAGACTCATCCACAGCTATTTCTTTGCCTGGAACATAGACCTCTGTAAACCGATCTACAAAATGATCAGGGACAGGCCTAATCTTAAAAAGACGGTCAGAATCAGGGTGATCTCGTGGCAAGGCTAATGCATTGTCAATAAAATGCAGCATCCTAAGAAGAAGCAAATACCGATTACGCTTCATTGTTGTAGGTAATATAGCTGTTGCCATCAAGGGACTAGTAGACCAATAAGAAGCCAGTGACGGTTTCCTTATCAACCCCATCAAAAGAGTCAAACCTAAAAACCTTTTCATCTCCTTCAAATTTGTGGGAATCCACTGGGCAGCTCGAGTGCGGCCTAAGTCTAGCAGCATTGTCCCTCAAATACTGCTCTGCATACAAATTAGTCTGCTCAACAATCTCTTCCAAAAATACATCATTCACAAATAACTCAAAGAAATTGACAGGCAAAAAGTTCTCTGTATTGACTCTACACCCCGGGAGACCAGAAAAGTCAGGCAACTCTCGCTGCTCCATGTTTGGGGCAACCCAGAGTTCAGGTCTTCTAACGGGAAACCTTTCAGCCCCAGGTTGCTGCACTAATGGCACATCAGTGTCCTCCTCTGAAACAGGCCCTTCATCTGCACTGAGTGTGGCCTCCTCATCAGAAGATTCCTCTCCGACAGAAACGTCACTGCCAGAATCTCTCACTTCCTCCTCTGCCTTCGATGCAGAGTCCGTCTCATAATCATGATCAGACAATGACTCAAAAAGCATATCAACCACCTGCTTGAGCGGTCATCCTGCGGCTAGCCATGATCTTTCCTACGAAAATTAACTGGACAAATGCACCACCAACAACCAGCACTGTGTAAGATAAGTAATAAAGTGTAGCTTTATTAGTAAGAGTTATAAACTCAAAAACTGTACCGCTCACTTGCCTGAAAAAGCTTGAATCACCAGCAACTACTCTGCACAGACACAGCAAAAACCAATGATATCCCACTAAAAAGAAAGAAAGAAAAGCAAGTTAGAAATAAGACAACACAAATATTGTGCACAAATCTAAGGACAATTTCACACAAACCTGCAAAAAGTACACCACCTACAAACATGTCATTTATGCATGGCAACAATACTCCTTTGGAGTAAATTGTTTTTACTTACCTAAAACAGGCAACTATGCAAACCGCAGGTCAACCACCGCAAAAACCGCAAGGAGCCACAGCAAAGAAAGCAAAAGCTTTGAACTAGAACAAAAAGGAGGAAACAAATGATCACAAATGCAAATACTTCGTCAGTCGACAAACATCTCACCATCAAGCATTTAGAAATTGATGCCTAAGTGGATTCTGCCATAGGGGCAGATGGTCCTACTAAAAAATGGGCATATCTGCCCCAAGGAGGGCAGAAAATACCTTTAGTAGTGTGTCCCCAGAGGGAGCAACCCTTGCCCAAGGGGCCACCCCCAAACAAAAACAAAAAACACCCACCCACTATCCCTGGTGCCTACGTGGCTTCTGTCCCCTTTGGAGGCAGATGGGCCTAAAATAAATAGGCTCATCTGCCCCCGGGGGGGGCAGAAGTGGCCAAGAGTTCAATGCCCCCCTACATAAATAAACATATTTTAAAAAATCCCTGGCGTTCTGGTGGTTTCTGCCCCCCTTGGTTCAGATCGGCCTAAACCCTTGCCCAAGGGGCTGCTCCCCAACACACAAACAAGAAAGAACAACAACAAAAAAGAAAATCCCTGGCGTCTAGCCTGGGGGCAGAAATGGCCACACAAACATGCCCCCGAATGGGAGCGACCCTTGCCCAAGGGGCCGCTCCCTAACGCACAAACTAGAAAGAACAACAAAAAAAAGAAAATCCCTGGCGTCTAGTGGATTCTGCCCCCCTTGCGGGCAGATCGGCCTAAAAATATTAGGCCGATCTGCCCCCAAGGGGGGCAGAAATGGCCACACAAACGTGCCCCCAAATGGGAGTGACCCTTGCCCAAGGGGCCGCTCCCTAATGCACAAACTAGAAAGAACAACAACAAAAAAGACAATCCCTGGCGTCTAGTGGATTCTGCCCCCCTTGGGGGCAGAAATGGCCACACAAACATGCCCCCAAATGGGAGCAACTCTTGCCCAAGGGGCCGCTCCCTAACGCACAAACTAGAAAGAATAAAAAAAAAAAGACAATCCCTGGCGTCTAGTGGATTCTGCTCCCCTTGGGGGCAGATCAGCCTAAAAATATATGGCCGATCTGCCCCCAAGGGGGGCAGAAATAGCCACACAAACATGCCCCCAAATGGGAGCGACCCTTGCCCAAGGGGCCGCTCCCTAACGCACAAACTAGAAAGAACAACAACAAAAAAGAAAATCCCTGGCGTCTAGTGGGCATTCCTGCTGCCTGATCGCAATGTTGTCGGGCAGCAGGAATGCTCAGAGACACCGGTAGAAAGGAAAAGCCTTTGTCCCAAACCCCCCACCCGCCGGAGGAGAAACTCACCTGTTTCTCCGTACTCGCACTGGAAGCAAATAACTTCCAGTGCGACCGGCAGTGTGTAATGATGTTAGCGCGCGATCGCGCGCTGACGTCATTACGGTGGGGGGGAAGGGGAAGGTCTGTGCCACAGGACGTAACCACTACACCCGCGGTACAGAAGGGGTTAAGGAAGGGGTCTCCCTTCATGGACAAGTCTGTTCATTGTTCATTCCATGCACAGATACTGAAAATTGAGTTTTCCGCACCTTCTGCTAACCGTTGCCAGGTTGAGTCCTTTCAATAAACTATGTTGGAAATATTTTCATATTGCACTACAGTGTGCTGGGCCAATTCCATAGAGCACCTTGATATTGGGCCAGATAAACAGCATCTTGTCTCTCTAGAGGCTCTGGCCCCACCTCTATACCATACTCCCACTTTCACTGGCTCTGAGATTAGTGCCCCTTCCAAAGTCGCTCTGCCCAGTACTGCACGAGCCTGACTGTCCTTACACAGTTTTTGGTTCCATCTGAGCTTTCAGCCTTCGAAGAAAGCAGAAATTATTCAAGTTACTAGAGGACAAGTGAGAGCTTCCTTCATTAACTCAGCCCTGGTGAGCATCTACCTAGAGCCCAGAGATCCACTCAAATTAAAAAATCAACTCTTTTATGCTCCATTTCTGACACTTATGACATGCCTATTTAGGATGATGGGTTCATGGAGCACAATAATATCAGCACTCCTTATAACTTAGATGCTGGGCTCTAACTACATCTCCAAAAAATGACAATCTAGACAGTCAATACAGATTCCAGCAATGCTTCATTGAATGGCAAGAAGAGGGTTCAGGTCCTCAGAAGACTGTTGCAGGATTTTTTCTTTGGATTCCGCAGTTGGTAAGGGCAAGTCAGATGCCTAGCTGTTTAGTGATGTGACGTCCTCTGACTGAGGGTGTGAAGGATCTGGGTTTATCACCTTCCATAGCTGTATCAAGACCACCACTAACTTTCAAGTCAAGCTGTTCAGCAATATCACTGCCACAGTCCCGTGTCATTAAGTCAAAGTTCTTTATCCATGTTTCCTTCTCTAGAAAGTTTGATGCTTCAGGCTTCATCAGTGGAGGTAAACTCAGCGCTTTGCTGCTGCACCTCTGAACCGTGAGTGAAATTACGTGGCTCCAGAGGGCGTAAGATTTCCAATTCAGATCGGAAGTTTATCCCTGCCTCATATCAATGTCATAGTCCTCCTTGGATGGTATGTTTGCACCCTGTGGGATTCGCTAGGGTGGCTGATAAGACTTCTGGATCACAGATGTAATAATGACCTTACAAAAAGATTCTCCCCAATGTCAGTGGGTTTACCTTTTCTATATCATAAATGTTTGCTCTGTAGGTAGAGATGGTTCCAGAGATCGTTGTCTGATGCGTTTTAGGTATAACTGGGGCCCTTTGTTGTATGATGGCTGTAGGAAAGTGCCTCTTTTGACATGGTCAACACCCCTCCCACCTCCTCCCCCTCACCACACACACACCGTTTGACTGGTTTTTGGTGCAGTTTCGACTGAAAGTGCACTGGATCTCTGCTAATCAGGTCCCCAATGCCAGATCTCTTTTCCCAAAACTGCAGTTTTTTTTTCCAGTTGGCCAACCTTTAACTACCTCTGTAAGTCCATAGTAAATGATACCCCTGGTACATAGGGCATGGGGTACTAAAGGAAAAACCCTGAGGGCTGCAGCACGAATTGTGCCATCCTCATGGACCCTCTCACTAGGTGCACCCAGTGTTACTTTTGTAAGCTGCATGTCCTGGTGCAGAACTAAAATTTAAAACACGATATAGCACACAGCCTGTGTGCCCTGCCTCCTTTTAAATTCATGCAATATATGTAAGTCACCCCTCTAGCAGCCCTTCCAGCCCTAAAGGCAGGGTGCACTATATTACATGGGTGAGGGCATAACTGCATGAGCAAATATACCCCTGCTGTGTCTTTGTCGGTTCTCAGACATAGTACGTGAACAGGGAAGTCATTTGAAGTACATTTGCTGGACACTGGTCATTATAAGTTCACCAGCTACATGATCGCTTCACTTAAAATAGGGATATTTAGTATAAAACATCCTGTATTAATAAACCCTCATATAATCCAGTGATGGATGTATTAATACAGGCTCTCAGGGGCACCTTAGAGGTGCCCCTGAAAACCTACCAACTCCTAGCGTAGACACTGACTGGTTAAAACCAGTGCAACCACTGGTTTTGCTCTGGGCAGAGGTGTGACCTCTCCCAGGCAGGATGGACATTCCAGGGCCGGGAGCTTCAAATGGCTTTCCGCCTTTGTAATGCGACACAGGTCTCTCCTGTTGGTGGAGATGACCAGTACCCCTGTTCTGACCCCATTTTTGTTGTCAGCACAGGCGTGAACATTAGTTAAATTAGGAGGAGTGCCCATTTCATGCGAGTCCCACCCCTAAGGTGGACGAGCTGAAGTGAAAATTACCTTTTAAATTCCTCCACCTTGTTTAGAACAAATTAGGTCAATAAGGTTAGGGCTATGCCGACTTCCCAAAAGAAGTGGTCATAAGAAGGGTGAAGTCACCCTAAAGGTGAGTAGCACTGTAACACCCCTACAATCAGTATTTAGGTGGCACCCCTGAACCCTATCCTGTCAACCTAAGAAGAGACGGACACCACAGAGTCCCACCAGCAGAGAAGACTGAAGACACCAACTGACTTGGCCCCAGCGCAACCGTCCTGTCTGCAGCCCTCGAAGATCCTGCGCAAAAAAACGACTTGTCCTGCAGCCCAGTGACCTCCAAAGCCTTGGAGGGCCTGCCTGCCTATAATAAAGACCAATATCTTCTGTGAAAAGCGGACCTGCCCAAAATAAAACCAACTTCAAGGAAGAAGTCTGCCTGAGGAACTCCGAAACCGCCTCTGGATCCACCTCTGCACCCAACTCCCATACCCTGAGTCCAAGTGGCCCACCGGTCCTGTGAAGGTTCCCGAGCAATTCTGAGTCAGAGTCCACCATGGACTCCCCTGACCATCACCTTCCTGGGATGATATTTCTGTTGCCAAAAGACACCCCTGCACCAGGAGCCCTTGTGCTTTGGGGAGCTGAACCATTGGTGTCACTACAACCCCTGAACTTACCTGGGCAGCTGTGGGCTTTCTTCTTTCAGTCTCCTGGCCGAGCCTGCAGGCTTTTTCCAAGACTAATCTCTCCCATTGACTTACATTGGGCCCCCGAAGCTGTGTTGGCAGTCTGCATCCAGCCACCCTTATGCCGCTGAGGGTGTAAGTTTGGAGCTGCCTAGTGTACCCCCCCCCCCCATTGCTTACTTCCAACCCAGGAGACCGAGTCCTGACACTGCTTTACTCACCTGTGATCAGTGCATCTTCTTTTTCCCCTCTCACCCCCCCAGTCTCCATTGGTTAACATTGGGCTCCCGACTCCGAATTTGACCTCTGCACCCGGCCACCCCTCTGCTGCTGTGGGTGCACTCTTGATACTGATTTAAACCTTGCCTGGTGTTGACCTAAAACCCTGAAGACTGTATTTGCAAGTTGTGTACTTACCTGCAAAACTTGATTTTTGAAACTAAAACGTATTTTTAATTTAAAAACTGCTTACCTTCTAACGAAGTTCTTTGGTTCAAAGCATATATCAAAAAACATGTTTTTCTAATTTGGTCTCAGATTTATTCTTTGAGTGTGTATCTCATTTATTACCTCGGTGAGTACAAGTTTTAACACGACTCCTTGATAAGCCTAACTACTCGCCCACACTACCACAAATAGAGCATTAGACCCTGCACAGTGTACTTCATTTTAGTGAACTATATAGAGAGACAGCTTCCTTCAAGGGCTCTACAGATGGCATTGTTCGGCTCCACATCAGAAGTGAGTTTGCGCTGCCTATATGTGAGCCACCCTGACACGCTAATATCAGTTCCTTTCATTCCACTGCAACAGCATGGTTCCAGAAAACTACTTTGGTCATTTTTTAACCAACTTTTTTGACTATTTGTTGATGTTTTTGAGTTTTGCCCTAAGAGTGCTAGAGCATCATGTCCCCTGCAAAGCCTTCAAGGTTCAAGCCCTGTGGGGACTCCTGATTCCCACGCCTGATGCCAGCAGAGCCAGACTGGCTGTAGCAGGCATCAGTCATTTTCTCAGTGGGCTGGAAGGTTGAGGGCTGTTTTTTCAGCAGTGGGGGCGGTTTTGTTGCTTTAGGTTCCCAGTCCATCCCCGAGGTCCAGTCTTCACTCATTGACATGCCTTTCTATGGCTCCCATCTATTTTCCACCATGCAGCCCAGGCCCCCACCTCTCCGGCTTCTCCCACATCCAGGCCCCTTTTGTGTACCCTCCATTCAACACAGCCATCCTGTTGACAGCAGAATGTGTCCTACCAGTCCCAGTGGTGGGTGAATACTTCTGACAAATGGGTGCTTTCAATCACATAGAAGGGGTACTCCCTACAGATTGTGGAAGCACCTCAGCCTTTCCCACAGTTTCAAGAAAGGCTGATGGAGGACCATCTCTCCTTGCTGTTTCAGGAAGTGCAGGCTCTTTTGTCCAAAGGAGCTATTGAGAGGGTGCCAGCTCTAGTAGTAGGACGTGGTTGCTATTCCTGCTACTTACTGGTACAGAAAAAGGATGGAGGCCTCCACCCTAAACTAGATCTGCGCCCTCTCAACGACTTGCTGAAAAAAGATAAATTCAAAATGCTCACGTTGGCTCAGGTTCTGTCTATCCTGGTGACTGGATGGTAGAGCTGGACTTGCATGCTTTGAATTTCCACATCCCTAACCTGCTGGCCCACAAGTTTTACCTGTGGTGCCTTATGGGGCACAAGCATTCCCAGGTCACTGTTCTCCACTTCAGCCCCACCAGTGCCCCTCAGGGGTTCACGAAAGTGATGGCGGTGATTGCAGCACATTTGCAGAGGTTCGGAGTTTGTCTTCCCGTACCTTGATGAGTGGCTGCTGAAGATGGGTTCACTCCAGGCAGTCATTGCCCATATCTAGACTGCAGTGAACCTTTTACATTTGTTAGGGTTTAATGTCAACATGCCAAAGTCACACCTGACTCCATGCCTGACGCTCCCTTTCATTGGGCTGGACATTGGACATGGTGCAGTTCCACACTTATCCTCAGGAGCAGCCAGTCTGGGATATTCAGGCTGAATCTGATGTTTCCGCCTCTCCTGGATTTCAGTGAGACTGACTTTGAAGCTGGTGGACTCCTGCATTCTGCTGGTATAACACGCCCTATGGCATATACAGGCTCTGCAGTGGGACCTGAAGTCCCAGTGGGCGTAGCATCAGGTTAATCTTTCCAACCTGGTCCTGATATCGGAGGAAACTGCAAAAGATCTGCAATAGTGGGTGACCAACCACGACTGGGTCAGCAGCAGACCCCTCTCCCTTCCCTGACCCAGAGCTCAGAGTGGTGACAGATATGTCACTTCTGGGTTAAGGTGGAATTGGAAGGACTCTGGTGAAATTTCAGCTCCACATCAACTTGTTGGAGTTGAGAGCCATCTGCTTGGTATTAAAAGCCTTCCTTCCATCCATCAGTGGAAGTCTGGTGCAGGTGCTCATGGACAGCACCTTGGCCATGTGGTACTGGTTGGGATTGAGCTATGGGCCCTGTGCCTGTAGGCTCAGCGCCTCTTGACATGGCTGGAACTTCAAGACATTTTCCTGGTCGTACAACACCTACCGGGATCCTTGGGTCAGGGTGGACAAACTCAGTTGTCTCCGCCTCGCGGATCAAGAATGGTGTCTACATCCAGAGTTGGTGCAAGGTCTCTTTGTTCAATTAATTTGCCACCAATGAGAACGTGCAATTCACTTTTACGTGCTGAAGTTTCCAAAGCTGCTCTCGCTCAGCAATGCATTCTGCCTAGAGGGGAACGTGGGACTCCTGTATGCCTTTTTCCCGATAGCTCTCCTCAGTGATGCATTCTGCCTAGAGGGGAACGAGGGACTCTTATACGCCTTTTTCCCGATAGCTCTCCTACCCTAAGTTCTAAAGAAGATCAGGACTGATCAGGCCCAAGTCATCCTAGTGGCTCCTGACTGGGCATAGACAGTATCCAGAACTCCTCAGCATGAGCATCTGTCCTCCAGTCAGGCCCTCCTTCAGGACAGTCTCTTGTCACAGCAACAGGGCAGGGTCCTACACCCGAAACTGCACACGCTCCACCTTCATGCATGGAGATTGAGTGGTGACAGCTGAGGGTTTTTGATTTCCCTCCCATGCTCCTCATCTTGGTAGCCAGACGTCTTTCCGCTAAAACAGTCTAAGCTTGCTGAGGGTATTATTTTGTGACTTAATGTTCCTCAAAACACATGGACCCCCCCCCCCCCTTTCTTCTCATGTTGCAGAGGTTTTGTTGTTAATTCTTTCTTTAGCATGGCTTGGTCTAGCTCTGGGCATGTTTAAAGGTTATTTGTCAGCCATTTTGTGACTTGTTTTTGTAAAAGTTTACAAAATGTATTCCTACCTACTCTTTTTGTGATGCCCCAATGGAACCTAAATTTGTTCCTTGCTTTTCTCATGTGTTCTCACTTTGAGACCCTGCATAGCTGCCCTTCTGAAAACAGTGGGCCTGATTCTAACTTTGGAGGACGGTGTTAAACCGTCCCAAAAGTGGCGGATATACCACCTACCGTATTACGAGTTCCATAGGATATAATGGACTCGTAATACGGTAGGTGGTATATCCGCCACTTTTGGGACGGTTTAACACCGTCCTCCAAAGTTAGAATCAGGCCCAGTGTCCCTAGTGGCTGTTACACTGGCCAGGAGGGCCAGTAAGCTTCAGGCTCTGACTATCCAATCTCCATACACCAACTTCTTCCCAGACAAGCTGGACCTTCCAACTCCTGTCTTTTTTCTCCCAAAGGTGGTCATCTCCTTTTACGTTGACCAGAGCATCACCCTGCTGGCGTTCTATGCTCCACATCTTCCGTTCAAGAAGGAGGGACTCCATCGTTTAGACCCTAAAAGAGCCTTGTCATTCTATATTGATCACAACAAAGATCTTTGAGTGGAACGGGGACAAAGAAGGCTGTGCAGAAACGAACCAACTGCAGATGGATGTACTTTGATTAAGAATTTGCAACACACTGGTGAAGAAGCAAGCCCCTGAGAGCTTGCAGGCTCATTCCATCAGGGCCAAAGCTGCCAGTACTGAGGTACCATGCAGGGTACCTGTTCTGGACATCTACCATTGAAAGGTTCCCTCCATGCATTTACACAACAGTTGTGCTTGGACAGTTATGTCCATTGTGATGGGCATTTCCCCCGTTCTGTTCTCCAGGATCCAGTAGACCCACCTTTATGGAGGAATTAATTGAGTATCTATTCTGAGGTGAGGAAGGCTCTATCATAAGTACAATTTACTTAGCTTCTTAACTCTTTCTGGTAGAGACTATCTAACTGCAGATTCTTCACCAACCCTCCCCCCCCCCCCGCCCTACTGTGCAAACTGGGCTCTTTACGCAATCAATCCATTTAGCCACTGCACAAGGGTAAAAAAAAAAGTAACGTGTTTTACGTGGTTCTACGTTTCTGGTGCAGAACTAGTTACAAAAGAAACTGATGTCAGGATGCCAGGGTGGCACCTATGTGGGCACCGCAGCATCACTTCCAATAAGGCTGATGTGGGGCCGACCCGTGGCACTTATCGTCATGAAGTACTGCTCAGGATTTTCCAGATTCAGTCTGACACTTGGTGAATATTCTAAGGTGAAGAATCTAGGATTAGATGTCCTCTACTAGAAAAACCTTTACCAAAGATCAGTAACTTTTCCTCCAAATGAATACTGTAGGAAAGTAGCACCTTTCTGACACTTTTTGCCTGGTGTCGGTATGTTTAGCATCTGCAGGCCTGGCATTGCAGCCTGTGTGGAAATGGTGCATGCACCTTTCACCTAAGGTAGGCCCTTCAGCCCAAGGGCAGGGTGCATGGTTCTCATTGTGACGGCACCCCTCCATGAGCAGAGGTGCACCTACAAACCTAAGACTCCATTTTCTGGCTTTTGTAGGTGCGGGGAAGCCATCTTAAGGTATGTAGTGGACACTGGTCATCACGAGATGTTCAACTACATAATGGCTTCACCAAACATGTTTGAATCATGCAGCTACACGATTCCAGTGCTAGTTGCATGATACCATATACTTTGGGGGGGGTTTCCTAGGGGATCCCCTGTGTCTGCCTCTACAGACTTGGAAGGTCTGTATGCCAGCCCGTGCTGCTGCCTACCCCAGACACTGTTCTGCCCCCCTGCTGCTGAGCCTAACTCGGGCAGGGGAAGGCAGAACAAAGGATTGCCTGTAGAGGAGAGGTGTTACCACCTCTCCTTTAGAAATCGGTGTCTCTGGGCTGGAGTGGGGTGCCTCTGAGCTCCACCAGACTGCTTTTAAGGGCACATTTGGTGCCTTCCTTGCATAAACTGGTTTATTCCAGTGCAGGAGCGCCTGGCTTCCGCTTTGGCACAAACCACACAAACGACAGGGGAGTGACCTCCCTTCATTCCAGCTCCTCCCCTACGGAGCTGTGCAGAGCTCTGCCAGATAGCCACTTGATTCTGCCATCTTGGAAATAAGATGAGCAGAGGCCCCTGGGAGCATCTGACTGGTTAGTATAGCTGGGTGGCATCCCTGACCCCCCAGACCTCCCAAGAGGTGGGTCATTACAGTAAGTGTCCTCCTTCCTTCCTGGGTTTTTTAAGGTCTCCCCTGAGGGAGGGACCTTAGATTCATCTGGAGTCTTTTCTGTGAGGCACTTCTACAACCTGGACACTGGAACCGCTGCTGGTACCCAAGGCAAGACTGCACCTAGTAGGAGAGCTCCTACTGCACCTTTGTCCCCGTGCATTGCAAGGAGTCTGAATCCTCTTTGGCCCTGCATCATCCAGAGTCACAAGAATTCTGCCTGCACTTAGGAAAGCAAGAAGGAATCTCCCTTGGAGTGAAGGAGTCACTCCTCTGCATCCGCAGGCACCTCAACGACCACGACCAGCTTGTGGATCCTGCTTTACCACGGATTCTCCAAGGCTCTACTGCAAAGGTGGTGGTTCTGTGACCCTCTAGACGTCTGACCTGTCTTCTTTGCAACTGAGAAGTCTGTGGCCCCTCACCTGAGCTACCTGGCTAGAACCCCTGTGCACCATGTCTGTTTACGGTTGCCAAGGCTTATCTCTTCAGTCCAAAGACCTCCTAGCTCCAGGAAACCCCAGCCAGCACTACACAGCTCCAAGAACGACGTCCTCTCTGCAACTTCTGCGACGTGGGTACTCCTCTTTGCTGTTCTGCTGAGGCCTCCCTGCGACTCCTTGTTTCCTGATGCCACAGGGTCCTGCTGGAGGCTTCAGCGGTTCCGCCTGGCTCTCCTGCTTGCTGAGGGCTGGCCCTGACTTACCTGCAATTGTAGAGTCTCCTCAACCATGCTGGTCCCCAAAATCCGTACAATCCTTCCTTGTATCTATCAAGGCTTGTTGGTGGTTCTGCTGATCACTGACCCCACTGCAATCCAACGACCGGCATGGGACAGTTCATGGATGACTCCTGGGATCTTCCTGCATCACCTGGACAGCTGCACTTCTTCGACCAATGTCCAACAGGAAAGCATCTCCAAGAAGGGTTGGGCATTGCTCCCTGCACCACGTGGGCATCCCTGGGTGGGCCGGAGTCAGTCCCCTCTTTCCTTAGGTCCTCTTCTTCCTGAATCCACACCTGGGCTCCACGACCTAGTCTGCTGGTAACCTGAGGTCCCCGTTGACTTAAACGGGAGGTTCTTACCCAACTTCACCCCTATGCACCTGGGCTCCCTGATGTAGGTACTCCACTTCTCTGGTTTTTCATGGGTGGGGGCAGTCTTGAACATACCTTGTCCCACCTGGTTTTCTCAGGGTTCTCTAGGAAGGGTCCTAAAACGGCAAAAATTCCAACCACAACTTCTCCATGTTATCCTGTGGACACTGACCCGGCGTTACAACTCTGCACACGGGTGCCTGGGGAATTCTAGCTACTTACCTTTGGTGTTTTAGTTCTTCCCCAGTCCTAAGGGTCCTTGGTTGATACTTTGGGTTGGTAGGGATTTTCGCATTTCATTTTTTAGAATATGGTTTCCTACTCCCACCTCCCAACCCCCCACCCAACCTTCCCAAGGGCCAATGTTATTTTATGCTTTTTATTCACCGGTTTCTGAGTATATTTTTGTATGTTTATATCTCTGGTTAGGTGATATACCAAAGTCAGTTTAGTGTTTTGTGTTTTAATAAAAACAATGCATTACTTTTCTAACACTGGTGTGGTTCTTTCCTGTATGTACATCACTGACTGATCTGTGTGGTATTTGCAACTGCTTTACACCCTCCTGGATAAGCCTTTGCTGCTCTCCACAGCTACCCTTTGAGAACTCTGGTCATCTAGAACATCTTACACTATCACTAAGTGTTGCCTGGATTCAGTACAGGGCACCTCACCTATAGGTGTACACAATATACTGAGCCAGCCTCCTTACAGATACTGTATATGCAGATTCCTCACTGCCCTCCAACTTCCCCATTCTATTTCGTGGACTCCCATATCCCAATTTAGATTTGGCATTCTGTCACTAACAAATTAAGACACCAACATCAGTGTGCTGGGAGTGACTGCTCAGTCACTTGTGAGGCAGTGAGGGGCTGCTGCAGAGCCACACACAGCCACATCACAGTGCACAATAGTCATTGCTGGGCGAATTTTCAAGATACAGTCTAGCACCTATGGTATTCTAAAGTGAGGAAACTGCAGTATACACCCGACAATGTTACTGAAGTTAAGTAACAAGCTCGGTTAGCACGGGTGTAGGGTCACTGATGAAGTGGACCATCAGTCCAAAATCTGTAGCTATGCAGGTCTTGCATGCTGGTTGCAGTTATCTTTTAACAGTCTCAACAAAATCATTTAGCTAATTTCAAAGTCTGTGTGAGTGTCCCACTTTCCAGGCAAAGGTTTGCAGTTTTTGTGTGTGTGTGTATATATATATATATATATATATCACTAAAGAGCAGTCCTGTGTTTCTTCCAGTGATTGCCTTACGAGGTTGGTGCTCAGTAAATGGGCACAGGACCCATTTTGTATCCACTCCAACAGAAAATCAAACTTTGGCACTCCATGCAAATCACTGGCCGTGATTTATTAAAAAAATTCCATTGAACAAAACATAGGGCAACGCGTTTCAACCATCACGGTCTTCTTCCTTGGCCCTTTTTACAAACATATAACAGAGATGTGGCCCCTCCTACTTACTATATATCCACTCATCCATAGACATAGAAAAAATCCTTTTTTTTTTCTTTCTCCCCTCCGTGAAATAGCAAAATTCCAAAATCTAATGTTAGATTTCTAATTATCTATTACATACAACATACCCTATTAGAGTGATACTAATATGTAGTAAACAGTAATGCAAATAATTGGGAGAGCCACTCTATAAACCAATCATCAAAATAATACTCATTTAGGCCTTTTAAAATAAAAGATAACCTAATGTGGGATTATTACAATTTTCCCTGCCTTTCCACCATCAGACTAACCAATATGAACAGAAAGTTCTTCGTCCTTGTTCAATCCCCAAGGATAGCGGCTATTCAGCTGAATAATGTATTCAGACTCCAATCTCCTTAATTGTTTTTCTCTGTCCCCTGCTCTCAGAGTACCCAGGACCCTGTCAATACCAAAGAATTTCATCTTCTCTACTTTACCCTCATGTTTAAGATTACAGTGTCGCGCTACTGGATAAGCAGCATCCTTATTCAATGTTGCTCTCCAGTGCTCAAGAATATGTTTTTTCAGAGGAAAGATTGTACTTCCAACACATTGCAATCCACATGGGCATTCTATTACATAAATAGCGAAATCTGAATTGCAATTTATGTATTTCTTAATGTTTACTCGCCTACCGTGGGTAGCTCATATTGCTTACGATTAGAACTATATCTACACGCTTTGCACTTGGCACATTTGTAGAAACCTTGATGTTTGTCTAGGAAAGTTCCTTTCGTCTTTCTTGCGTAACTGTGTACGAGAATATCTCTCAAGGAGCCGCTTCTTTTGTAAGTTATCATTGGAGTACGACTCACTAGCTGACCAATTGTTCTGTCAGCCTTGATGAGATGCCAATGTTTCATGAGGATCTTTCTAACTTCTGAAGAATATGCATTAAATACTGTCACAAATCTCGGGGTATTGATACCTTCTCCTCTCTTTCTACGGATCAATAATTCAGCGCTCTGAACTTCTTCTGTCTTGCGACATGCATTCTTCACTATTTTGTGTGGATATCCCCTAGATCTAAATCTCTGTATCATTGTTAATTGTTCTTTCTCAAAACTTTGCGGGGTACTACAATTTCTCTTAGCTCTTAACAATTCCCAATAGGGTATACTCCATTTAACATTAGGTGGGTGGTGACTTGAGGCGTGTAGAATGCTGTTTCCAGATGTACTCTTTCTGAACAGTTTGGTATGAAGCGTGCCTTTCTCTACACTGACCTCTATATCTAAAAATTCCATCACCTGTTTATGTATTTTATACGAAAAATGCAAATTCAGATCATTGTTTGGTAACGAATTCAGAAACTCATATAATGTTGATTCTGGACCTTCCCATATAATAAATATATCATCAGTATATCGTGTCCAAAATATATGTTGGAAGCCTTTCACATTTTCATCTGACATCACCAATTGTGTTTCCCACCACCCCATAAATAGACAAGCATAACTGGGAGCAAAGCAACTTCCCATCGCCGTCCCAGTTGTTTGTCTATACCATTGATCCTCATACAAAAAGAAATTGTTTTCGAGACAAAATCTTAACATATTTAGAAGCAGTTTAGAGTGTTCCAAGAGTCTGATCGGTTTGTCCCTAAAAAAGTGTCGGCATGCCTGAATTCCCTTCTCATGTGGGATACAGGTATATAACGATACTACATCTATAGTTACCATAATATAATCAGTTTGCCAAGGAATATCCTGTATTTTTGTTAGAAAATCTGTAGTATCTCTGCAATATGAATTTAAATTGAATACATAGGGACTCAAAAAATAATCTAAATAGATGGAAGCATTCTCCAATAAGCTACCTCTTGCTGACACTATAGGTCGACCTGGAGGGTTCCCATATCCTTGTGAATCTTGGGTAACAGATAGAAGCAAGGTACTACTTGTTTTTCGTACCAGTAAAAACGTATACTCGTCATCTGAGAGCAGACCTCTGCTAACGCCTTCAAAGAGCAAATCATGGAACCTACTTATAGAATGCCGGTAAGCTGACATTGTGGATATCTCATAACAGCCTGGATTCAACAGTTGTCTCTTTACTTCCTGTTGATACTTTGTAGCATCTCACAACACTACATTGCCCCCCTTATCGGCTGGCTTTATCACAAATGAGGTTGCTTTTTTAAGGGATATTAGTGCAGTTCGTTGGCCTGCTGTTAAATTTTGTGCAAAAACATCCTTTGGCCTCTTCCACAATTTAAGCAACTCAAGTCACTGCCTCATGAAAGGCGTCAATATTGTCATGTGGTAAGACTGGGTTACATCTTGATTTAGCTTTAAAATTACTGCCACTGGCACAATCTGTTTGTAGGTCTAGATCATCTAGTAATTCAGTATTTCGCCAATGTCCTTTCTCTTATTTTCAATTCTCGTAGGACAGCTAAACCATCTATATCGCTAATCGTTAATGCTGGAGCAACCTCTGAAATGTCTGCTTCTGTTGTATGTGTTGCGGTTCCATCATTAGCTTCAATTTCCTTATCAGATGAAAGACATCAATTCGTGTTCTTGTATAATTGAAGTTGGCTGTCGGGCAAAACGATAACCCTAATTCCAGTACCGATTGTTCATCCTGTGATAAGGTATGAGATGACTGCAGGGGTGTGGAATTTATTAAAATATCTACTTGTCCACGGGACAGGTTGCTTCTCAAATCTACTTGTCCTGTAAAAAGATCTACTTGTCCCTTTGGTGCCATGTAGTGTGGCGCCAAATTATGGCAGCAATCTCATTATGTAAGAGCTCTGATAATAGCCTCTCTGATTATGCCAGGGCTACTACCATAGTAGGGCTTGAATACTTGCAGTTTCAATCCCTACTGTGTCAATTTCCTTATTTTTCCACCTTTCTGCAGATCTGCATACTGGGGCTGGAGGAAGCAGTAAGCAATAGTTCCAGGGCTGGAATGCCTTTGAGTCTGCAAACCTACTAACCTGCATGTTTTAAAGATCTTCACCAGCTTCTCTCTAATATTTTCCCATAATAAGAAAGGTTGGACATTTACTCCTGACAATGGCAGAATTAGAACTTCTTCCAGGGTTGGGAAGAAAGTGGCTGGAGGGAAAATGAACTTGCAAATGCTCAATAGATTTTCACATGAGCAAATCTACACATGCGTATTTACCCATGCTAAAATACAGTTCACAAATATTTTATAGGGGTGCGACATATACCATGGGTGCACTTTTGTGACTTTCTTTAAGAATTTGGGGCCACATTGCAATTGTAATCGTATTTATATAGCGCTTACTACCCCTGACGAGGCGTTGAAGCGCTTTTCGATGAGTAGCACGCTACTCCGGTACCCAACAAGAATTAGTGATGGATTAGTATAATTTAAATGAGGAGTACAGTTTTAGTATTATTATGAGTTAATTTGAGTTGCGGATATGAGAGTTTGTTAGTTAGATTGACTGGAGTAATGGAGGGGTGGAGGAGGAAAGAAATCCAGAAGTGTTAGTTGGGAGTTTATCCTTCATTTACTCAATCCAAAGGCTTGAGATGAATAAAAGGGGAGCGGAGGAGAAAGAGGATGTGGAAGGGTTAGGGAGAGCATAGTAGCAGGGTGAGCTGAATGCAGGAGAATTTAGTAGGGTTGTGTGGGAGGTCACAGAGGTAGAGTGAGGTTTGGTGAGTTAGATGTGGAGGTGGAGGGAAGAGCTTAGGCAGAGAGATTTAGGAGATGAAAGTGGTCGAAGGGATTTGGGATGAGTCCGAGTGAGAATGGAGGATAGTTTGATAGAGACATGACATAAGAGTGATGAGTAGATAAGTGTGATAAAAAGAGAGCAGAAATTCATAGATATCTAGTATAACAACCCATGCTATGATCCACAAACATGCCAGGCACAGAAACAACATATACACATACATACACATATATATATATATTTATACACACACACACATGAATACACACACATATGCACATACAATACATAATTAGAATCATGGGTAAAAAATACTTAGTCAGACAGGTTTAAAAGAGTGTGTGTGTATTTTATTGTTATTGGTTTAGTTTCTGTAAAATGAGCATCGTGGCCTACCCAACCGGAGTATTTTCTACGAGTATGTCAGTAAGCGTTACCTAGCATGTTTTATATGCCCCGTTTATATTGTACACTAAGGGTACGTGATGGGCCACGGGGTAAGCGTCTCCAGCAACCTTGTGTGCCTTTGGCAATGTGATTGTTACTAGTGCGTCTTTGTGGAGATGTCCTTGTGCTTCTGAGCATCAACAACGCACCACCGGAATCGGCGGTAAACGCATTGGGGTCATTTTGGAAAGCTGTCCATCATCCTGGTAAAAGGCGGGAATTCCTTTACCTACTTCGAGGGTGGACGGGGCGTGGCTCAGCGGGCGGAGCTTACAGGTGCTTTATAAAGGGAGAACCTTCGACTCTGTGTCTCCAGCAGAGGAAGATAGAACCCGAGCGTCACAGTCAGATACAGATTACGCTCCAGTACATCATCAGTTCACCTCCAGGAAGGATTCTAGATCTTTTCTGCTATGGGATCTCTGAGCGTACAGCCTTGCTTTATCTTTGCCAAGCCCAAGAGTTAGGGTGGCTTGTCCTTTCCAGAGGCTGAGCTTCAACTGCGGCACCTGCTACGTTTATATTTCTAAGTGCTTCCTGTTGAGGTTTAGTTTCTGTAAAATGAGCATCGTGGTCTACCCAAACGGAGTATTTTCTACGAGTATGTCAGTAATCGTTACCTATCATGTTTTATACGCCCTGTTTATATTGTACACTAGGGGTACGTGATGGGCCACGGGGTAAACGTCTCCAGCAACCTTGTGTGCCTTTGGCAATGTTATTGTTACTAGTGCGTCTTTGTGGAGATGTCCTCGTGCTTCTGAGCATCAACAACGCACCACCGGAATCGGCGGTAAACGCATTGGGGTCGTTTTGGAAAGCTGTCCATCATCGTGGTAAAAGGCGGGAATTCCTTTACCTACTTCAAAGGTGGACGGGGCGTGGCTCAGCGGGCGGAGCTTACAGGTGCTTTATAAAGGGAGAACCTTCTACTCTGTATCTCCAGCAGAGGAAGATAGAACCCGCGCGTCACAGTCAGATACAGATTACGCTCCAGTACATCATTAGTTCACCTCCAGGAAGGATTCTAGATCTTTTTCTGCTATGGGATCTCTGAGCGCACAGCCTTGCTTTATCTTTGCCAAGCCCAAGAGTTAGGGTGGCTTGTCCTTTCCAGAAGATGAGCTTCAACTGCGGCATCTGCTACGTTTATATTTCTAAGTGCTTCCTTTGAGGTTTAGTTTCTGTAAAATGAGCATCGTGGCCTACCCAACCGGAGAATTTTCTACGAGTATGTCAGTAGGCGTTACCTAGCATGTTTTATACGCCCCGTTTATATTGTACACTAAGGGTACGTGATGGGCCACGGGGTAAACGCCTCCAGCAACCTTGTGTGCCTTTGGCAATGTGATTGTTACTAGTGCGTCTTTGTGGAGATGTCCTCGTGCTTCTGAGCATCAACAACGCACCACCGGAAATCGGCGGTAAACGCAGTGGGGTCGTTTTGGAAAGCTGTCCATCATCGTGGTAAAAGGCAGGAATTCCTTTACCTACTTCGAGGGTGGACGGGGCGTGGCTCAGCGGGCGGAGCTTACAGGTGCTTTATAAAGGGAGAACCTTCTACTCTGTGTCTCCAGCAGAGGAAGATAGAACCCGCGCGTCACAGTCAGATACAGATTACGCTCCAGTACATCATCAGTTCACCTCCAGGATGGATTCTAGATCTTTTCTGCTATGGGATCTCTGAGCGCACAGCCTTGCTTTATCTATGCCAAGCCCAAGAGTTAGGGTGGCTTGTCCTTTCCAGAAGCTGAGCTTCAACTGCGGCACCTGCTACGATTATATTTGTAAGTGCTTCCTTTGAGGTTTAGTTTCTGTAAAATGAGCATCGTGGCTTACCCAACCGGAGTATTTTCTACGAGTATGTCAGTAAGCGTAACCTAGCATGTTTTTATACGCCCCGTTTATATTGTGCACTAAGGGTACGTGATGGGCCACGGGGTAAAACGTCTCCAGCAACCTTGTGTTCCTTTGGCAATGTGATTGTTACTAGTGCGTCTTTGTGGAGATGTCCTCGTGCTTCTGAGCATCAAAAACGCACCACCGGAATCGGCGGTAAAACGCAGTGGAATCGTTTTGGAAAGCTGTCCATCATCCTGGTAAAAGGCGGGAATTCCTTTACCTACTTCGAGGGTGGACGGGGCGTGGCTCAGCGGGCGGAGCTTACAGGTGCTTTATAAAGGGAGAACCTTCTACTCTGTGTCTCCAGCAGAGGAAGATAGAAACCCGCGCGTCACAGTCAGATACAGATTACGCTCCAGTACATTATCAGTTCACCTCCAGTATGGATTCTAGATCTTTTTCTGCTATGGGATCTCTGAGCGCACAGCCTTGCTTTATCTTTGCCAAGCCCAAGAGTTAGGGTGGCTTGTCCTTTTCAGAAGCTGAGCTTCAACTGCGGCACCTGCTACGTTTATATTTGGAAGTGCTTCCTTTGAGGTTTAGTTTCTGTAAAATGAGCATTGTGGCCTACCCAACCGGAGTATTTTTTACGAGTATGTCAGTAAGCGTTACCTAGCATGTTTTATACGCCCCGTTTATATTGTACACTAAGGGTACGTGATGGGCCACGGGGTAAACGTCTCCAGCAACCTTGTGTGCTTTTGGCAATGTGATTGTTACTAGTGCGTCTTTGTGGAGATGTCCTTGTGCTTCTGAGCATCAAACAAACGCACCACCGGAATCGGCGGTAAACGCATTGGGGTCGTTTTGGAAAGCTGTCCATCATCGTGGTAAAAGGCGGGAATTCCTTTACCTACTTCGAGGGTGGACGGGGCGTGGCTCAGCGGGCGGAGCTTACAGGTGCTTTATAAAGGGAGAACCTTCTACTCTGTGTCTCCAGCAGAGGAAGATAGAACCCGCGCGTCTCAGTCAGATACAGATTACGCTCCAGTACATCATCAGTTCACCTCCAGGATGGATTCTAGATCTTTTCTGCTATGGGATCTCTGAGCGCACAGCCTTTCTTTAGTTTCCAAAGAAACTATAAATAAATAGAAATATACATATAATCTTAAAAAAATAATTATCCACATAGGCATATGCAGTTCATAGTTGTTTGAAAAAGGTGGTTATGAAGGAAAGAGCCAACTCTTGAGTAGTTTCCTGAAAACAAGAAAGTTATCTGTGGCTCTTATAGTTGGGGGTAATGAATTCCATAGTTTGGCTGCTTGGACGGAGAAGGATGTACCACCTACAGTCTTTTTCTTGTATGGTGGTGTTCTAAGGCGGGGTGCCAGTCTTGAGCGGAGGGTTCTTTGTTGGATGTATTTGGTAATTTTCTTTCTGATGAAAAGTGGTCCTGTTCCATGTATAGCTTTGTGGGTGATACAAAGCAGCTTGAAAGTGCATCTTCTGGCAACGGGTAACCAGTGTAGTGCTCTCAAGGCAGGGGAGATGTGGGCTTGCGGCTTTATATGTAGTAGTAGCCTGGCTGCGGAATTCTGGATACGTTGTAGTTTTTTCATAACAGATAGAGATGATCCATGGTAGAGGCTATTGGCATAATCCAGTTTGGATAATACAAGTGAGATAGTAGCTTGCACCTTGTGTGGAAATCTGAGGTGAGGGAAAATGCGTCGTAAAGTCTTTAAGGTGATGAAGCTTGTGCGTGCTAATTTGTCTACTTGGGCATTCATAGTTAGTTTGGAATCCATGGTGATTCCTAGGTTTTTCACTTCCTTGGATAATTGAGGAGGTGGTCCGAGATCGTCAGGCCAGACGCACAGAGGGTCATAATGTTTCCAGTCACCACATATGAGTATTTCAGTTTTGGAGGTATTTAGTTTGAGATGGCTCCAGGTCATCCACTGATCAACGGCTCTGAGGCAACTGAAGATTTGAGATTTTCAATGTTTTTGGGGTCTTCTAATTGAAGTAGTATTTGTGTGTCATCTGCATAGTTGTAGCATGTGAGATGGAAATCATTGATCAGTTCTGGTAAAGATATCATGTAGATGTTAAAAAGCAAAGGTGAGATGATTGACCCTTGGGGGACCCCTGTTTTTGTGAGGTAGGGTTCAGATGAGAAGGGGGGTGAGTGGATGATATTTACTCTTTTTTGGAGATAGGAAGTAATCCAGTCGAGCGCAATCCCTTGTATGCCGGCTTCGTGGAGTCTTTGAGTTAGGGTGTCATGGTCAACCGTATCAAAGGCAGCTGAGAGGTCCAAGAGAAGTAGTGCAGCAACTCCATTTCGGTCAACTGTGTTTTTAAGATCGTCCCAAATTGCCATGAGTGCCGATTCAGTGCTTCTTCCTGGGCGGAATCCAGTTTGGAAGTCTGAAAGTATAGAATTGTCTTCAATGAATTGTGACATCTGGGCGAATGCTGCTCTTTCTATCAATTTGCCCAGGAAAGGTCCATTTGTGATAGGTCTGTAGTTGTTGGGGTCTTGCGGGTCTAGATTTGTTTTCTTTAATAATGGTCGTATGTATCCCTTTTTCAGGTCTGTAGGAAAAGTTCCTGAAGTTAGAGTTGTTGATGATTCTTCTTACAGGTGTAGCAGCGGAAGTAGATAGCAGGATGTTCTTGAAGATCTGTGGTGGGCAAGGGTCAGAAGGGCAACCAGAAGGTCTGCTTGCTTTGACCAAATCCATAAATTCATCCTGGGATATTTGTTTGAAGGACTGTAGAGGTTGGGATGGTTTATTCTTAAAGGGTATTTTAGTAAAGGGGTTGGTGCTGATGGTTTTCTTCTGTTTTAAATAGGAGTCCAATGTCTCTGCCTTGGTTGTGTAGTGCGTTGGCAATTTGTTTGTGAAATCTTGAGTGGTGGGATGACTTCCTTCCATGCATGTGGGTTTTCGAAATTCATTGAGAATTTTGTAAAATTCCTTGGTTGTAGATTGAGCATTTAGAATTCTGTCTGAGTAGTATCTTTTTTTAGCTTTTTTGATTGATGATTTGTATATCCTGTTAAGTTTGTGTAGCTGCAGTTTGTCTTGACTGTTGTTTGTTTTGAGTCAGGTCCGCTGCAACTTTCTGATTTGTTTCTTTATCTTTTTAAGTTCTGTGTTTCTCCAAGGTGTTGGTTTTCTTTTGTCATGTTTAGTTTTTCTGAGTGGTATTAGGACATCAAAAGCTTCCTGTAGCCACTCATAAAGTTTAGGTACAGAATTGATTGTATCTAGATCTGTGTTTGCTGTTAGTTGTGTTTCTAAGTGATCCAAATTGAGTTTTCTCCATGGCCGATAGGTGTATGTATGTAAGTGGTTGTGGGGTGTGTTGATTTGTGGAGTTGTCTGTCGGAAAGTTATTAGATGGTGGTCTGACCAGGTGGTTGGTGTGATGCTATGAATAGTAACAAGTTCAGGCTTAGCAAAAATTACATCTAGGATGTGACCAGCGATGTGTGTGGGATTGTGTACAATCTGATGTAGATTCAATGCGAGTAGGCCAGTGGTGATAGCTTTTGGATGGGGCATATTGGGTTTGTCAAACCAAATGTTTAGATCCCCAAGAATGCATAGATTGGAGTATAGTGTAATAAGGTTTGAGACTATGTCAAGAAAGGCATCTGGGAAATGTTGAGTTGTTAGGTGGAGGTCTGTAAAGGAGGAGAAAGTTACAGGTGGAAGTTGGAGTAGGGTGGCATCTGGTAAGGAGGGCTTCACAACCTTGTATGGAGATGTTGTCTGTTTTACTGAGGACTGTTTGAATATAATAGCTAGTCCACCTCCTCTCTTGCCTATACGGTTTTGTGTGATGGTTTGATAGCCTGGAGGAAGGGCTTTGTGCAATACTGGTGCCATGTCATCTCCCAACCAGGTTTCCGTAATGAATAGTAAGTCAGGTTGTGTGTCTGTGAGAAGGTCGTAGATGTGGTGCTTGTTTTTTGAGAGTGATCGAGCATTTATGAGCTGGCAGTTTAGATAGGGTGTGTTTGTGGTAGTGTTGTTTTGTTTAGTAGAAGGGTAAGTAGTATAATGTGAGCTTGAAGCAGGAGAGTTGCTAGTTGTGTTAACTGTTTGAGGCTCACAATAGTCTTGCTTTTCAACATAGTGTTCCTCTTCCAGCAGGTTAAGGAGGCATTTTGTTGGGTCTGTGTGTGTGGGTGGTGAACTTGGTGGCTGAGAGAGCCATGAGGAGTGTAGTGTTTTTTGTAGGGTAGTTTTATTATGAAACAAACAAGGGGATGCGAGGTTGCTATGAGTGGCCTGTTTTTTATTTTGTTTGCGTTTGTTTAGTGTGGATGGAGTATGGGTTAGGGGTGGTGGCGGAGCATGTGGATCATGATGTAAGGCTCTAAATTGTGCAATGGAGGAGAGGCGACTGAATGAAGGTTGCTGGGATGGGGTGCTTGTGGGAGGTGTTTGTGAAGAGTGGGGGGGTAGGGGTGGAGATAGGATGGAATTTGTATCCTTTGTGTAGTCTTGGGGGTGAGAGTGGGTATGATGATGAGTGTAATGTAAGTTTGTGTTGCTTTGATGTGCTGATGTTTGTGGTTGGTATTGTTTTTGTGGAATAATGAGAGGGGCTATTGGTGTAGTTGTTTTTGGTGAGGGACTTGTATGTGAGTTAGTGCTGTTAAGTGGAATTTGAGTGTTAGATGGGGTGTTGATGTGTTTTGGAGATGAATGTATGAGGTGTATATGAGGTGATGGATGTGTGTCAGGGAGATAAGTATTAGTTGAGATGACTGGAAGAGGTAATATGTGTGGTGGAGTGAAATATGGGGATTGTATGGTTGTGTGTAATTGGTGAGCAGAGGGGAAGAGTGTGTGTAGAAGATGTGTTTGAAGGCAGGGTTTTGGCATTGTTATGAGTTCAGGCGGTCTGTGTGAAGCGAACAGCGGATAGTGTTTTTGGTTAGTATGTGTAGAGAGTGTGTATTTGGGAGACTGAAACTGAGAGAATTGTATGTTGTAGTTTTGTATTGTGTGGGCGGTGGCAGGTAGTGTTAGTGGGAGGGGACAGAGTAGTGTTTGCTGTGAGTATGAAGGTGTTTGACTGTAGTAGTTATGGGGTGTATGTGTATATGTGTTGTATGTAGGGTATTGTGTTGGGTGGTGGGGCAATGCAATATGTCTATGGTCAGTTTGTGATGCATGAGTTGGATATCTTTGCAGATAATGTGTTTGCATGTTGAGGGATGTGTTGGGGCAGAAACCATTCCTGGTGGAATGGGAATTGGGCAGCATTTCTGGCCCTAGTCCCTAGTCCCTACCTGTCCCGAACAGACCCAAACAGAGAGCTGCCCTTGTCCTCTCCGCCCAAACAGACAGCTGCCCTTGTCCTCTCCGCCCAAACAGACAGCTGCCCTTGTCCTCTCCGCCCTTTGCCTCGACACCCGGGCTGAGACGCCCTGAATCCTAGCCTTTTATAGCCCTACTGGCCAATAAGAAGCTGGTCCTAACCCTAGCCAATCCAATTTTAAACCCTGATTTAGCCAATTAATGGGAGGCCCAGCCCTAATCACCAGTCACAGCCCTATTTCCTGACCCCCAATCACAGCCCCAGCCCTAAAACCAACAGCCAATCAGAATCCTAGACCTATCCACCAATCACAGCCCTAGAACCAACAGCCAATCAGAATCCCAGCCCTATCCACCAATCACAGCCCTAGAAACCAACAGCCAATCAGAATCCCAGCCCTATCCACCAATCACAGCCCTAGAAACCAACAGCCAATCAGAATCCTAGCCCTATCCACCAATCACAGCCCTAGTACCAACAGCCAATCAGAATCCTAGCCCTATCCACCAATCACAGCCCTAGTACCAACAGCCAATCAGAATCCTAGCCCTATCCACCAATCACAGCCCTAGAACCAACAGCCAATCAGAATCCCAGCCCTATCCACCAATCATAAAATGCATCTCTGGAGCTAGCAACCAATAAAACACCATCTCCCAAAAACCAATCACAACAGCATATGCAACAACCACGAGGAACCTATATAAGGAGCAAGTTAACTAAAGTCCAGTCACTGTGGCCTGGGGGGAGGCTATTGCTGCTCTATTCAGTATCTCCTTGGATACAGACAGGCTGAATCCACACTTCCAAGCTAGCAGAGTCTACTTTTCAGGTAAGGGGAAGATTGTTTAAGAGACCAACACTGCAATAGTTCTGGGCGCACACTCTAAAATCGGGCTTTTTTAAGGCAAAAAAATTACAGGGGGGCAGACAGCTTTTAAGCACAATTTAATTCACACAAACAGATTAAAAACAGTCTCCTAAAACCACACTCTGAAAGATTTATGTAGTCTTTTTACTAAGAATAGGGGTGAAAAAAGGAGGGCGGGGGGGGGGGAGCCACAAACTTGCAAGGGAATTCACACAGTCACAGCAAAAACGATTTTGAAACAAACACCACTTTAAAAGAGGCCATGCTGCCTGAAAACACAGAGAGTCCACAGTAAAACAAACACTTTTTGAACAATGAATACTATTTGACTAGAAAATATCTTTGGGCTCCTTACCTAGGTCTCTTTGCAATCCTTGAACACTGGGCTGTATCAGGACACAGGAGAGATGCACAGAGGAACACAAAATGTAGGTAGGTTCAGATTTGCGACCCGCAAATTACGAGTCGCAAATCCGAATGTAGGATGGTGTCCCTGACACAATCTGTGATTCACAAGGGCTTTGCAAATGCACACCTCATGAATAATCATGAGGTGGGTCGAAATTTGCGACCCCCTTGCGAATGGCGGCCTCACAGGGATGGTGGCCTGCTGGAGACAGCAGACCACCATGTCTGTGACTGCTTTTCAATAAAGCAGTTTTTTTCTCTTTTGTAATGCAGCCCATTTTCCTTAAAGGAAAACGAGATGCATTACAAAAACGAAAAATGAAACGTTTTTGTTTCATTTTTTCAGAGCAGGCAGTGGTCCTGCGGACCACTGCCTGCTCTGAAAAAATGTTTATAGTGACATTCACAATTGTTAAAGTGTTAGCACCCATTTGAAAAAGGTGCAAACTGCGATTGCTTTGCGCCCGCGTTCGCAAAACAATCCTACATTGCACTGCGAGTCGCAATTAGGAAGGGAACACCCCTTCCTAATTGTGAGTCGCAAACCCGTTTTGCGATTCGGTAACCAGGTTACCGAATCGCAAAACTGGGTTTGTGCATCGCAATGTGCTTTTTGCACGTCGCAAACAGCGAAAGACGCTGTTTGCGACATGCAAAAAGCTACCTACATGTGGGTCTTGGTCCCTAATTAGGTCTGGTGTTAAAGACATTTTGTTTTTATTAAACTTCTATTTCTCTCTCTTTCGGCTGGCTTTACTGTGAGTGATCGCATTCTTCTCTTCCACAAGGAGCATATTGGCACACAAAGTAGTTTTGTTCAGTGTCAGGAACTACAGTGGCAATCAGTGACGTAACAAAACTGGAGGGTGCCCCTTTGCAAAGAACATGGAGGAGCCCCCTCTCCAGACTCACTTAGGGCAGGCGCTGTGCTGAAGGGGCCCCCTGGAGGGCGGCTGCGGGGCCTTTGTTATGCCACTGGTGGCAACGTGTGCTCAAGTTCAAAAAAGATTTTTTTTTTTTGCCAGTGTTTGTTACAATGTTGAGGGCCTGGTAGCTCCCACAACAATAAAGTGTTACAAAAGCCATGTCAAAACAAGACACGCATTGATGAAACTAAAAGACTTATAAAAATATGTCAGATCAGTTGGCTTTGTCAGTGTTTGTTTATTTTCATGCTTCCCATAATCGTGTTGAAAATGGTTACACTGATTTTCCATTAGAAATATTTTTGGGAAATACTAGCATGCATCAAAACATTTTACTAAATGACACCTAATTTGCATCTAATCAGAGAGCATTCTGGGAGCATTATACTTAGCCTCATAGCCTAAACTTTTCAAACATGTGTATACACGTTTTTTTTATTTGTACTGGAAGCAACGTCAGTAGTGAAGTGTGACCTTAAAACATTTATTTACAGCACTCACCTTAATAATGAAGGTTTTCAAATAATGAACCATAAATACAAGTTCGAACAGCATTATCTTTTGAAAACACATTACCTCAACTGTAGAGAGTTCCACTCTCTGTAAACAGGCAGCCAAAGGGTTTGTGCTGCAGAGGGTTGGGCCTACTTGTCCCAAGGACAAAGTAAACATAAAAACTTGTTGCCCTTGACCCCAAACAAGATGTCCTGGGCGTCGGGCGATAGGAATTCCACATCCCTGTGACTACTGTCAACTCTTTATCCTTCATTGTTTCTTCCTCCTGGTCTGTCGTGCACTTTTGCCAGGCAGTTTGTCGTTTTCTTGTTGACCTGCCCCCTCTCCTGATCTTTTTGTTTCTGCGCTTTCGCCTCTGTCTCTTGGAGGTTTCCTCTGCGGTCTTGAGCTCATCTGTAAAAAACAGTATTCTTCCAGCATAGTAAATGGTTGACCCACCGATGTACTTGTATATATAAACACACATATATGTATATACATATATATCCACTCTTTTTTGGGGGCACTCAAGTGAGGTCCTTTGGGGTGTGACAAAGGCAGAGTTGCCACAGGTCCACGGTCTTCCTTTGTTTTATTTTTTTTATTTATTTATTTATTTATTCAATTATAAAGTGAACATCCAACAAAAAGATCACAATCAACAACAAAAAGGAGATAGTAGATCTCGGGTCTGGTGGCTTAGTGGACTAATGCGTCCACTATAGGGGCATGTGTTTGATCTCATGGTCACAGGTTCAAATCCCGGCAGGTTCACTCAGCCTTTCATCCAAAAATTCTGAAGTCGATAAAATGAGTACCATTGAGTTGGGTAACAATAAACATCTGTTATTCAGCGCCAAGATGCCTGCGGGTGAACGTGCGCTTTACAAATACACATGTTATGTTATGTTATGTGATCCGTAATTGTACAGGAGTATCGGATAGAGGTTCAAACCAGACATGCAACATCTCAAAAAGAAAATCCAACCTCGTATCCCGCTAACATCTCGATAAAATGTTCTCAACAATATTAAAGTATCAGTGATTAGTACATAATAAACATAATTCAAGAGAAAAATGAAGCAGATCAGAGATCCACGAGAGAAGGAAGAAGAAAGGAAGGGGGTGAGGCTGGCAGAGGGAATACATCCAAGAGGGACACAGCTATTCTTTACAAATCCATCTTGCAGCATGGAAGCAGTTGGGAAATGGAGGATGATTGTCTGTGTGGCTGAGTAAGTTATATTGCAGTATTGGATTCAAGAAAGGAATGCAGTGGAGCCCATATGTCCTTAGGTCTAGAGCCCTCGGGGGTCAGCTCCCAAAATATCATTATTTGCTCCTGGCAAAAGGAGGCGTCCCTCAGCCAGTCCGATCCACGGGGAGCGCGTCCACGACCCCAGCACATCGCAACCCTGCGCTTAGCCAGCAGCAGCAACATGCCCACCAATCTCCTGTAAGCTGGCGGCACCTCCTATACATATCCGAGGAGCGCTAATTTAGGAGAAAGGGGTAAATCCAAGCCAATCATCGCCCCAATCATGCGCATCACCTCTGACCTGTAGACACTCACATCCTGGCAAGACCACGACAGGTGTAAAAAGTCAGCATCAGGCGCGCGGCACCGCTCACAACATGCGTCTGAGCGCAAACCCATAGAGTGCAGCCTATGTGGAGTGTAATACACGCGATGCAGGAATTTAAAATGTATGAGAGACAGTCGGTAGTTAGGTGACAGGATTCTCATATGTGCACAACATTTCCTCCATTCTTCCTCAGAGATACTCTCGCCAACATCCACCCCCCATTTAGCCCTAGCCGACTGTGCAAGATCCCCCTTCTGCCTCTGAACACCGTTATACAGTTTAGTGATTAGCTTACGCGGCGACCCACGGTCTTCCTTTGTGACAGTCTCTGGAATATTGGCAGGTATGAATGTGCTTCCTTGACAATCTGCTTTTTGTATTACTCTTCTCCTTGGGCAGACAGTTCCTGCAGGAAAAGGCGCTCCCTTCTCACCGTTCTGTAAGCAGGCTGGCTCCCAGGTATTAGGAAGTCCTACAGCTTAGCCAACAAGATGTACAGATTTTAGGCAATGTCCCTTCACCTCTAAGACACTGATTATCAGTAGTTTCAGTCCTGGATCCAGGAAGCTCTTCAATTAGTCAGTTGAGTAACCCTGCCTTTAGTCAGTGAAGGAGCTTAGAACTGGAACAGGCTGGAGAAATTTTGGTCCCACTTTTATACATGGTTTCCAGAAAGGGGTTGTAGATTCACTGTCTGCAGGTCTGAGTAGCCGTAACAGAAGCACAGTAAGCGTGAAGCTCTGAACCTGGCTTTCTAGCTTTCTTGAATTAGCCTAGGGAAAGACAAAAGGCCCAGGCACTTCTTAGCAATGTCTCCCTATAACACTGAATCTCCTGTGTCTCCCCCAACTTCTCACCATATTGCAGTGCTCAATAAAGACTAATTGGCAATCCCTTTCTTCTAAGTAGATCCTACAGACTTTCTAAAGGCAGTTCTGTCTTAATTCTTTGACACTTTAGTCGCTACAGCTACACCCTCCAGCTCAGAAAGGCTGGCAATATAGCTTGACTATCTGGGGAGGCTTTATCACAACCTCCATGTTATGCTTGTCCTGAGGGCAAGAACTCTGCATAAAAGTAGCACCCTTACCTCAGATCATGCTTGTACTGGAGAGAGAACTAAAAGAGGACTATCCTGCTATTCCCTGGACCCAGAAAAGAGAGGCTGCACTAAAGACTGGAAAGACCTGTGCCTGTGGTGTCCATTTGAGGAAATGTCATCCCCAAGCCCCAGACAAAGGTGACTCCTAGAGTCAGTTGGCTGACTTCCTGGTCCCACTACAGAGCCAGAAAAGCTGAAGAAACCCACCTTAGCTAGTCAGTAGCCCCAATCCCTTGATCACCACTGACCATGCTGCTTGGGAGACCAAGTCTGGATGCTCTAAAGTTGCGCCCGAGTCAGCTGGATTCGGGAGAGTCATTGGAGTGGGGTTTGGTTGCCCAAGAGGGACACTATCCTCCAACAAGAGGAACCACTGGTTTTGTTGTGACCCGAACCAGCAGACCAGTGACAGCTGCTCTTTTGCTGGAGCCAACTAGGACTTTGAGCAACATTGACCCCTGTGGCTAAAGCTGCCCCACCAAGACTGTGGACAGAATAGATGTCACAGGAAGCCATACAGCATCTTCAGCATCCTGTATCCCTTGCATCAGGACAACTCCATTGTGTCTCATTCATAACAGCTGCAACTGGACTGGAAACTGCTTTGTTGACAAGTTTACTGTTCTGCAGCTCCTCAATGGCCCACTTCACTTGCTCCCTATTGGAGTTGGTTGCCCAAATCGGGCTGGAGTATCCAAACACTTTACAAAAAAGATTTGGAGTTTTCAAAAGTTACTGCTAACCACAGCTTTTGCCAATATTTGTTTGCATTTTTAGGGAAAAGATGTTGCTTAAATATTTATATCTCTGGAACCCCATGGTGGATTTTGTTCATTTTGAAAGTAAGAGCTGTTTTTTTATAAATTGATGTTTCATTTCTTTTGGATTGTGTGACTCTCTTATTTAATTATTTTGGTACTTCTAAATGCTTTACACTTATTTCTGTGTTTAAGCCACACTGCTCAAAGCCACAGTTACTTGGGGTTGAGCTAAGTTTTTTTTTTTTTTTTACAAACGTGCCTGATTGGACCCAAGACATAATTGTGAGTGTATTACATGGTGAGGCTGCACAACCGCACCATATAGCACACACGTTCCTCACAGTTCCTTCCTGGTAGTCATTCACACCTCCCCCCTAGCAGAGGAGAAGGCTGTCTTGAGGACAGCAGCTTGTGTGCAACCGTAACCAATCCCTGGAAAATGTTAGGCAAAAAACTAGCAACTTTCTAAAGTTGCCTTTGTGCAAAAGTTACATTAAATTCGGCTTGAGCATCAAGTCTGGTTTAATGCAGTGATTTGTTTGATACCTTGAAGCATCATATTTAGTTGTCTCATTCAAAAGTTAGCACTGCTGAGGTGTCAGCATGTAACTCTGTAAGCGCCAATCTGGCTACTAGCCTTTCCTCAGTAAAAACTACAATGCGGGGGTATTACTACCAGGATATGAAAATGTTAATAAACAAGTCAATATTTTTTATATAATGCACCCTGCATTTGGACTATAGGAGCCTTACCTTAGGGATGACTTATAAATATTAACAAGCATTTGCAATACAATGGATCTTGCGTTTGCTCGAGTTAAAGCTATTAGCGTTGTAAACTCCTAATTGTACTTTTCTTGCCACATAAACTGAAAATGAAAAGTAAAACAGTTTTACACAAGCGAGCCGACTGCCGCCATGAGCACAAAGCAGACACACAAAAGGAAGCAGAAGTTTGCTGGCAGTGAAACGTATCGGCAGAAGTGCAATTATCCATGTAACTGGGAAAAGTACAATTATCCATGTGTGCAATTGTCCATGTAACTACAAAATTGCAAATATCCATGTAACAGGGTCGATGTCATGCAAAGCGCTAGACTACTGTCCAGCGAGATTGTGCTGCCTACGAAATAAAGAGAAAAAGTAATCCGGAAACCATACGGATCTCGTATGTTTTCAGTAGTTGGCCGGTGTACTCGAGGCAGACTAAACACCAGAAAACGCATGACTTATGCATGCCTTTCACTAATTAGATCAAGGGAATATTAAAAGTCAAGCCAACGAACCAACCAAACTGATGGGCGTGGTTAAAAGCCCACCAGGGACAGAGCGATTTGTGCTCGACCCTAAAAAAGAAGGTTTGCTGGGTGTATATGTATTGCCAAACTCAGAACTGGCATGGACGAGCAATGTATCTCCAATATAGACACAACTTAAAGAAGAAGTGCAGAATTGGTCTATACTGCCACTGTCTATTCTGGGGAGGTCCACAATTTTCAAAATGGTCACCATCCTGGTTCAGCCAGCTTAACTCCGTTCTGTCTGGGTTCTTGTGGGAATGGCAGCGCAATGCAGGGCGCATTGCGCACATGCTTTCAATTAACCTGTTGTGGTGGCATCGCCGCTGCCGATATCAGCTCCTATTATGCTGCCTCCCATTTGTAAATAATTAATGATTGGCTCTGCTCCTTCCCAAACAGACCCTGCATTCTCACTAGACAGATGGGCGATGAGTGACTCCTCCCTTCTGCAGCTCCTCTACAGTAATAAAAAAACAGATTTTCTACCTCCGGCGACCCAAACAGTGATACTTATATGCAGACTGGCTCTTGGGCCCCTTTGGAGTGGTACACTTTTCCACTAATTGGCCTTCCTGCAAGGTTTTCAGAAATGGGATTATATATGGATTTCCATACTGGGAGATGTCATGCAGGGCTGGACCCTGAAATCCTTTCAAGATCTTGAGAGCGACTTTCAGTTACACCGTAGTCAGTTCTACAAATATCTACAATTCCACCACGCCATATCCCCATACCTTAGAGACTTACAAGTATTACCCGAATTAAACCCCCTGGAGCGGAAAACTCATGATGGGAGACATGGGAACACATGAAATCACACACATCTATAGCTTCTTGATCACCCACAGCACAACCACATTATCATCCCTTACGCAGACCTGGCAAGATGATCTTGATGATGATGACTGGACAGAGGCCCTAATGGCCCCTGATGCGCCGCTATCTCTGCCTGACTTCACCTAATCCAGTTCAAATACCTTCCCAGGACAAACTTCACCTGGCATAGACTGTGGCGCATAGGCGTCATAGCGTCCCCTGTATGCGTGCACTGTAGAGTGGTAGATGGAACCTTTATTCACACAGTGTAGAGCTGCAATGTGCTAGAGCACTTTTGGTGGGGGTGAAGGCATGCGCCAGTAGGTTCTTGTCCTGGGATATACCACAGAACCCTAAATCGATCCTCCCTCATAGTGATGAGGGCATTGGGGGTAACAGATACAAATGTCAGCTACTCTTCTTAGGCTTCACGGTAGTGAAAAGAGACATCGCCAGACTGTGAAGGGCAGATACACCCCCACCCCACCTTGTTGGGAGTTTGGAAAAAAGGGCTAGATCATTGTATGGGCGTTGAAGTTGCTGTCTGTCAGGCTAGGGGCAGCGCCTAGAAACATCCAAAGGTATGGCAGCGCTGGGCAGACTACTGAAGTATCGTCCTGGCACCCATTGATACTCCAGCTGTCGCCATGGACCGAGAAATAGTAAGCTGTGGCTCTACAGTGTAAGTTCTACGCACATTGGGTGAATTGTATAATAAATATTGAACATTGTGGTGGCGGAGAGGCTACGAGCAGGTGAAACGAACTGTTATGTACTTGTTATTGTGTTATGGTTGATCTAAAAGGCCTGCATATACATATGTTGTACGTACGTGTAGGCCAACTGGGCCATTTTCTGAGGCTACAAATCAATAAAAAAAAAATTGTTTGAATACCGAAGTCAAGTTAGTAGTTTGAAAACCACTTTGACAGCCAGCAATGGTGGGTTTGGAATCATGCTTTGCCTTGTCACTCTTCTGATTGCGCAATAAGTACTGTGGTCCAAGAGGGACACTTTAGCTTACAGGCCCTGGATACCCCTGATAGCATATACTTGGGATGTATAAGTTGTAGAAAATTGGCCCCTTATTGGCCTCTTGTTGGCAGTACCCTTTGCCCCCCCTGCTATTTTTGCCCGATATCTGATGCGAACTTGACATTGTATGCTGCGATCCTGCTAACAAAGCCCCAGCACCAGTGTTCTTTCCTTAACCTGCACAATTGTTTCCACAATTGGCACACCCCTGGCACACAGCTAAGTCCCTTGAAAAAGGTACTAGTGGTACCAAGAGCTCTGTGACCAGGGAGGGTCCCTAAGGGCTGCAACATGTATTGTACCCCCCTAAGTGGCCCCTCACCAAGCACATGCTCACTGCCATTGCAGATTGTGCGTGCTGGTGGGGAGAAAAAGGTAAAATTTACAGGGCACCCCTTCCAGGGTGCCATGCCCACAAACCACTGCCTGTGCCATAGGTAAGTCACCCCTCTAGCAGGCCTTGCAGCCCTAAGTCAGGGTGTACTATACCACAGGTGAGGGCATAGCTGCAAGAGCTATATGCCCCTACATTGTCTAAGTCCATTCATAGACATTGTAAGTGCAGTGTGGGCATATTAAATACATTTGCTGGGAATTTGTCATTACGAACTCCACAGCTCTATGATGGCTTCACTGAAGCCAGTGTTGGATTTATTGTAAAATGCACACAAAGGGCATCTTAGAGATGCCCCCTGTATTTTTCCTTAACCCTTTAGTACAGGACTGACCAGTCTGTGCCAGTCTGCCACTAAAAGACAGGTTTCTGACCCCATGGGGTGAGATCCTTTGTGCTCTCTGGGGTCAGAAACAAACCAAAAGACAGACTACCAAGCCACCTCAGCAGTGAAGACTCCAGATGACAACTGACTTGGCCCTAGCCCTACAGGCCTGTCTTCAAAGACCCCTGTTCCAAGAAGGCGATGCATCTTGCAGGACCAGCAACTTCTAGAAACCCCTAGAGGACTGCCTGTCCAGCAGAGTATCAAGAACTCCCAAGAATAGAAGAAACCTTCATAAAAGGACTCCAGAACCGCCCCAGATCTGCGAGCCCTTGGCCACTCTGCACCCAACGCCACTGGCCTTGGGGAATCTGATCGATGGTCCAGCAACATCCAGCGAACGCCTCCCCTACATGTCCAGCCTTTGGTTTTCCGGAACTGACCCCTTGGCCCCAGCCTACAGCATCTTTTGGGACCCCCGGGGTGCCCCTATTGAAAAGCATTGGGCGCCCAGCTGTGTTTGCACCCTGCACCCAGCCGCCCCCGAGTTGCTGACGGTGTGTGTTTGACGTGAACCTGTGCATTCCACCACCCCTCTACCTCCCCCCAGTGCTGACCTAAACCCCTAAGGCCTGTGACCTGGAACCGCAGGTACTTACCTTTAATCTGCTTTCTACCAAGCATCCTCAGTCCTTGTAGGATTCCATTGTAAACCTGACACCAACTTTGATCTCTGCACCCAGCTGGCCCTGTTTTGCTGGTAGTGCACTTTTGGGGTCAACCTAAACTTTGACCTCTGAACATCAGAACCCCCGAAGACTGGAATTGTAAGTCCGTGTACTTACCTGTTAAGTGTGCTAACACTCCCACTCCCCCAGGAATCTATAGACTCCTATGAAAAATTGCAGTGTACATTTTTTAAATTGAAGTGTTACTTGTAAACTGCTTTATCTGTAAAAAACAAAGTACATATGTTTGAAACCTATTGACAACTGTACTTATCTGCAACAAAGACCTGGTTCTAGAAATAATGTAACAATATATATTTGTGCTATATAAAAAAAATTGACCTGAAGTTACTCATTGAATGTGTGCCTCATTTCTTGACTGTGTGTGTACAGCAAATGCTTTGCACTACCCTCTGATAAGCCTGACTGCTCGACCACACTACCTCATAAGAGGGCATTAGTATTATCTACTGTAGCCTCTGTTAAGCCTCAGGGGAATGTCTGCACTCTGTGCACTTTATAACTCATTTTGGTGTAGTATGTACAGAGCCAGCTTCCTACATAAGTAAGTTAAATTGTCAATTGTGGGTGAACCACAAAGACATACATGTTTTAAGAGTTAGAGCACTGACACTGAGGTCTGTTTGGCAGGAATTGGCACACCTTCCGAGTTGAAAAACCAGCAGCATCAATCCAAAAACTTGAGGATTTTCATGCACAAAGAGCCTTTTCCTTCAACTATGTATACACCTTATACTATTTATTGCTATTCTTATAACTTGTACTGACCACCCCGAATGTTCTGTTCACTTGCAGGGAGCACTGCATCACTACTGTACACTTTTGTTTTACTTTCTACACTTACGCATGCCAGTTAACAACTGCAGAGAACCTAAGACTGATTGTACCTACCATTTAATTAGTATCTAGTGAATGTTCATGTCAAACGGGAATGTTCCAATGAATGTACAAATCTAAAATAAATAATAAAAAAGAATTAATGTTAATTTGTACTCAAACATCCAGGTTTATTGGATTACAGGTTCCCTGTGTTTTTAAATCAGCTACATTATAATCCACTTTGTACCCAAGGTTATATGGTAATGGGTGGGGTCATTTGGCCAGTAGGTTGCAAGAGAGAGGTTAAATTGTTAACAAAAATAATACCTATTCCTCTACTGATTAAGTTTGAGCCATCCACTTGTTGACCAACCTATTACTCTACTGGAACGACTCAGCCAATGACACATTGCCATCCATTTCAGGTGGCAAATTGGGTGATGATGGCACACACTTAAATGGTATAACCCCTTGAATATATATTTAAGCCCAGAGGTACAATTTAAGCATTAAACAGCTGAGTAGATAGGGCATATGCCTGTAGGCCCTCACCCTGGGGAGTATGAGGGTTAGAGCAAGGAACACCGCTTAGGGTGAACTTCTTAAATCGTTTTAGGGAAACTAAAAGGCTCCTTATCCAATGGTTGCATCTCCAACTTTCTATTTTAGATAGAACGAATCTAATACAAATGGTGATACTCCCAAAAGTTACATTCATCTTTAACACTCTCCCCCTATTTTTTAAAGCTGACTGGTTACGGAAATTGCAGGGGGAAGTAGTCAGTTTTATCTGGTCATATAAAAATCCAAGAAAAGCCTGGAAAAAATTGAGGAAAAAGAAGCTGGATGGAGGAATTGCACTTCCAGATTTCCAGCTTTATTACTGGGCATTCCAACTGAAAAATATCAGACCACTATTTTCTAAAGAATACGGTTCCCCCAAGCTACGGGCATTAACAGTTAGCCTTCGGGGGCAGGCTACATATTTCCTTTATACATTCGGCCATCCTAAATACTACAAAAAAGTAAGATTAAAAGTTATTAACTCTGCTTGTAGGATATGGTTTGCACTAAGAACGAGGTTTGGAATTCCTAATTATAGTGAGTTAGCCCCAATCTGGGATTGACCCGGTACACCAATATGTTTACAAGATGCCTTAGCTACCCCACTGATAGAGGGAGGAATTGTACGATGGGGACAAATAGTCCAACGGCTCCACGGTTTCATGGGAGCTATTATCTAAGCTGACAAATGCTAAATTATCCAGATTTAAATATATACAAATTAAATCTTGGCTACAAGGGGAGCCGGAGGCAGGTTTTGTTAGAGATTGGGAAAGTGAAATAATAGATACCCAGAGGATAAAGAAAGAAGTTTCAAGATGGTATTGGGTACTAGTGCAGGCCGAGGATGCTTCTCTTACATCACCTGTAGAGGAGTGGAAACCTGATCTCTCGATGTTTGACCTTTTTCACTTTTGGCAAACATCTTTGAAGACACTTTGGTTTGTGGTGAAACCCGCCTCCTTGAGGAGGGATCACTTGTTTACCCTATACAGGGCTTATTGGACCCCCAAAAGGTTAGCTAAATTAGGCTTTCAAAAGAGGAGTAATTGCCCAAAGTGTGGCCTAGAGGGTGTAGATGATATACATTTTTGGTGGCGATATCCGGGAATTAAGAATTTTTGGGAAAATGTGGGCAAGATGATTTTACTTATCATAAATGGTCGAGCAGAAATTAGATTGCCAATGATTATATTTGGGCTATATGAGGGTTGCCAATGATTATATTTGGGCTATATGAGGGTTTTGGGGAAAACATACATGATAAATTGACAAAACCTTTGGTACATCTTTTTTTTTTTAAATGTAATATTGATAGCACAGCACAAAATATGTACCAAGTGGTTATCTAGTTCACCCCTTCCCCCCCCCCTTTTTCATATTGACTGGTTATTGTTGGTAAAGAGTTTCAGACCAACTGTAATAAAGGCCAACTCAAACGTCCGAGAATGTGGGAACCTTTTTTGACCTTTTATAGAATTACTTCCCTCAATTAGACATGTATGGGGCCACCTCTCGCCAGTGGATTATGGTAAGAGTTCACTGATGAATCCAGACGCAACAGAGAGGAGGAGGGTATGGGGTTCGGTTCCTACAACCTCCCCTACGTAGCTTCTCACTGCATGTTAAAGGAGGCCATGTCTTGGTATCTATTCTCAGGTCTGGGACCTGATAAGAGTTGTGTAAATGAGGACTCCTCAAAAAAAAAAAAAAAAAGAAACACCGCTTAGGGACAGTCTATAAGAATGGAGGAAATCCTAGCCAGAGCGGAGGAGGACATGCCATTGGCACAAAAATACACTAACTGAAGGGCGTGGTCAAGAGTATCTGATGTTGCAGATAAATCGTAAATGAATATCTTGCTAATAATCATTTTTTAAATAGTTGTGGTCCACCTGAGTAGATGTTGCTTCCCCTCCCCTCAAAAGAGCAGAAGCAGAGGTTCCATTGTTTTTACGCAATAAGACTGAGATTTCACAAAGTTTATATATACTGTAAGGTTCGAAAGGCATAACATCAAACTAATGGGTCCTTCAAATTGCAGAAAGAGACTATGCCCTGCCCTTCCAGCAACTCTCTCCCTTCATCCCACCTCAACAGTCCTATCAGACAGAGCAACATTGGTGCATACTGCAGAAGGAGGTGACATCCCTGTTGCAGAAAGGAGCAGTGAAGTAAGTGCCCAAACTGGAAATTGTCCCTGGCATCCTACTCTCTGTACTTTATGGTTTCCAAGAAGGACAGCGATCTTCAGCTGTCCTATAGCTCAGGATCTTGAACTTCTTCATTCAAAAGGAAAAGTTCAAGACGCTGTCCCTGGCTCAGGTTGTGTTGATGCTAGAAGCAGTAGACTGGATGGAGTCCCTCGCATTGCAAGACATGTAGTTTCATATGCTGATCCTGCAGTGACACAGAAGGTACATGCACTTTGTGGTAGCGTCTGCTTCCTGTCAGTTTGTGGTTCACCGGTTTGAGTTGAGGTCAGCATCTCATGCCTCCACAAAGGTGATGGTGGTGGTCCTAACTTATCTCAGGAGGTCAGGGTTTACTGTACTTACATTCCAGTATGTCTAGCTGCTAAAAGGCAGTTTGCCGCAGATAGTGATGCATCACCTGCAGGCAATTCTGTCTCTCCTGTTTGACTTGTCCTTTTCCATCAGTGGGCGCAAATCTCACCAAAAACCTGCTAATGCACTCTTGTTTATCATGTTCTTTACAGTATGGAACACAATATCCCTACAAACCTTCCCTCCTCTCCAGGGATTCTGATAAATACCGGATATGATTCTGATGTTTCGAGGGGGAACTCGGCTACCAGTCCTGATGGTTCTTTGCCTGCTGGGTCTTCTGGCTGCTTACATCCTCCTGGCCACACACACATGCTGGCAAATGCCTGCTTTCCAGTGATGCCTCTGCAGCCAGTGGTTCCTGCACAAGCTAGATCTAACAGACACCATTGTGATTTCCTGGAATGCTGAGGCGGATTTGACTTCATGATTGGTAGAGTGGCCCTTGTACCAAGGGATGTCCTGCTGCCACTCTCCCATCCAAGCCCCTTTCAGCTGTGGCCGCATTCCTGAAACGTGTATCCACTCTTAGGGTTGTGGGGGGGGGGGTGGTGTAGCAGTGTGTTTAGTCATCTGGAAGTAGAGGAGGACAATATGACTGTAATGTAGCATGTATACAAGCAGGGCAACAGTAGGTGCTTGCCTTCTCTGTCAGCAATTGCTGAGACTCTGCTCTGGGCATGGCCACAACAGGGAATTTGGCTAGTTGACAACCATCTGTCTAGCTCTCTGAACACCAGAGCCAACACCCTGAGGCAGTGTCATCTTGCCAACTTTGAGTGGCGCCTTCCTCTGGAGGCAATACATGCAATCTATGATTCTTACCAAAAGGGGAGTAACTTCTCAATAATTCTATAAAAACTGTGACTAAAATAAGGCTAGCCTCAACTATACAAACTGCTGAAAATTAAATAAAATATTTCAGCTGTACCATACTGATAGTGATTCAGGATTTCCATTTCCATTTATTTAATTGTTGTTAGCCTATCCGGCCATAACAATAATCACACAATAAATATCAGTCCATCACACTCGGTAAAAATCACATTGAATAAAACGTCTCAATAGAAAGGGAAAACTGTGCTTGAATTTTTGATTTAACATGTGCCGAAATGTATCCGATTTGCCCTGCATTATCATAAAACTTAGTGTATAACCATAATTTGCATAAAACTTTACTTATTCTAGAAAAACATTATAAATCTAAAATTTAAATAACTTATTCTGGCACAAATCATTTGGGACCTTACGGTGCCTGCCAACTGTTTAGTAGAAGCCCAAGGCCTAGCCCAGTTTTACAACACCCTGCACCGATTTCCCAAGCTAGATAGCTATGGGATAACACAAGCAGTTATGCTTGTGCCAACTGTGGGTGCATTGATGAACGTAACTTCCATGCTTCCAATATATAAGTTGAAACCTTTGTCACAATGTGTTTCACGTCTGATCACATACATAACACTTCCGCCTCATTGCACTTCCTAACTCCGTAGGATCTAAAAAGTGGACGTAAATTCAATTTGCGGAGTTTAAGCGTGAAGTGACATAATAAAAGGAAGTGGGAAAGTGTTTCTTGGCCGCCATGAAGACATGGACAACATTCTAATCTACCCGGAGGAACGGGTTGCCATCTGTTGGTCACCGCCATCACTGGTAGTGTGCCCATGCGGAATTTAAAATAGAGAACCCTTTTTTCCTCCGGATAAATACTGTCTATGAATATTGCTGGTTTAAGCTCTTGGTTAAACAAAATGTAACGCTTAAATAAAGGGCTAAGTGTCTCACACATACTCTGTCTTTTGCTCCCAGTATGCCTTTTTTATGACAGCTAAACTAGGCCTTCTGATTTTTTCTGGATGGAGCCAGAGGTCTTCCTGGCCAATAGCAGCCAGGGTAGTTGAGATGTGTTTGAACCAGGGCAATTTCCGATGACTTTGTAGCTTCATGATGTCCATAAGTACATCTCTACATGGTTTGAGTTCCTCTTTTGCCCAAATACGGATCCAGTATCTTATTGGAGCCAGAGCAATTTAGTCCTCAACCTTTCTCATTTGTAGATCAATTCTTATTGCATTCATTGGTGTGGCATTGCCTAAACAAAGTAATCGGCGTAAAAAATTATTCTCGATTACTTGTATTGATGGAGTCTTTCTGAATCCCCAGATCTCTGCGCTGTAAAGTGCTGCGGCTCTTGCTTTTGTTTTGTATGCAAGCAGTGCAGAACTCACAGAATGGTTGCCTGTAGCTTTTGCAAATCTGAGTACTGCTCCAGCTTGTTGGGCCAAGGAGATGCTACTTTTATAAATTTGTGGTTTCCATGCCTGTTTTTCGTCCAATCTGCAACCCAGGTAATCATAAGTAGCCACTCGGGCCAAAGGCTTGTTGTTTGCCCTAAAGGTCGATTGCCTCATCTGTTTTTGGTTAAGAATCATAAACTTTGTTTTCCCCTCATTGATTACCATGCTCCTTGAGGTGCAAAATGATTCGAAACCCCTAAGTAGTCGATGCATTGCTATCTCCGTTCTTGCCAGTAATACAGCGTCATCAGCAAAGAGCAGGATAAGTACACTTTCATTGGCTAGTTTTGGTACATCCAGATTTAATTCCCTCAGGTCTTGACTTACTTCATTTATATAACAATTGAATAAGGTTGGGGCCAAAACACAGCCTTGTTTTATGCCTCGCTCGATTGGAATTTCTGCCGTATAATCATTTCACGTAGTATATCTGACCCTGGCAGTATTTCCTGTATGCAGTAGAATTAACTGCCTTCAAATTTTTCCCTGTATACCCATTTCCGACAATAACTGCCATAATTTTTGGCGGTTTACGCTGTCAAAGGCTGTTTGAAGATCCACAAAGACCAGATATAATGGACAATCTTTTAGGGTGGCGTATTTAGCGCAGATCATGTTTAGCTTAAAAAGTTGATCTGTTGTACTTTGGCCTCTCCTAAAACCAGCTTGATGTGTTGATATTAAATCTCCATCCTCTAGCCATTGGTCTAGGTGCGACTGAATCATTTTGGCAAAAATCTTTCCAACACTATCAAGCAGTGAGATAGGCCTGTAATTGCACACCATGTCCCGAGGCCCTTTTTTGTGAATTGGAACAATTATTGATTTCTTCCAAGAAGTAGGGATTACCTCGTGGTGCCAAACACTGTTGATTAGACGGGCTAGAGCAGGTAACCATAACGTTAGCTGGTTACGGTAAGTGTCTGAAGGGATACCGTCTGGGCCTGCAGCCTTTTGCGGCTTTTGGAGGAGAATAACTTGTTTAATCTCTTTCTCACTGAATTCCGGTATTAACTCCATTGCACATGGAATGGCATGGGTTACTTGCATGGTATTTGTGCTGGGGAATTCGTTAGGGACTAGTTCATTCTGGGTTTTATTTACCGATTTAACAAGCCGTTTTGAAGGTACTGCATAGGTCTTTTGAAGTGGAAATACCTTACTTGATCTTTGATTTCTGCCTACCAGCCCTTGAGTAAGACTGTTTGAGTTATTAGTACTCCCGAATGCCGTCTTGGCATCTTCCTGGTACAAGGCAGTAAAATGCTTTACCCAAAGTTGTGGGTTGATATTCAGTTCTAGGTTTTTGGAAGGACCTTCGCATCCCCACCTGACTATCTCCCAACAAATTTTGCAGTTCCCTGCCGATATTGCCTGCAGTAGAATTTTCCAGAGTTTATGTGGGAATATCTTCCTTTTGTGTCTCAGTAATTTTTTGTACTGTTGCCTGCATTCATGAAAATGTTGCTCATTAAAGTCGTTCAAATGCCGATTCTTTAGTGCTTGTGATAAGGTCTTTTTTAGTTTCAAACACTCTTCATCGAACCAGCCCTCCATCGTTTTAGGATTAGTTTGAAGATGCTTGGTCTTTTCCTTTGTTGTTTGTAATAGCAGATTATTAAAATTATGCAGGAGGGGTAAAGCTTCGTTAACTGGTAGGTTTAAAAACGTGCTAAGTGATAGCAACCAGGTTTGACTAGGTGCGCTCGTATAAGGTTAATCCTCATTTGACCTTAATATGTTTTTCCTATTTGGTCTCATGGTTATTGTTAAGCTATTTCCGTTGAATGGAGACTCTGCCTTCCCTGGGCTCGTGTCCGGAATGACTATCTCCATTAGCAGTGGGTCGTGATCACTCTCAATCCTGTCCCTTATTTCCATATCGATGACATAATGCCAGGCTTCGATGTTTATTACCATGTAGTCGATTATACTTTGCCTTTTTCTAGTTCGAAAGGTAGATTTAAAAGTTCTATCTGAATTTGTTCTTCCATTTAATGTGCGGATTCCTCCTTCTATTAATGCTTCAAAGATTAGTTCTCCTTTCTTGGAGTCTTTACAACGTTGGATGAGGGGCGTTGGAATATTCCAAGCATGATCTTCCTCTACTACTTGTTCATTGCAGAGGATAGAATGAGGTTTAGTGTTGAAGTCACCGCATATCAGTAAAAAGGTTTTACAAGGCTGGGGAGAGCGGTTGTTCGTATGACCTAGTGCTGGGTTCCTCCAACCCTTAGTTCTTTTATTTAAGATATGTTCCTTAAGGAGCCGCACACCTGGCATGACTTGGACCCGGCTAATAGGAGGGAAATACACATTTACTATTTCGAGTGACCACTCCTCATATTTTACTGCAAGCGTCTGGATTTCCTTGCTTAATACAGCATGAGTTACTACGGAGTTTCCCTGTAGTGAAGTTCTGATCCAAATGATCAGGCCTCCTGATGGTCTTCCTTTTTTTTGCTTGATAGCGGGTGAGTGGAAAGTGGAGAACCCATCTAGGTCAATAGCATTAATAGACCAAGTTTCTTGGAAGCAGCTGATGTCTTGTTTTTTAATGAATTCAACCCAGTCCTTATCTTCCATTTTGCTTTTTAAGCCTGCAATGTTCCAGCTTAGAATGTTTAATATGGGACTAGTTTTATCTTTTATGTTCAAGCCGTCCATTTTTTGATACAAGCTTCTAGATGGTTGATCTTCGTAATTCTGCGACTGGGGGGGATTGCCCCTTCTGTTTCTAGGGGAATTGGCCAACAGGCAGAACCTCATATTGCTCAGATTTATTCGTTCAGGGAGTTGTTGTTTGGAGCTAATTGCTCCCTGGAGTATCGAACCAGAATTGCCTTTTACCTCTTGCCTACCCAACATGTTTTGGTTTGGAGCTTTTTCAAGAAATATTGTTGGATATGGTTCCTTTTGTGGAATAGCAATAGATATTCCCCAGGTCTTCATCATGTTAGAACATTTTAGGATCTGTTCTGCTACCCAAGGTGAAGCCTTGTTCTCTAATTCTTTTTTTGGTATGAATCTTACTGAGAGGAGGTCTTTGGTTGTTACATTCTGCAAGGCTGGCAGGGAGTTGACCAAATGTAGGATATTAGACCTGTTCAGGATGTCATGACTTCCTCTTGAGGAGTACTCGGGGATAAACGTGATCGTGGCTTCAAGCTCTTTAGTTATTTCAGTGCGGATCTCAGTATGCCCGCCACCTCCCTGCGACCGTCTTTCTTGAAGTTGATTATCTTCATTTTGTCTGTCATGAGTGGTAACTGCCCGACTAGTCAATGTTCGTTCTACCTGGCCTTTTTCCCTCCCAAGTTGCAACTCTTTGTTCCTATGTTCTTCATAAGGTTGCCTTTTTGGAGGCCAACTATCCCTTTTTCCTTTAGTTTCCAGGTCAAGCGCTAGGCGCGGTAGGGCAAGCGAATCAGTGATCCACCCAGGCTGGTTACTGAGGTTGTGATTTCCAGGGCTAACCTGAGAGCAGTATTTTACTTTTGTCCGGGGTGCGGGAACCGGGGCTATTGTGTTGTCCACGCACATGGTTGTTCTTATACTTTGTTTGCTTCCTATGCACTCTGGGGTCTCTGTCCTTCTGCTTTCACCTTTGCTGTTTTCTTGGTCCACCTCCTCAGTAATGGAGTTCGAAGGCTGCTGGCGTTTTCCATAGTGGTCTCCTACTGTATTTGAGTAATGTACCTGAACTGAGTGTTCTATTTTTATAGCTGGGAGGTACTTGTCGATGCCGGTACTTAATTTTGATGTTTCTGGGCTCCATTTGGGTTGTCCATTGACTAGGGAGTCGTTTGCCTCATTTGTCCCATGATTTCTACCAGGATTTTTTTCAGACCTCCTTCCTTTATCTAAGTCATGCCCAGATGCTTGGTATCCCCTGGGGCCAATGGGTATATGGTTTATATGGGAATGGTGAGTGCAACTTTTGTCGCACAGTAATCCAGGATTTTTATTTATGAAATTAATGACTTTGTCAGTAGGTTTCTCGAGACTCTCGGACTTAATGTTTTCATCTCTATGCTGCTGTTGGGCAGACTCATCACCTGTGTTCCTGGTTTCCCCTATTGGGCTTATCTGTTGTGGCATGTTTGAAGCCTTTTTTGCTGGTACTTTTTTATTTCTTCTAGCTTTTTTCCATGTGTTTTTCCATCTGCCTATTGGTTGAGGCCTTTTGCTCGGGGTCCTTTTTTCTACTGTATTCGAGGCTTTGATTCCAGATTCAGGACTTCCGTTGATTCTCTCCATCTTGTCTATCTGTTTTTATGCGTCTGGGCAATCCTCTCGTCCTGGGCCAGAGAGCCCTTCTCTTTCTTCTCTGTCTATTGGCGTTTCAGTTAATCTAGATTCTGTTTCTTCTGACTCGTGATTGCACACCTGTGTGCTTTTAAGGCAATGTTTGCAAGGCTATGTTTGTCTTTGATTACTTTCGGGACTTCCAGTCATTTTTCCAGCAGTGGTCCACAGGCTTGCCTATCCGTCTTGTCCATTTTGTCAGCCACTGCCTGGTGCAACAGGTTTCTCCTTATTACGCCCTCTACAAGGGCCATCCTGCAATCTATAGTCGTTATTGAGGTTGTAAATTGTTTAGTCAGCTCAAGTTGATCGTCTAATTTTTGAGACTGGGCCATGATTGTTGTTGCAATTGAGCCCAATGTTGTACATATAACTTTCATGATGCTAAGAATTGGTTGATCTAATGAGAGATCATCTCTGTTTCCCAACTTTGCCCACTTTGCTCGTCAATTATCTGGCCTTCTAAGTTCTTATCGTCCTCTCCTCTGTGGCCTTGTATTATGCTACCTTCCAGGAAGTTTAGATCTTCTGATGTTATACTGTTTAATTGGGGCTCTATATTGCCAATAACGGAGTTGTCAGGCGAGGAAAGCTCCAGACTAAAGGAACTATCGAGTCTGCACAGCGTTAAATTAGTTTTTACAGTTTGGCTTTCGCAGTGAAGCTGTGGCGCTGAAAGTTTATGGGTCTGTTTTGGTGGTAATTGTTCTATTTCAGGACCCTTTATGTTTTGGAGTACTATAAGTTCTGCTTGGGCACATCGTGGAGGGAATATTAATGAGGAATTCCCGGAGTTTAATAGTCCCATTTGGGGTTCAGGATAAGGTGATTCATTGCTTTTTCTTTGCTCTCCCGAAAAATTGCCCCACTCTGGGAAATTATTTGACTCCACTTCGCCATCCCCGAGGGAGTTATTCATTGGACAGGATAGTCGCGATAATCCGGCAGATCGCTGCTGGAATAGGCAAATATCCTGATGCCCGGTCTCTGAAGGCTCAGGTTCACCCCCCCAACGTTATTGCCACCTTTTTCCCCCGATGACTGTAATGGGAGGTCACTAGCTTTGGAACTTTGCATTTGTAGCCGATCAGTGTTTAAGTTCACTTGGTTATAGTAGTTAGTAATGGTGTTTATCTTTAATTTAGTTTTCCTTACTCCCGTGGTCCCACCTGGGCCCGGGTGCATCGGTGTATACTGTTGTCTCCTACACAGAGGACTTACAAGGCCCCCCACAGTTTCTCCTGCATTCAGTATTGCACACCCCATATCAACGGAGTCAGTATGGGCTGGCAGCAGAGGCACTGACAGCGCTTCTGGTGTCCCACCCAACTCTTCTCCTGGTTCGCTTTCGTCACCGGGAATCCCGATTTGGACACCCTCTGCTGTGACCTCTCCTTGATTTATAAATTCCCCCTGGGATAACTGGATGATTCCAGGATCCTGGTCCTGGTCTAACCCCAGATCTTGTGAACTGTTGGATTCCTGCTCTGATCTTTGGAATTTCACTAGGTGAACGAGTGCCTTGTTGGCCTCCCTGGCCTTCTTTGTTTTTCCTCTTGTTCCAACCATCTTCGAGGGCTTCTCCGTTCTCCGTTCACCGTTCGCCGTCCCCCCCTTGGTTCCTTACTTAATCTTTAGGAGAGACTTATTATTGTTACTGATGTCTTGTTATATCTTTTTTTTTCTTACTATGTGGACAGGCTGACAACTTCACCAGCTTCAGCGGTTTCTAGTCTCTGTAGATTGTTCTCAGGATGTTAAGTGCTTTTTACGATGGCACACAGTATACGCACAATATGCTGCACACGGAAGGCACAGTACACAAATGGTGTTTGTCCCTCCAGCACCATTAACGTCAGCTCATCTGGTCCTCTGAACCTTCCCCCCCCACCCCCACACACACACAGCTGCTGGTCACAATGTCTTTAATTAGATTGATAGAGAAAGAAATAGCAGGTAAATAACAGGTGAATGGCAGGTAGTAAGGCCGCCTACTTGCGTTAGTTTATGCAGTCCACACGCGATCACCGGACCCACCAGAGCTAGAGTCACCTAAAGTCACCTCCTTTTCCAGTTCTCCATTTATTTCCTATCTCCAATCTCCTCAACACCTCGTAGTCCAGGCAACCACCAACTGAACCAACCGGACCACCAGCAACGCCAGGTCCGAGGCCGAGGCTAGAGCTAGAGCTGGGGCTGGGTGAGGTGACACGACTAAACACCAGCACCAGGGCTGGGACCGGAGCCGAAGCAGAGGGTAGAAGCGGGGGGGGAATCAAGTGGCCAAGGAGTGTCCTGCACGACAAGATCTGGCCAGGGTACCGCAGAAACAGCAGGAGCAGCGGCTCACCCGGTCTCTCCCGGTCTGCTCACCTGGTCTGCGGGGGTCTACAGGGGAGGGCAGCAAAACTCCTTCTGGCTCTCCTTCAGGCTCCTTCTAGCTCTTTCTGGCTCCCCAATCCGCGCCAAAACAGCAAATCTGGCGCTGGAAGGGAGCAGGGGGGGCACCCTCAGCCAGAACGCAGCCAGAACACACACCGGCGAAAAGCAGTCCTCCCCCGGCTAGCACCCCCAAATCGCCGCAGAAGCAGCGCGTCCGCGGCTCACACTCCCGCAGCAGATCCAAGACGCTAGCCACCCAGCACTAGCGTCCACCAGTGTCTGTGTCCCTCGGAAAAATTCAGGATTTCACTATGATTATAAGGGCAACTTAAAGTTGAACTTGCACACACTTTTCAAGTCAGAATTTGGAATTTATTTCTTAATGATAATGGTGCATTATAAAATATTTTGTGTATTTATATTTGATAATAGATTAAATATTTCTTTCTTTTGGTTTCTCTTTTTCTAGATGTTTATTAATTTGTGGATTGAGTATTCAGAAGTCGCTACCCTTTTGTTAATCAGTTTGGATAGGTCAGATATTTGATGACCTTAAACAGTTTGGAGCTAGGCACAGGGCTGAGGAAGTCTTAACTATCTAACTTAAGGCCCTCATTACAACCCTGGTGGTTGGTGTTAAAGTGGCGGTAATACCGCCAACATGCCAGCGGTAATTACCACCAAATTATGACCATGGCGGAAAGATCTCCGATAGACAGCCATGTACCACACCGACTCCCAGGGCGGAAACAACAGGCACCACGGCGGTAGCCGCCTACAGCCAGGCGGAAGTCAATGTTCTGCCCACCATTTTATGACCCAAGAAACCGCCACCTTTTCCGGGGTGGTACCACCGACATCAAAAGCCTGGCAGAAACTGACCTCAGAAGGGAAAGGACTCACCATTGGAGACACCCGGAAGAACCATGCCGCCATGGAGCCCGAGCTGCATGTCTTCTCCATGATCTTTTACGTGCTGCTCCACCATGAACAACGCTGGCGAAGACGACAGTGAGTACAGCCACCTAGCACGAAAGAGAGGGTGGGAGGAAAAAGAGTGACATACACGCACCACACCCCTCCACCCCCCACACCATACGCATAATCAGCTGCATTATTAACAACATTTTTACCCCGTACCTCAAATGAATAACACAAGGACAAAACGATTTTGAAAAAGTGAATGTAATGAGAGCACCACATCAAGATAAATAAGTAAGGCAAGATAATAGATAAATACAAATACACAGAAAAAGGGAAACAGCCCAGTCCACAATATACGTTGTCCACAAGGCCACATGCCAAAGTCCAAGGCCACACATGGCACCTGCCTCAACACAGAGAGCACACTGCAGGGGCATCAGTTGGGAAATAGGCAGGCACCTCAGGGGGATGGAGGGGCTTTTCAGCCGTCAGATGGAACAAGACCACTGGTTCTGGAGAGGGCAACATGCCCTGTGCTTGGTCCTGGGGAGTGCAAGGCCACAGTCTCTCGAGTGGTTGACTTGCCCACTTGCTCTGGAGGGGGCAAAATGCCCTGTGCTTGCTCCTGGGGAGTGCAAGACCACAGTCTCTCGAGTGGGTGACTTGCCCACTTGAACTGGAGGGGGCAACGTGCCCATTGCTTGGTCCTGGGGAGTGCAAGGCCACAGTCTTTTGAGTGGGTGACTTGCCCACTTGCTCCGGAGGGGGCAACATGCCCATTGCTTTGTCCTGGGGAGTACAAGAAGGCTACAGTATCTCAAGTGGGTGACTTGCCCACTTGCTCTGGAGGGGGCAACATGCCCTGTGCTTGGTCCTGGGGAGTGCAAGGCCACAGTCTCTTAAGTGGGTGACTTGCCCACTGGTTTTGGAGGGGGCATTGTGCCCTGTGTTCTTGATCCTGGGGAGTCTGGGGTAGGTGGGTGTCATTCTCCACTGGTTCTGGAGGGGGCATCGTGCTCTGTGCTCTTGATCCTGGGGAGTGCAAGGTCACAGTCTCTCAGGTGGGTGTCATACCCACTGGATTTGCAGGGGGCAGGCCGCACAGCAGCCATGGAGGCAGGATTGCATATCGTCTGCTGGCAGTGACTGCTGCTTACTGGAGGTGGTGCTGGTGGGGGGAAGCTCCTGCCCAGCCCCTGCAACCTCGAACGGCTGCTCACTGGTGGTGCTGGTGTGGGGAGGCACCTGCCCATCCCCTGCAACCTCGGATGGCTTCTCACTGGTGGTGCTGCTGCTGGTGTGGGGAGGCACCTGCCCCCAACCCCTTCAACCTCGGACGGCTGCTCACTGGTGGTCGTCGTGGTGGTGCTGCTGGGTGGGAGGCTCCTGCCCATCCCCTGCAACCTCAGACGGCTGCACAACCATGGTTGGTGGTGGGGGCTCCATCACAGTTCCTGCCCCAGGCCCCTTGCTCTACCTGCCTGCTGGTGCAGGCTCCTTGCTGTTCCTGACAGCTGTGGCAGGCTCCTTTGTCTTCATGGCAGCAGCTTGGGCAGGCTCCTTGCTCTTTCCGGCAGCTGTGGCAGCCTCCTTTCCCTTGAGGCTGCCTGGTGTAGGCTCCTTCATCGTCAGGACATGTTCCCTGGATCTTTTTCCACCATGAGTGGGTGTGGTGACGACTGGGCTTGTGAACTGGATGGCTGAGGTGCTTGGCTGGGTTCTTCCCACCTTGGCCAGACATGCAGGCTGGTGGGGGGGACGGGCAGAGCTCAATGATGGATAGGAACAGTTTTTTAGGGACATTGGGGCGGGAAGAGGGAGAAGGTTTGGGAATAGAGGAAGAGGAAGTGGTTGTAGGAGGTGTCTGCTGATTTTGGGTGCAGGTGCATGGGCTGGATGCTGTTGTGAGGTGGATGGCTATTGGGTGTCTGAGTGCTTGCGTTTGTGTACTTTAGGAGTGGGGTGGACAGACACAGTGGGAGAGGACACAGGGGACATGTATGGCTGTTGTGGAGGTGTTTGCCAGTGAGGTGTGTGTGCTGCTTGGTGTGGTGGCGATGCTGGTAGTGGATGATGATGTAGTGCATTTCCACTGTAGTGACAGTGGAAATTGGGGATGTTGGTATGTCTGCATCTGGATGGTGTTTGTGAGAGTGCCTGTGGGATGAAGTGTGGTGCTTGTGTTTGCCTGTACCACTCTTGTGTGCATGCTCGTCTGCCTGTGTGCTTGGGTTAGGTTAGGGTTGCGGAGAATGGGATAGTGAAGAGGAGGCTGAAGTGGGGAGGGTAGAAAGAGGGACAATGGCTGCCATCAGAGAGGAGGCCAAAGCCTGGATCGATTTGTTGGGCCGCCAAGCTAGTGTGCATTAGTCGGTTGCATCTGGGCTGCCAGCCCTTGGATGGCATTCACAATGGTTGACTGCCCTACAGAGATGGATCTCAGGAGGTCAATAGCCTCCTCACTCAGGGCAGCAGGGCTCACCGGGACAGGGCCTGAGGTGCCTGGGACGAAGGAGATGCCCATCCTCCTGGGTGAGCGGGCACGGGCAACTTAATGAGGGGCTGCTGAGAGGGCGGTGCTGGTACGGGGGTGGCGGCTGTACCTGTAGCTGGGGTGGTCACAGAAGTGTCCGCCACCACCAGGGAGCTTAAATTGGAGGAGGTATCTGTCAGTACTGTCCCCTTCAGTCTCCGCCGTGGTGCTCTCTTCGCCCTCCGTCCCACTGGTGCACTCACCCTCAGTGGACTTTGCCTCCTGGGTCCTGTGGGATGCAGCTCCCTCCATCGCCGGTGCCTCTGCTCCTCCGCCAGATGATGCTAATGCACATAATGACAGGATAAGAAAACAAAAAGGAAGAGGGAAGAGACAAAGGATACACTTGTTCAATGGCTGCACCAACACCACTGTTGGCGTACACAGCACCCTCACACACAGGGAACAGGCCTATGCAATATGCCATAGCACTACCATAGAAATAGTTAGCTGCCAAGGCATAGGGAGGGGCACACACCGTCAAATTAAGCACAGCTGGGACCCATGCAGCCCTGACCAGTAGTGGAGGCCTAAGAGCTAGGTAGCAAGATTTTCTCTTCAGAACCCTAGCCACCAGGGGACCTACGCTGCAATGTCAGGCCTGGCCTAGGGGCACCCATCGACACACATCCCCCACCCGGATACCACCCTACCATGCGTAAGTTATAATGATGAGCACTGTACTCACTCCCTTGTGGCTGCTATGATGCCCTCAAGCACCCATCCAGCTCTGGATAGGCCACCGCCAGTATGTGGGCCATCAGGGGGTGTAAGGGTTCGACAGGCACCCCTTCCTCATTGGGATGCCATCCCCAGCTGGGCCTCCGCGGTCTTCTGTGCCCAGCCTCTCAGGTCCTCCCACCGTTTGCGACAGTGGGTGCTCTGCCTGCCGTAGACCCCTCACCTCCTTGGCGATGGCACGCCATATACCCTTCTTTTGAAGGGCGCTGACCTGCAGAGGAAATACACACAGGAAAATAGTATTAGTCAAACAATCCTGCCTGTTACACTTATGGCCCACCATACCCTGACCTGATATCTGCTACCCGTCACCCCACTGGGATCCCCCCCGCTTGTGCTAGTTCTATCAGTGCTCCATATCCTGGCAACTGATTCTTTCCAAGTGACAGTGGGCTTGGCAGCAGGAATGTCACAGCTAATGTTCTCAAACGTGCTGACAAGAGTGTTGTCTGCCCTGATTAAACACGTGTGTAGCTAAATTGTATTTCCCTAGGTTGAAGATTTTGCCACTGTGAAGGCCGAGTTCTATGCAATGGGACATATCCCCAACATAATTGGGGCGATTGATGGAACACATATTGCATTTGTTACTCCCCCCGTCAAAATGAACATGTGTTCAAAAATTGTAAGAGTTTCCACTCTATGAATGTACAGATGGTGTGCTTGGTAGACCAGTACATTGCTCACGTCAATGCTAAGTATACTTGGTCGGTGCATGATGCCTTTGTCCTGAGGAATAGCAGCATCCCAAATGTGATGGGCCAGCTACAGAGGTACAAAGTGCGGCTAATAGGTGAACCCTGGTCCCCACCCAGTATATGTTGGTGTATGGGTATGGTGTGGGCCATATGGTATAGTGTGTGGCTAAGTGTTGTCCCTCAATATTGCAGGTGACTCTGGTAACCCCAACCTATCATGGCTGCTGACCCCTGTGAGTAATGCCAGGACAACGGCAGAAGAACATTATAATGAGGCACATGGGAGAATCAGAAGGATTATAGAGAGGACCTTTGGCCTTCTGAAGGCCAGGTTCAGGTACCTTCATCTAACCGGTTGATCCTTGTGCTACTCACCCAAGAAGGTCTGCCAGATAATAGTGGGATGCTGCATGTTGCACAATCTTGCCCTGAGACGCCATGTGCCTTTTCTGCAGTAGGAGGAGGCTGGAGACGCCCGTGTGGCAGCAGTGAACCTTGTGGACAGTGAGGATGAGGAGGCAGAGGATGAGGATGATGACAACAGAACATCAGTCATCAGACAATACTTCCAATGACACATAGGTAAGACAGTGTTACTTCACATTTCAATTACATTTTTGGGACTTTGTGGCACTGGCATGCTGTTATTTCCCACTTCTTTGCCCACCTACTGTAGCCTTTGGCAATTCATTTTACAGATGTTGTTGACCTCACATATGCTCCTCGTGTGATCACTGCAGCCAGCTACAGGTCATTAACCTATGCTCATTTTCTGTACAGTTGAATTGCAATGTTTGTACCTGTTTAAATGAATATATACTTGAAAAATTTGACATACTCCATTCTTCTTTTTTTTTCCCAAGGGTTTTTATTGAAGTGCTAAAATATTCAGGGGCAAGTGCAATGGGATGGGGTGATGATGGAGGAAAGTCCAGGGTATTGTTCCAGGCTGTAGCACAGGTGCATTGTCCACAGGGACATAGGAAGGGGAGCAATGGTAGTTCAAGGTGGACAGGGTGGGACACAAATGTGACAATCAGGAGAGTCTCATTTCCTGGCGAGGCTCTTGGCAAGTGTCTCTGGCTTCTGTCTGGATCGAAAGTAACAGTTGCGGGGTGGTTCACCTTCTGCTGGGGAGGGGTGCTGGTGGCCTATTGGTCCTGTGGCGGGGCCTCCTGTCCACTAGCGGCAGCGGAGGTGGAAGGCTGTTCAGATGTCTGGCTAGTGGCAGGGGCCCACTGTTGTGTGACTGCCTCCCTCATAGTATTGGCCATGTCTGCCAGCACCCCTGCTATGGAGACCAGGGTAGTGTTAATGGCCTGCAAGTCCACCCTGATCACCTGGTACTGTTCCTCCTGCAGCCGCCTGATCTCCTGCACATGGTCCAGGATCTGGCCCATCGTGTCCTGGGAATGTTGATATGCTCCCAGGATCTCTACACGTGCCTCCTGGAGAGTCAGTTCCCTGGGCCTGTCCTCCCCTTGCACACAGCAGCCCTCCCAGTGTCCCTGGTGGCCTGTGCCTCTGTCCCCTGATCCGTGTGTCCACTGCCACTGACCTCAGGCCCCAGATTGTTTTGTGTGCGAGGTTAGCCTGGGGTCCCTGTAGAGGTGGAAACACTGCTGATTGACGTGTCCTGGGGACAGGTGTGGGTACGCTGGATCAGTGCTGTGGTAGTGTTTCCTGATGAGGGAGGCTCTGTGGTAGTGTGTGACTGGGCCTGGGTAACCAACTGTCCAGAGGTCCCTGATGGGCCAGGTTGGTCATCCAGATCCTGAAAACCAGAGTTGCTGTCATTACTGTGGGCCTTTTCTGTTGGGGGACTGGATCGTGCTGACCCCTCCTCTCCTGTGACATTGGCTGGGATACCTGTGGGGATGTAAATGATGTGTTAATGTTTCTGGGTCTGACATATTGTGCATCCGTGGCTTGCCCCCTTTGGTTGTATTTGCCCTGGCAGCTTTCACTTGTGTAAGTTGGTATGTGGTGGATAGTTGATTCTCTCTAGTGTGCATGCTTTTGTGATAGGTGTCCATGCTTTGGTATGTCATGCAGGGCCTTGCATTGGGATGAGTGAGATGTGATGATGGGGTATGTGGGACGTGGTGGAGTGATGGGAGTGAGGGTGAGGGTGGGGGTATGTGATGGTATGCAGGTAGGGGGGTAATAGTAATAGAGATTTGACTTACCAGAGTCCAGTCCTCCACTTACTCCGGCCAGGCCCTCCGGATGCAGGATTGCCAAGACTTGCTCCTTTCATGCTGTTAGTTGTGGGGGAGGAGGTGGGTGCATCTTTAGCCCAAACCATTCAAGCTCATCAGACTTTATTTTATCCGGGCAGTCCCTGACACAACTGATTGCTTTGGTTAGGCCTTTGGCATGTGTGGTGCTTTGCATCACTTTTCGATCAGGTCTACGTGCTTCTCCGGGGTTGTAAAAACATTCTTAATAGTTATGCCATTCAATGGCTCTTGCCTCTTTGGGGAGAAGCTGCACTCAATCCTCCCTGTTCAGAGAGATCGTGCCAGACCTCGCTCTTTGAGTCTCTCCACAGCTGGCAGTTTCCCCAACATTTTTGTGCATCAACGTCCGACTCTTCAAGGTTGTAGCTGTGGCTCCCAGAGACAATGCTCAGGACACTAGGTACAGGGCACAGCTCAGCCCCTTACCTCTCTCAACCACAACTTTCAAAACACTTAAGTGTATCTGACACACATAGGAGCAGGAGGCAGGATCTTCCATTTTGTCCATGGATAGTAAGATATTACTTTCAACAGACTACCCTTCCATTCCCATAGGGTCCACAGACAGGGTTCTGGCTTCATAAGTAGGAACAAGGTGGGTGTTACTCCCACTATTTTCTTGTCCCTAAGAAAGACTGAGGGGTTTAAGGTTCAGAATCAACATACCAAAGTTACACCTGACTCCTTCTCAGATGCTCCTATTCATTTGAGCCATCCTGGTTATGGTGCAGTTTCATGGTTCCACCAGTCTCTCCCCTGCCCTACCGCCCAAGAGTTGAGTATCCAGGACATTCGGGCTCTGCTCTCGATGTTCTAACATCTGTCCTGGATTTCAGTGAGAAGGACTCTGAGGATACTGAGATTGTTGGCACCCTACATCCTGCAGTTAAACATGCCAGATGGAACATACAGGCTCTGCAGTGGGATCTGAAATCCCAATGGGCGCAGCACCTGGGGAACCTGTCTGATTCCATCCACATTTGGGAGGAGACTTCAAAAGATTAGTAGTGATGGCTGCTTGACCGCTATTAGGCCAGTTGCAGAACCTTCTGCTTACCATGCCCAGAGCTGATAGTGGAGACAAATGCATTGCTACAGGTCTAGGCAGGCCATCTGGGAAAGATGGACAGTCTCTGGTCCCGGGGGAAATCAGGCTCCTTATATATCTGTTGGAGTTGCAGCATTGAAGGCCTTCATGAACATCATCAGAGGGAGGGTTGTACAAGTTCTCACGGACAACCCCACCACTGTGTGATACCACAGCAAGCAGGAGGGTGGGGTCATGGGTCTTATGCCCACAGGCTCGGGTATTGGCTGGATTATCAAGCAGTTCTCTCATCATGAACACATTGCATGCTCTCTAAAGGCCAGGGAGGAGGAACTCAGCGTCCACAGATTAGCTGATCACAAATGTCAGTTACACCCTGACATAGTGAACGGCTTATTCCAGTAATGGGGAGTACTCTGGTTCAGTCTTTGCACCACGGCTAAGAACGCAACTATTAATACTGTTGTATACTGGAGTTCCCAAGGATACTCTCTCTGGTCTTTGGAGCTCGGTCTTGTTAATGCCTTTCCACCCCTTTAAAAGAAGGTAAGGGACAACTGGGCCCAAGTCATGTCAGTTGCTCTAGATTTGGCCAGGATAATGTAGTAACTGGTAGTCTTGGGCATGAATATCTGTCTTCTGATCAAACTGCTGCTTTGGGAGGATATTTTTTTAGCAGGACAGGGCCCCTGCATCAGAGCCTATACAGCCTGCACCTTTATGCATGGAGATTGAATTGCAGCAATTGATTCAATTTGATATTCCTCCCACGGTTGATCATGTTATCTTGACTGTTATGCGCCCTTCCACATACACGCCAGGCCCTGAAATTAGTTTGTGGCTTGCTGCAGCAACAGCCAGATGGACCCATTACAGACCAAACTATCAGACTTTGTATTGTTTGTTTTATCTTTGGCCCAGCAAGAGCTTACAACGGGCACTGTTGAAGGGCTACTTTTCTGCTCATTCGGTTTTCTTGCATTTGCCAAATCAGCCATCTTTGTTCAAATCACCTACTGTCGTGAGGTTTCTTAAGGGTTTCCAACCTATGTTCCCACCGAAGTCCTTGTGATGCCACTGAAAGACTTGGATTATGTTCTCACTTTTTTTGATGTGCTCCCATTTTGACACAATGCACAGTTGTCCACTACGCTTTTTTTTATTAATACTGAGAACAGGTTTTTTTGGCCCTGATGATGTCCACTCATCGCTTTCAGTCCAGCTGCCTCATGCAACCTGTTGTCCAGACAAACTAGTGTTAAGAACTCAAGCGCAATTTCTGCCAAATGAAGGGACACCTGTTCAGTGTCTTCATATCGGACAGGCAGTAGCCCTTCTTTGTCCTGCTTCAACCCTCAAAAGGGAAGGAGCAACTCCAATGTTTGGATCCTAAAAGAGCCTTCAGTTTCTACCAGAGACCATCAGGTGAATGTTAAGCTTTTTGTGAGCCTCTTGGGGACAAAGAAAGACAAGGTAGTGCAGTAAAGAATGAATCATCACTAAGTGCATAGTCCTCTGCATTAAAATCTGCTACACACTAGCTATGAAGCAGCCACCAGAAGGATTAGGGGCTCATTCTAATTGAGCAACGGCTGCTACTGCAATAGCACGCAAAGTGCCTGTCTTGAATATCAGGCTATGTTGCCATCAATACACATGTTCACAAAGCACTATTGCCTTGACAGTCCGATCTTTTGGGATGGGCCTTTTCGCCCATTTGGTCCTGATTGCCCTTTTCATCTGAGCCATTCCACAGATCTACTAGCTAGAGAGGTACTGCTTTGGTATCTATTCTCATCTGTTCACAAGGTGAGAGAAATGTGGTTAGAAGTATCCAGCAGAAGAGCAAGTTACCTTATGTAATGAACTTCTGGTAGATATTTTTCATTCATCACCACCTCCTCCCTGTTCTATGACATGGACTACTTTCCATTTAAAAAGATCCCAATTTAGAGATCTACAGACTGGTCAAAACTATTTGCTGATGATGGGGACAAGCCTACGAAATAAAAAATGTCAGTGCGTATGGATGGCATTCATATCCTGCTCCGTTTGTCGCTTCCTGAGCGGAACAATGTTCATTGCTGACTGGTATCACCTATAGGCATGTAGGAATACTACATTTGAGGTTTCTGGATCCAGTCTGATGCCCGGGGGATATCAATAAGTTGACAAATCTGCAATTAGAGTATCCACCAGAAATATATTTACCAAAGGTCAGTAACTTGTTTTTGAGCAAAATATATCAAACCTAAATCATTTCCTCTATTCAGCCCGCTACACCATCACTGTCCTCAGTCTTTCGGCATCTAAGTTCTGACACTTCTTTCTTAAGAGTCTAATAAAGGATGTGAACTCTGCAAAAAAAATGCCTCAAGGACTTTTTTTGATCAAAAATGCTATTAGAGCCATTGCCAAGATGTTCCAAATCATTTGAACTCATGCACAGATCATGGATCCACCCTCTTCCAACATGCAGCAATTTCCAGTTGGGCTGATCTGAGCTTTTGAGTCATGTTTCTACTGGATTTCTTTACATGCTCCAGTGTGATAATTCTGACAGGGACATTTGGACTGTGTATCCTGGAGTCCTCTGTTGTGGCTTTACACCAACTTTTCAGTCATTATCAGGTTTGGGCAAAACCACAGTAAATGTAGCTAATACACTACTGCCCTGAATTTCTTCAGCATTTCATATTGGGAACATTTGTCTTATATTTATAGGCTGCTTTTACCAGTTGGCCTAGTTTTTTAACAAGCCTCTGTCAAATGCACTTTGAAGCCTTCATTTGATGCTCCAATATTTGGCCCCTTTGGTCTGATGAGATCTTAGAATCCAGTGCCTTGCTCTTTTGTGCCTTACTTGGCTACTTTTGAATAGGCCTAATTTCACATATGGCAAAATTGATTATGGAAATCACTGGAGCCTTATGGCGCCCTGACATCAGTTAAAAATTATTTTTTCCTACACCCTTACATGCGGAGAAGAGGAAATTACATCAAATCTTTTAGTGCAATACAACAATCTAGGTTGGCATATTATAGAGTCCCTTGGAAGAATGGGTAGGGTTTAAATAGGTTTTAAACAATGGGTGGACTCTCATCCCAGCTGTTCTGTAATCTGCAGACATCATCCAGTGCAGAATCGAGATAATTTAGACACACTGCAATCTGCATAACCCTACTTGAAAATCTGTTTTGCATATAATAAAAAAATGTAAACAAGCCATTAAAGAACGTCCGCAAAGCATCTACTCACACCCTTGCTCTGTTTTTCAAACCTCAAGGTGATATTTCCCTATGTGAACTGGGTGGAGGTGTGTCAGCCTCTTAAGTGGGGAAAGTTGCCTAAAATAATATTCCATTTCACTTACCCCATACCTCAATAGCGGACTCATGACACAGCACATTTGATTTATATTCCTGTAAAACGCAAACAAATACCTAGAGGCGTCTGGGTGCTAAATAACAGGGAATAGTAACAGGGTGCTGCTTTTATTGACTAAACATCTAGGTATTTGATCGTTTCAGAAGCAGCTAAGGTCCTATTGGCTAAACAGCCAGGATTTTAAAGTCTTTCGGAACGAGATCAGGGATGGAGCTATTTTCAGTTCTAAAGGAAGCGAGTTCAAGTTCCATGCAGTGCAGATAACAAAACTCCTGCCTCCCCACAAAGAAGGTTTGTCGAGGGAACATCCAATTTATTAGCAGAGTTTGAACGAAGAGTCCTGCTTGGTACATACCATCTGAAAATTTCCCTCAGATAAGCTGGCCCTGAACCCTGAAGGGCCTATTATGCAATGAGCAAGGGCTTAAAAATGATGCCCTTTTCAGAGGCCACTGTTGTAAACTGTTGATAGCCTATGAGGCAGAATGAAATATGTGCACCCTCAGCAGCTGCCAAGTTTTGAAGCATCTGTAGTTTATGCAAAGAGCTTTTAGGAAGATTTTGATATAATCCATTACAATAATCAACTCTGGATAGCATGAGGGCTATGACGACTGCTTTTCGTCAATCAAATGGTAGGAACTGCTGGATTTTCCTGATGATACGCAAAGTGTAAAATAAAGTACAAATCACTTTATTGACTTGTTCCCTGTAGGGAAGTCTATAGTCAGTTAAGACACCAAGGTTTTTCACCTTTTTAACCTGGATTGGAAGAGAGCCTAGTTCATCTGGCCATCAAAGAGGGGACCAGAAAGTTGTTGCCAAAAAGGATGACTTCAGTTTTTGATTAATTTAATTTGAGACAGTCCATAGGCAATTACAAAAGATGTTGCTCGTATCCGGGCCTTTACTAGAAAGATAAAACAATCTGGGTGTCATCAGAGTATGACACTGACAGTCCAAAAGGGTTCACTAGGGATGCCCGGGATGTAACATCTAGGTTAAAAAGAGTTGGGCTTAATGATGAGCCCTCTGTAACCCCGCAAGTTAAAGGTTGAGATGTAAAAGCATTCATGGTAACAGATAGAACATGATCAGTGTGGAATGAACGCAAAAGTGAGAGTTCAATATCTTCAGTCCCTAAGTGTTCCCACCGGTCAGTCAGGGGATCATGATTGACATGTCGAATGCTGCAGATAGATCAAGTAGGATAAGGGCTGCATTACCACCCTTATCCACTTATGCCTTGATTTCCTCTGTGGCCACCATCAGTGCTGGCTCTGTACTGTGGCCTTTGCGAAACCCAAATTGTGTATTATCTAGCAGGTGGTTGTTGTCCAAAGAAAGCAGCTAGCTTGGAATTCATAAACTTGTTTGACAAGCTTGGCTGGAAAAAGCAGCCTCAATATAGGTCTATATTTGTTTGGATCAAGCGGATTCAAATTAGATTTCTTCAATAACGGTAGAATTGACACTGATTTCTACTGATTAGAAAAATAGTCAACCCGAAAAATGGCATTAAAAATTAACTTTATTGGGTAGATACTAGCTCAGGCACTAAGGGCCTCATTTACAAGAAATGACACTAGGTTGCCTCAGCGTAGTTTAGCATAACAAATTCTAACGCTGGCTATCGACTAATCCCAACACCATGCTTGCGACATATTTACAAAATGGTGCAACTTAGCATTAGGATCTGGGCAGCAGCAAAAAAAAATTATGCTTGCCTGTGCGCCTCATCGTAATTCAAACTGGCGCTAGTGCTGCAAAATTGACTGTAGCACTATTAGCGGCACATAAACTGACGCTAGGCAGCCTAGTGTTCATTTTGTGCCTAAAACAGTTGGAAAAACACCAGCAAAGCACCACTTCACAAAAGAAAATCTGAAAGGAAACGCTGCAGGTAGCTGAAATGGAGACCCTTCAAGACCAAAGACCCCAGGACAAACCCAGCAATCCAAGTACAAGCCAGGATGTCCAGACAGACTTGTAGGAGAAGGTTAAGAGGAAAGAGTAAGTGTAGATTCAGTGAAGAGGAAAACAACATCTTGATCCGTGAGGTGACGCAGCATCAACAACAGCTATTTGTCTCCCCCAAATTGCCATTAGGGAGGAAAGAGGCCATATGGCAGTCTATAGTGGACAAAGTCAACAGTGTGGCAGAGGCGAAGAGGACAGTCATCGACTGTAAGAAGCGCTTGCACGATTGCAACTGCAGAACAAAGGAGAAACTGGACAGCAACTGCAAGGCAGCAATGAGCTGGAGGTGAAAGTCCAGCACCCCAGGAGGAGGTAGGTGAACTGGAGGAGATGGTGGCAGCTGTCATCCCTAAGTTGCAGTGGAGGGCAATGTGGTTACTATGTAACATCAAAAGGGGGTGGCAGTCATATCCCTGTGCCAGAATTCACTGCCTGCAAGCTATAGTGTAGTATGCCAATGCCCTTGTGGTTAAACATATGTAATGTGTACTGACCTCACACAATTAGCTCATCTCAGGCCACAACCATCACATCACTTTCTTTATTGTGTGAAGGGCATCATCAGCCCTCGTGTACCTCACTTTGGGCCTCATTTACAAGGCACTATCAGCAAACTGTACCACCAGTGTGTCAATTTTAATAGATGCTCTGGAGATGCAGTGTGCCAGCCCATATGTACAAGGCCATGCAAAGCCAATTTGCACTGCTTTTCATGGCCATCTAAATATGGACACTTTTCACATATAACACTGCATGAAATGGCCATTACATAGTTGTTGCTTGGGGTGTTCACATGCAACAACCATGGAACCCAAAGGAATATCATGCAGTCACAGATTTACAAGGCTAGGAATGTGTCACAAGCCTATGCCACCCCAGGAGTGGCGTAACAGTGATGCAACAGGGAGAAATATCTTCGTGTAGTTTTGTTTGTACAGCTTTCTATGTGTGCTGCAGGAGCCAGCACACATAGAAAGAAGAAAACACCTCTTGTGATTGTATCTTCTGCATGAAGGTGTCCCTTACTGCACAAAGTCATTCATCCCCACAAGGCAGGCATCCTTGCACAATGGTGCATGGGTGCCTGCATTGGCACTAGACAGCAATTTGTGCACCAGTACAAGGGGAGAGGAAGAAAATGCACCTCAGCTTGTAGATAAGGCGCATTTCTGTCCTTTCCCCATGGTGCTGGCTGGTGCAGTAAGGTACTTGCTGTGCCGGCCTGTGCCACCTGCCACATGAATGAGGCCCTTTGTGCATGTTAAGGACTACAGGAATTCATCACAAAATAGCAATTTGAGGGTGGTTGATGTGAAAAATGTACAACGTTTGACCATGTGTGTACAAGCCAATGATTGTGTGGGCATGGTGGGACACCGCTACTGCTCTGCATGGTATGTGCTGACTCCACATGGCAACGCTCCATTTGGTCTGAATGTGGATTCTTACATACTGGTGAGGCGGAAATGGACACGTCAATCAATCAATTTTTGTACAGCGTGGCTACTCACCTGTGAGGGCCTCAAGGTGCTGGGGGGCTGGTAGTGGAGAAGCCTGATCCGATGAGCCACGTCTTGAGGTTCTTTCTGAAGATAGCGAGCGATGCGCTTTCTCTGAGGTGCAGGGGGACGTTGTTCCAGCTCTTTGCTGCAATGTATTTGAAGGATCGTCCTCTGGAGGTAGTTTTGCGAATGCGCGGGATGGTGGCCAGGGCCTGCTGGGCAGAGCAGCGGGAACTGGCGGGGGTTTGGATGGAGACACTGTGGTTTAGGTAGGCTGGGCCTGCATTGTGTATGGCCTTGTAGGTGTGGGTGAGTAGCATGAAAATCATTTCTTTCTTGAGCCAGTGGAGGGCCCCCGGGTATTGGGAGATGTGTTCTCAGCGTGGGAGGTCCAGGATGAGTCTGGTGGCGCATTCTGGATGAGTTGTAGTTTTTTGATGTTTCTATTTGAGGTGCTGGCATAGAGGGCATTGCCGTAGTCGAGCTTGCTTGTGACTAAGGCTTGGGTGACTGTCCTGCGGCAGTCTGCTGGGATCCAACTGAAGATCTTCCAAAGTTTGCGGAGTCTGTGCCAGCAGGAGTGACAAGTGAGTTTACCTGGCTGGTCATGGATAGGGATGAGTCGAGGAAGATACCTAGGTTGCGGGCATGCTCAGTTAGTGCGGGGGGGGGGGTGCTGAGGGATGTGGGCCACCAGGAGTTGTACCAAACTAATGTGACGTTTCTGAAGATAATGAGCTCAGTCTTGTTGGAGTTGAGCTTGAGGCAGCTTTCTCTCATCCAGGTTGCGACAGTTTCCATTCCTGAGTCGAAGTTCCTTTCGGGCATGTACGGGTCTTCGGTGAGGGAAATGATGAGTCGTGTCTCATTTGTATGTGGGACGACATGGCTTCTGACGATGGCTGCGAGAGGGGCCACGTATACGTTGAACGGTGTTGGAATCAGAAAGGATCCTTGGGGGACTTTGCAGTTGACTCCTGTGGGTTTGGATGTTTAGGGCGGAAGCTTATGGCACACCTGTGAAAGGATGGCACAGAAAACCCATTAGGGGACCACAACCTACATGTAATGTGGACTGGACCATGCTAGAAAGGGGAATGATGCACCTGTGTCTGTGTCACGTACAATTTGGAGGAGGTCAACAGGAATTTGACAAAGGGATACCAAGGAACACTTAACCACCACAACTCATGGCACACATGGAGGATCTCAGGCTAAAGTGGGTTCGCCCACTGATGTGGGTTCCGGATGTAGGGACTTGCCAATAATCACTACACCACTATAATGTGGGGTGAGACCCCAAAAAATAACTGTCTTTAACAAAACAACATGTAGTCACCTTGGATATGGACATGCATTGTTGACCTGTTGTAGCCATATGATAATGAATGTCTGGTTTGGGTAGGATCACTGTGTGCCACTTACCTGTGTACCTGGATTCAAAAGTAGGTAATCTGAGGCGGCCTGAACACATACAATGGTGTAGTCCTAAGTCATATGATGTGGGACACTATGCAGATCAACACTACACATCTGGGTGTAATGGGGGGTGGGATGTAGGTGAGCCAAATTACACATAGAAGCCCATCCTTTCAGAGCTGGCACATAGTGCCTGTGACAACAATCCATTAACAATGCAAATCTAGTAATACTGTGCAACAGAACCCATGGCCAGTATGTCTACAACATATCACTGTCTAACTCTGAGCTCCATGTGTGAGGAAATTATGCAATGTGGTGCATTAAACAAGCTTGTTGTGCTGTATCATTTACAAAGTGCAGGGATATGTGGTAGTTACTAAAATGCAACACATACCTGTACTTACCTCCATGATGGTGTACTGTCTGCTTCCTAGCGTCAACACAGGCACCCTTGCACTATAGTGTCAGGGTGCCTGCGTTGCAGCGAAGGGTGCATATGTACTGAAAGTGACATGTTCCTGAACTAGTACAATCATCAATGTTGACTTCCACTTACTATGTGTGCTGCTCAGGACTGCATACATTGAAATAAGAAAAATGTTGACTAATATGTATAATCTTTCTGTTGCACCACTTTAATGCCATACCTGAGGTTGGATAGGAACCTGACACATCTCCAGATATTTTAATCTGAGAATGGGTCACATTCCTCATACATGTTAAGCAGGTGGGGACCCAGAATATCGCTGCATTTGCTATATAACTCTGCCGGGAAGCCATCAGGGCCTGGGGTCTTGCCCGATGCCAGATTGGATATCGCATTGGAGATTTCTGCGAGGCTAATGGCCTCCTCCAACCTGCCTCTTGCCTCCAGGGACACCCTGGGAAGGGTAATGTTGTTTAAGAGGGGAGTCTCTCTCTCAATAGCGGGACGGGGGTGTTTGGCATATAGACAGGTGTAGTAGGAGGCGAAACTTTGTGCGATTTCGACAGGTGTTTTGGCGAGGGAGCCCGAGTCCTCTAAAATCTCGGGTATAATCCATTTGGCCAGAGGGCGGGTGGCCAACCAATGCAGAAGCTTCCCATTTTTGTCCCCCCATCCATAAATTCGGGCAGCTGAGGCTCTCCACATGTGTTTGGCTGAATCCAGCATTATGTGCTTAATATCATCTCTAACCCTAATCAGCTGTCTCATGATAGAGGCCGACGCCGAGATCACATGCTAGCGTTCCAGTCTTAAGGCCTTGGTCTCCAGCTCGGAGACCTGAGAGTTCCGGTCTCGCTCGCGGGATCGGAGGAGGTGTTTGGCGTGCCCTCTGAGGGTAGCTTTACAGGCGGCCCATATTGTTCCTGGGGATCGAACCGATCCTAAGTTCAATTCAAAATACTGATTGAGGTGAGTCCTGATCTCCTGAGTGTAGTCTTTGTCCTGTAAATGCCATGCGTTCAGGCGCCACATCGGGCGCCTGGTGGGATCTGCTCCGCCCAATCAGACACGTATTGGCGCGTGATCTGAGACTCCCCGAGGGAGTATCTCCGCCCCTGTGACGTTCAAGAAGTCCAAGGCGGGCATGAACACAAGGTCTATTCTGGATTGCGTCTGGTGGGCAGCCGATGTATGTGTGTATTGGCGTTCCCTGGGGTGCCAGGTGCGCCACACCTCACATAGGCCGAGGCTCTCTGCCCAGTTGCTTAGGGCTGAAGCCCGGTTGGATCTACCAGCGGTGATCCCACCAGACATGTCCAGGTTGGGGTCAAGAACAGCATTAAAGTCTCCTCCCAGCAGGGTGGCCCCCTGAGGAATTCCTGTTGTCACCCGGTGGAGCGAAAGTAAGAAGGCATCAAGTCCCGAGGGAGGAGCGTAGGCACATACAAGGTTTATCGGTGACCCTTGGAGAGTCCCCGTGACTACTACAAATCTGCCCTGCGGGTCGGACTGCGTGGTTGTGATCGCAATGGGTAGAGACCGATGGAGTAGGATGGCCACTCCTCTAGAGCCTCCGGAAAATCCCGCGTGATATACTCTGTCGTATCCTCCTCACGCAAGCATGGGGCATCTAGACCCGAGGAGGTGGGTTTCCTGTAGGAGGACCACTGAGGGGGGATATCTACGGAGAGTGCTAAATACTGCTGATCTCTTGATCTTGTCTAACAGGCCGTTTACATTCCAGGAAAGGACCTGAGTCAGTGAGGGCCAGGCGTGGGTTGTGTAGGTGCTATACAACGCTGAGTGTGTGGCTGCGGACCTAGGGACGACCATTTCAAACATATCGATGAAATATTAAAACTACAAACTAGGATAACTAACTTGTTGCCCTCTAAACCTATTTCAAACTCCCCCTCCCCATACTCCCACCCCGGAAGCATCTGTCGCCCAAGTACCCAACCAGAACCAGACAGCCAATAGGACTGTCATTGGGGTGGAGTGGTGGACCCCTCCTTTCACTCAGATCAATTGCAATTAACGGTCACAAGTTGAGCTTTAGGCACCATGTAGTAGGGAGTCTCGATGCCATCAATGGTAGTCCCTCCGGGATCCGTGCGAGCAAGTCAAACAAGGTGAGTCCCCCCCGCGTTCATCGAAGGGGCCACACACATCATGTCAGCCGAGCACCGGGGACTGGCTCAAGCGATTGTCTTCCGCCGTCTGGGCTGATGCCTGAGGCCCAAGGGGAGCAACGGAGATATTCTCTGTCTGTGAACCAGAGTCTCGGGCCGCCTCACTGTCCGCAGGAGTGTCCGGGTCTTTCTGCCTACCTCTCCGGGATCTGGTACGCTGCTGGCTCCTCCAGGGCCCTCCCGGGGGGGAGGGTTCGATACGTGGGGTCTTCCCGGCGGATCCCGGGGGACCCCTCCGGGCTCTGACGCCCTCCTCTGTTAGCCAGTCCCATGCCTCCTCCGGTGTTTCAAAAAAGTACGCTTTCCCACCAATAAGGACTTTGAGCCGCGCGGGGAAGAGGAGCATGTACGAAAGTTGCATTGCTCTAAGTTTTTGTTTAACGAGCTCGTACGACCGGCGGCGGGTTTGGACCTCCCGGGTGTAGTCCCGAAAAATGTGTTTTTTGTGGTTCTCCCATTGAAGATCTTCCGACCGCCTAGCTTCCTTAAAGATATTGTCTCTGTCTTTGAACTTGAGGAAGCGTGCAATCATCGGGCGTTTTGGGCTGCCCGCGAACAGGCGCGCAGGGGCAGCACCGCTCAACCGGCGCTTTCTTCCTAGGTTGGGGCCGTGCTGGCCCCCAGCCCATGGGGGTCCGCGGCTGGAGCACGGGCCCAGATTCCCCGGGGACCTCCGCCGCTCCTTCGGCTCGTAGCGATCACATCCAGAGGAGCCGCTGGTCCAGCCTCAGCCCAGCCGGGCGCACCCAGCCAGGGCCGCCATTTTATCTCTCGGATCAGTCGGGCCGTCGCAAGGACACGGGGTCTAAGATCCTCGATCGCTCACCGCACCAAGCCCTCCAAAGGATCCTAGGGCCACAACGATGTCTGGAGCGGCGTCTTTCACTCAGCCAGACCGCATTAACCACGGGTGGATGACGGAGGGGTCCAGAGCACTCTCAGAGTGCAACCGCCATCTTGACGCCCGAAGCCGCGCCCATGGGTCACATTCCTAAGGATTCAATGGTTGTTGTGGGGGGAACACCCACATCAGCAACTAAGGAACTCACCATGTATGCAGTGTAATGGATTAAAGGGGTACACAATTTCAGGACAATAACAAGCAACACAAGTAGCTGTGGTGTAGTTTGGTTTGGTAACATATAGGTCAGCACACTGCGCCACTGGAGCATCAACATCAGTGACACCCCAGTTGCACAGTGTGCTGTTAGGGTCTCTGAAAATAGGTCTTTAAAGTTTTCCTTTGGAAACTTTGATTGTAAACATGAACAAACAGCTCAACATTTAGCTGAGAGAACCTACCTCCATTTTATTGCAAAGGATGACACCATACCTCCTGCTCAACTGCCTGTCCTGGTCTTCTCCAATGATGTGGATGACCAGCTGTAAACCATACATCTGGATACCTTCCAGGAAATCCTTGGTGCCATTCAGACACCATCTCTGGTTGCAGGGAGACTAGACAGCGTTCTGGGGTCTTCAACAGCCATGCATCACTTGCCAGCTCCAGTTCAGCCCTGGACTCTGAGGACCCAGCACTTAAATTTCATAAAACAGTGGTAGGTCACTGTAGGCAGGTGTCCTCCACCTCGCCTGTTTGCTCCTCCGACTGGCGTCATCCCCACGCCTCGGTCGGGGAAGTATTGCATTCCCACTGCAACGTGGGAACGCCTACAGACGCCTGGGACTCGGATTTCCGGGTCCCGGGCATGAAAAGGGAGGACAGACTCAGTGAGGGGGGAGAGGAGTTTCCCTCAGCGTCCTCGGAACGCGAGCACGACAACGAACGGGAAAGAAAAGGACGGAGAACCGGAGGTGACGACGCAGCCCAATACCAGAAGAATACCGGGACCCGCGGGAAGCCTGCCGAGCCAGCAAAAAGCAGAGAAACAAGCATTTTCCGCCACGGCCCTGGAGGGACGTGGCTTAACAAGGTACGGTCCTTGTTTCAAGGACGCCGTAGCTGCTTCGAATTAACAGGGTACAGGGAGGAGGGGAGTGGAACGGGAGAGAAGGGGTTTGAGGAAGGGGTTTGATGGGAACCATCAGGGAGACCAGCCTAAAGCCTTCAGGACCTATGGGGAAGCATTAGTAGTGACAATCACACATGTTCCTACTGTTCCACTCATACACGGAGGTCGGTCTCTCTCTCTCTCTCTCTCTCTCTCTCTCTCTCTCTCTCTGTCTGGTTCTCTCTTCCTCTCTTCCCTGCTTCTTTTTGTTTGTGTGTGCGTTAGTAACGTCCCTTCGCCCAACTTACCTTTTTCTTTCTTTTTCCACTCCTTTGTTTTCGTGTTTTCCGGTGTACCTGAGAGCTGCGTCATTCTACGCCAAATAAAGAAGCACTGATAAAGGGCAAAAGGAGAAAACGCCAATAAAGAGAGAAGCCTGGTGGAAGGACCTACCAAATCTCCTTATTTGTTTTATTTTTCTCACATACTGCTTAAACGTCTGTAATAAAGTAAATACTTCCCCTTTAATCAGTCTCGGAGTCCTCTGTATCACCTCCACGCCCCGCCACAGTCACGTGTGAGCTAGCTGATACAGTGCGGGTGGGGATGGAAACTGTACCCTAGAGGCAGGCCTGAGGTGCCTCACTACAAGTGAGGACAACTAGTCTTCCATACCAGGCACTGACCTTTTAGCTCCCTGGGCTCCAGCAGTCCTTGGCTAATATCGCTGGTGTCATGCAGCTGAGGCACGACCAAATGCCCAGCCCAACTGCCACAGTAACAAAATCTGTTGTAGATCATGGAGTGGAAGCAGGACTCCCTCATTGCCACCTTGGGTGCTCGTTACCATGAATTTGCTGCTGTGTTGCAGAGCCTGCAGCTCCTTCTTGCTGCTACGCTGCCTCATGTGTTCCCACAGATGAGAGCTACTGTGGACGCAGCATCCACATCTTCTGTCCCTAATGTGTGTGTGCGTGTGCCTCCCTCTACTTCAGCACATGAGGCCACCACATACATCAGGGGAGGAAGATGTGGAAGGAACATCTTTCAGCAGGAAAACTGCCCGGTAGCTTTTCTTTGTGGGACATGGCCCCGTTTCCCTTTGTTCTGTGCCAAAGAGCATGCCAGTGTCAATCACCTGGTACCGTACTCTGTAGGAATCTCCTGCTGTTGACCTCTCACATATGTGGACTGCCATTGTGGCCAATCTTCCCTAATGGTATCCCTAATGTCCTCCTCCTCACTAAAGCATCCTCTTCAACACATTTTGTATGACATGTTCACTCCCATGGACTCTGTCTGGACATCCAAAAGACCAAATACATCTGTTGTGGCTGTTGTCTCATGCAATTGATATCAGTACTGCACATAAACTGACATACATAAATTCACTAACCAAACCAAAACCGTGGTGTTGTATGTGTGTCTGAAGCATGTTCATCAAACGGATATGCGTGGATTGTAATCCGAGACAAAGCCACACAGACTGAGTACAGTATGTTGTAAGTACATTGATGAAAAAAAGGTTTTAGGGCTCCTAAGCATGTAATATAACAGGTTTCAGGCTGTCATCGTGACAGCTGATGTAACTCACACCACAAGTGGCTGGTTTAAGCAAGGACCATAGCAAATATCTCACTTTGATGTGACAACCATATATTGCTAGTCTAAGTCACTGAGGGGCAGGCATAAGTGTGTGAGTTACAAATTCATGATTTAGGGTGAGTTCAATGACAAAACATTCTACAAATGCATGTCTTATGACTTACCAACACAGAGCAAATGCACATGGACCGTTGTGATGGGATGTGTATCCCTGAACATCTAGCTTTTCAGTCACATTGATAAATGTTTGTAGCTAGCTTTTTGGATCCCATTGCCAACCTCATGTACTTGTCAATTAGGAATACACCTTGTCATGCGTTAAAAATAAACTTCTTTCAAAGCCATATGCATGTACCAATGATAACCTGTGCAGACATGCTAACTCATAGACGGTAAAGCATGATGGAGACCATAAGGTATGATACAACAATTGTTATATAAAATATCAATAACAACTACGTAAACTAACTAACCTAGCTATCCTTACCTAACCTACACTACCTTAAAATACTTAATAACAACTAACTTAACTTATCCTATACATTTAACGTCACTTGGTAGACATTAACCCACCCACCCCCATTAAAACACATCAGGTAGACGAGGACAACAGTAACTACAGCTATACATTAACTACACAACCCGGCCTAAACAAATATATATTTTTTGTATTTGTTTCGTATTTTTTAAATATTGTTTTCTTTTTTTTCCATTAAGGACACATACCTAAAACATCAGCTCCCCTCCAATAACACCCAATAATAAAAAAGCCCAAAGAAAGTTCCCATCCCTAATAAAAGCTGCTACAGACGAAAACTACCCTACACTATGCTAACTTAATTTACACTGTATATCCAAAACCCCAACTAGAAAAATATATGCTGGGGAAGTGAGGTCAGTCCTTCTTTAGCTCATCCTTCTCCTCATTCTCTCATTCCAGCGGCCTTTAGTTCACGCAGGATGGTGAGCACCTGGTCCTATTTGTGCTCCAGGTTAGATAGCCGTAGCTTCCTGTCCGCAATCTCAATCCTTATGTCCCACTCAAAATCTGTCCAAAAGGCTAGTAGTGGGCCCTGTGGTGTGGTTGGGACAGTCATGGTGAAGGTGGATGGACCGGCCCTTGCAGATCCACCCCTGTCTGTGGCCCTGGACTTTCCCTGTTTGTGGTGGGTGGAGGTGGCTTTTTCATGGGTTGGAGGCCCTTGGGGAAAGGCACTCCAGGACCCCGATGCTGTCACCTGCTCATACGTCTTCCCCATCCTCATGTATGCTTCCTTCTCATGGCGGATGTGGCGATAACGGTCAGCCCTTTTCTCAAATTCCTTATTCTGGGATGGGTTCATGTAGCCTGAGGAAACAGGAGGAAGACGTCATACAAAGGTCCCTTGGGCAAACAAATGAATATTACGCATTCCATGTGAACACTATCTGCAAACATCACATGCTGCAAATTACAACTCTAAATAACCTCTCCAAGGGCAATGTGACTAGACATCTGCCCAAATTCCTTCATCTCCACATTGAACATGGTCAAGATAGCAAGGCTAAGCAAATGTTACAGAATAGCAATGACTCCTCTTGAGACATCTTTGAATGACCATGCCATTATTGACAATGGTTTTGACAAATACGGTTTTGTGCACATGGTATGGCACACTCATTGTGTTGCATTGCTCATCAATGTCCCTTCTGCTTACTCCATTGCCCTTGGATCCATTGGCATTTAGCAGTCATCTGAGCAAGGACTGTAAGTTAGATGGTATGTCTAACAAAATTATGTGCCTGATATGGCAAGGACACGTTTCTGCACACATTGCTAAATGGAACATACATGTGCCAGATATCATATGTGAGAATGGAGTGTTGATAGCTCACTTACATCACACATAGGTACATGACGCTACTCCCATACCCACTCATGTACATACGTGGTGGGGCGGGACATGATTCCTAGCATACTCCTCGAATACCTGACTGTCTCTCACTATGCAGGCCATTGCCTGTATATTTGGGTGAACAATTCATGTCACTTTGCTGCACACCACCACACAGCAGAGCCATTTAACTGGTGAGTGCATGGATACCCTACATCTCATCTGCAAAGGCATCTTGCAACAGTTATGGCTAATGCTGATCATTGTAGGTATTACTTCCTGTAGACTATTGGACCTAGCGCTATCTGAAGCTTCATTTGGTATTGGCATGTCATATGACACTGTTGTGCGGACACCCCTCTTGTCTTACACACGTTTCCAGTCTGAAGATGATGGGATAGCAATGTTGTCATACACAACATAGAGTATGGGGGCATCACACCACAGGAATGGGCAATCAACTGCAAATTCAAGTGTGGTATGTTGACCACTGTCCTACACATAGTAGGGCCCTATTCACATGGTCCTCAGTCCTAGTAGTACATGATTTACTGTGATGTACCTCCCGCACACACAGCAGGATTATGTCATGTGATCCACATATTCGCAGCCTGCATAGATGTGTAGGACCCTTTAACTGTGTTTTCACTCATACACCATGTGTGGGCTAGCCAGTCATATCAGTCATAGATTGCACCATGAGAAACAACAGCCTACCTGTTCCTATGAAAAGCTTAACTCTGATACACAGTGCCCTGCCATGTCCATTTCTGATTCCACCACCACATATATTCACGCCTTGGCATTGTCCTTTGGTCATACCACCATACTTGTGGGCCCTCAGTTGTAGCAATCAGAACCACCTTGACATTTTTCAAATGCAAATGCACTTCCTGCATGCAGCTCCACCTTTCTGTCCACACATGGTTAGCCTATGGAGTTTCACTTTGTATACATGCATTTTGTACATGGCATTGCACACAGCACACAACATCACGCACACTCCTTGCACTAGCCATTACAAATGTTGTAGGCCACTCACTGGTAGCATCAGAGTCAGTGAATCTCTCCACGTCTCCTGTTGTGTAGGGTTCAGTCCACCTGCAAGATAAGACATGAGACATAGCATTGTGAAAGTTAAAGAAAGAACACTTGATCACATATTGCACATTAGATATGACTTGCAAATGAACATTATGGTTTAATGGTTGTGCCAGCTCAAATGGGTCATTGGTCCTTCCTCAATGTCATTCATTGGTAGGCCAGGATGACATGTACAGATATCTGTTGGTACCGTACATGCATGTCTCCAGAACATAGTATGAGGCTTTAAAATTACAACCTACCCCAGGTTTTGTCAAGACTAGCAGAGTATAGTGGCACTGCACCTGCATGGCTCACAGAACACACTCAGCCATAACTAGCAATACTCCTGCCTCACTCTTGTCATCACAGGTTCAAGACTATGCAACATACAACAGTAGTTAGACATCCTTGTCCCTTCATTTAACAGACATCATTCAGTGTCATTGCTGCATGTTCAAAGTCAACAAACACAGGTGTTCTACATCCCCAAACCACTAAATTAACTTTACAGGTACAAACGTGTGTGGCATGTCAGGCATGCCATTCAACATGTAATGACTATGTTCATAGTCACACACATCATGCCTCATTTCCGTGAGACATAACCCCCTGAATTTTTTAAAATTTGGAAGTCCATTGCTAAGGGACATCTCCCAGGGTGGCACATGTTGGCAAATGCCCTGGCCACAGGGCACATATAGGAATTGTGCACATTTCCTGCCCACAGCACATCGGGTGACGTGCACTGTGGTGCTAACAGAAAAGTGTCCGACAGATGTACTGGCGACAGTGCCTAGTGTGGGTGCATAACAACTCAGTAATTGTACTCCTTTGTCATGCTTTGGCTATGAAATGACTATTTTGGGGTGTGCTGGCATTTGTGCCCTGACATATGTGAACCACTGACACTATGGGCCCCATTTACAAGCCCAGGTGTCACCCTGCACCACAAGAGCAATATTTCAGCTACGCTTGTGTGGCACAGTGTGACAGGTCATGATCCCAAGGCTGGTAAATAATCTGATTCAAATGGAAACTCCGGGGTAGCGTCACAGTAGCCCAATGGGAACAAAATACATGGTTACTCCACATGTTTCCTCATCCTATGTGTGCTGCTTACCGTAGCACAGATAGATGACGCAAAACACCATTGGAGATTGTGTATGGGCAGGAAGGTGTCGCTTTCTGCAAATGAACACTTGTCTCTGTCAACCATGTACCCTTGCACCATGACACAAGGGTGCCTGCATTGGTGTCCATCAGCAATTTATGCACATGCGACAAGAACAGGAATGTACCATATGTCATAATTATGGTGCATTGCAGCACTTTTTGGGGATGCCTATAGGTACAGAAACACCACTTGCAGCCAAGCCCTGTGTCCTAACTTAGTAAAGGAGGCCCTAAGGCCAGAAGGCATCTGATTGGAAGTGCAATACAAGGAATCTGCCTCAAAGAATGTGTACTCCTCCAACCTCGATTCCCAGGTAGTCAAGAAGGTCATGTTCCCTGCTTATGAAGTCTGCCCATCGATGTTTCAGCTGAAGGGCTGACAGCTCCACCTCGAAGATCCGCATCATGTGAAAGCTACCCCAGCAGATGTAACTACCCCAGAGACAGACACCCAATAATACACTCACTAAAAATATACAGTACACGAATAGGACCAAACAGGTGTCAGGAAATAACAGAAACAGAAGACAACAGAAAAAACACCTCCACCAGCACTCCTGAAAACAGCCCCAACAACTCACAACCTTTCTCAAACACAGACAAAAAGACTGGGACTGTAAGAGAAAGTGGAAATAACAGCATTTCTTGGTTTGCAGCATGGCTGATCCATTACATCACTTTCTGTGCTGTGGCCGCATGTTTTGAGCCAGTGCATTGTTTTTTTTTATTTACGCTACTCGCCAATGTGTGGATTTTTTATGACGCATGACGACGCACCATGAGGCAGTTCTGATGCGTCCTCTGGGATGCGTCATTTTGGGCAGATGCAATGGGTTAAAAAAACATGCCCTGGTACAATGCGTCGGTTTTTTTTTGTTTTGTTTTTCATAATTGTTTTTTTTATGCAGTGACTGTAATCGTGTTGCCTGTAAATAGTTGTGTTTCCCACACTCCTCTCTTTTCATGTGTACAGTGTATGTATAGAAAGTGTATAGGGGTGAGAGTACATGCCTTACAAGGATTAGACAATGCATAGACCACATTTCCTATGATTCGTGGACCTTCAGAGGATTGCCCCATGTTCCTACTATGTGCTGGCACTTCAGTCCATTGCTTAGTTTACATCCCTGGGATGCCATGGAATGTGGCCCACACACCCACATCTAGGACAGGGCAGACATCAAACAATATGTTCTGTGTCCCAACGTGCAGGCTTTCAGGTAAGAGTCAGGGGGGGCAGGGTTGAGTTATAGTTTGGGATGCAGGCAAGTGTTGTGATACTTAGGGTCTCATTTACAAGCCACTAGTACCACCAGAGCATCACTTTTAGCGATGCTCTGGTAGCGCTGTACCCTGCAACATATTTACAAGATGGGGTTAAGCCACTTTTTGTGGCTTAATGCTCCCTTGTAAATATTGGGTACCCTGACCCAGTTTTATTCAGCAAAGGGGCACTAAATGGGTGTTGCTGTGGGCGTACCCTGGCAACACCCACTGTTTTTTACACTACCCCAGATTTGCAAGAAATTGTAAACCTGAGGGAGTGGCAAAAGCTAACACCGCTAGGGGTGGTGTTAGAGTGACACAACAAGGATTTCTCCTCATTTTTTCCTCTTTCCACATGTGCTGCATTGTGCAGAACACATAGCTGAGAGCAAACTGCCATCTGTGATTGTTTTTGTGCAGGAAGGTGTCTATCCCTGCCCAAAAACAATCACCCCCTGCAACGCAGGCACCCTTATACCATGGCGCAAGGGTGTCTGCGTTGGTGCTAGGCAGCTAATTTAGCGCCTGCGTAGGGGCGAACACCGGGATGCACCATATTCTTGTACATATGGTGCATTTCTGCATTCTGGAAATGACACAGCTCGGGGCAGCAAAAATTAGCTTGAGGCACCACCCGGCGCCATTCTGTCATAAAAGAGGCCTGTTGAAGGACCAAAAAAGTTGGAGAAAAAAGTAGTTCACCTCGTTGTGGCACTCAAACCCCACCCCTGGGGAGGTATCAGTTTTTTGTGCTGCCTTAGGTATACCTTTCCATGTAAATCTGGGACAGTTTCAAAAAGCAATTGTTGTTGCATAGGTACACCCACAGCAACACCCATTCCATACCCCTTTGCCACATAAAACTGCATTGGGGCAGCTCATATTGACAAGGCTGCATCAAGACACGAAAAGTGCCTTAATGCCGCCTTGTTAATATGGAACAGACACCAGAGCATTGACAAAGCGTGCCACTCCAGTGGCACAAGGGGCTTGTAAAAGAGCCAATTAGTATACACATGTATAGATGTGTGAAAGGTGCAATTTGCTCATGTGTCACCCCCCCCCCTCCCCCCTCCCCCCTCCCCCCTCCATCCAGGTGCCTCCCATCAGGGGACACACACGGCCAGTTTTGCCACAGGATATGGTATCTGCACCACATTTGAAATACAGCAGACAGTCAAAACTTTCCTGCCCTATTATCTACTTGGGACTTATAGGTAGTGCAATTCAACCTTGCCCTATTATCTACTAGGGACTTATAGGTAGTGGGATTCAACCTTGACCTATTATCCACTAGGGACTTCAACCTTGCCCTATTATCTAGTAGGGACTTACAGAAGTCTGTCGTTAGCAATTCTACGCGTACCAATATAGCTTATGCCTATTGTTCAGAGTAGTGGGCCTAGGCCTGGTTAGCAGACCCAGGGTACAGCCAAGATCAGTCAACACCTTTTTCAGTGACTGAAAATTTGTAGTATATGGAAACTGACCTTCACACACTGTGACAAGGCAGTTAATTTTGCCACACACTGGTTATCTGTAATCTTATATAGGTATACTCTTTCTTGTTATCACAATCTTCTGACATTGTGTGAGTCACTCACTCATGTCCAATACAGATGACTAGTTTTGGTAACTCAGCAAGGTTGCTGCTATTGATGTTATATTTTGTGCTTGCCCCCCATTCTCCACATACTACTCCAGCTGTTCCTGCTCCCCATTGTCATTGGGGCATGAGAGATTATGGCCTGCACATGTTTGCCAATATGCCGCACAGTAGTATTGTTTTGTGGCCTGTTGTTGGAGAGTAGGGTAAATGGCCCCAAATCCTGTCCTGACTCCAGGAGTGATAGATACTGGGGGCCTCTGGGAGTCTCCTCCACAGTGTAGCTGGTCCTCTTTAGGCCATGATGTGGACTGTGCTGGGCTTCCACATGGTTGTGTTTGTGAGGAGTAGTCACCCACAGCTACGGACTCTATACTTTGTCACCTGCACAGTGAGTAGTGGTGGTTTTGGGTAATGGGCTTTCCAGTTAATATTCCAACATACAAGTACAAGTCATTCTATGTCCTGATGTACTCTGTCCTATTGCCAACAGTATGAGACATGCTATGACATTGATTGGCATACATGCAATATAATCATTGATTTTTTTGGACACTGTGCTACGCATACAGATGTTCTGTCCTCTGTGAGGCATTTATTATTTGTCATACATGTGAGTGCTAAACATGTTGATGTTGCGAGTTCTCAGCAGTGTTATGGATCTTTCAGCCATTGATTTGACACATATCTCACACTGATCAACTGTTGCGGTTCCTGACTACTGTTTACAGACTTTGGCATACAGTGTTGTCCTGATGCATCATGTAGTGATACCTACCTATCTGTTTTCCATTTGGAACAACAATTCATTGGCAGATATGACTGTTTATTAAAACTTGTTTGTTTGGCAGGCAATGCAAACATTACACACCACACTTTTCTGAGCTCAGTGCATTGTGTTTGGTACTTGGAGGGTGACAACAGTGTTCACACTATAGATTGACAACTTTTGGGGTCTTCTCATGGTTTCCTGGATGTAGATTTCTTTGGAAATGGGACTGTGCCAAACACTCAAGACATAGGTTGTATATGATTATTTATTAACACATTTGGCAGTCGTGCCATACTCCACATGTATTCAATTGAAGAAATGCTGAACAATGTGGGCACTTTGCCATGCACCAGCAGTAGTGTTCTGTATGTCTGGATGATTTGGCATTTCATCCTACTCCTCTTCCCAGAGAGGCTCCTGCTCCTCATCCCAGGGGACATTGGTTTTTACACAAATATTGTGCACAATTGCACATGCCAGGCTCATCTTGAAGACCATTGGGTGGAGAATACAGCAGTCACCCATCTGATACATCCAAGCAGCGGAAGCGGCTTTTAACAAGCCCAAGGTGCTCAACACAATGTTTCTGGTCCGAACATGTGCCTAGTTATAGGCCCTCTCCGTGTCTGTTTGTGGATTGGCAAAAGTTGTCATTACCCATGACTGGATGCCATTGGCAAAAGATGTCACTATCCATGAGTAGATACCATAAACTTGTAGGAACAAATGTCATTGGGATGGCTTACTGCATTTGCATACATCCTGCACGTGCTGTGTATTTGTATTGTCATGATCTTCTCCCAATTATTATCAGATGATATGTACATCATGGCAGTGTAGTGCCATTTCCTGGGGCCTGTTCATTGACTGTATGTGAGGTTCAATGCAGTGTATGGGCAGCTGCATCATACTAATCAACTTCCTGACAGACATATTTGTGCAGCAGGGTTGGATGGTGTCTGATTCACATCACTCTGGTTCACTTGATGTTTTATGTTGCCGCTATATGAGTGGTAGGACAGAATGGGCTGTGAATTATTTTTTTTTATGTCCAGCCTAGGTTGCTGGTGACATTCCGGAGGTGGTTGACACAGACACCTGTATAGGTCCAGACTTCTCCCCAGATGTTGTTTTTGCCCTACATTAAATTGCCCATGCCGTCAATTATCCTACATTGTCCATGGCCGTTGACATGATGCCATCCACACAGAATGCCCTCACACATCCCAACTGAGTGACATGATTTGACAACTGCCATTTCCCAATCCATGCTTGCGTGTCACAATGTTGTAACATTTTGTACATGTGAGATAGATTTGTAGCCAATTTGTGCACATGTGACATGTATCTTGCAGATTTGTGTGTGTTCATCTGTCTGACAGCTTCACAACTTGATGCACTGTACTACAGTTCTAAGAGGGAAAACTTGTACGCATTACCTGGGTCCTCATACCAATTTGGGGTCTAAAAAACTGGACTTATACATGTTGCCTCGCAAGTACACATTCACACTTGCATCAGGAGTTGTAGGTGTACTTTTTGACTCGTGGGTATACCCCAAGTGACAGCCATGGAACATAAGCCACGCAAGGTGGCTTTACATAGCCTTGTAAATATGGCCTGGCACACTGTGGCAGCAGAGCATCCTACAGATGTTACTCTGGTGGCACAAAGTGATGCAGGGCCTGCTAACTGATGCTCCTAAGCCCTGATGTAGGAGGCATGATGCTGCTGATGTCCCATGTGTGTTGTATGTGATCTCTCCCCAGTGTAGATGGTACACCTTCCTTGCACACACAGATGTAGAGCAGGTTTCCCATCTGCCATGCATGGCTGTGTGCCTTTACATCATGCAACGTATGCAAAAGTGGTTTGAGATGTCTTCACCTGTTTGTCAAGGTGATTTGCTTTTGATATGTGCATAGAGGCAGAGTTCATATTTGTGTGACAGACCTCATTGTGCAGTTCCTATCTGTTCAGGGAGAGTGAGATCTGTGCATTGTGCCCCACATATCTATTTATTCTTGTGTCTGTTCGATACTGGCTGCGTGCTTACCTAGAAGGAGGCCATTCCCAAATTGTCCATCCTGAAACCTCTGAGTAATGATGGAGCTGCAAAAGATGTACGCATCATGGACACTGCCTGGGTATTTGGCCAGCACAAGGAGGATTAGGCCGTAATGATCCACGATAACCTGCACATTTATCAAGTGTATGTGCGCTTCCAGCTGCAGTTCACATGTTCTGTTGCAGCAGGTGGTACAAGCTGCACATGGGTGCAGTCCATGGCTCCAAGGACATGTGGAAACTCAGCAATTGTTTAAAAGCCCTGTTTAATTTCCTGCTGCAATTGCTGGGTGTTGGGGAGGAGGATGTGTTGAAGTGTGAGGCAGATGATTTCATCCAGAACAGAGGGCAGGAAAGCAGACATGGAGGACTGCGATACTCCACTCACTTGTGCTGATGTGGTCTGAAAGGATCCAGACGCAAGGAGGTGAAGCACAGCCAGGAGCGTGGTCAGTGGTGGGATGTTGGTGGACCACTCAACCGTTGCCTGCAGTTGTGGTAGAATGAGGTAGAGCAGCTGTAAGATTTATTTGCTGCACAGCTTGTAGAAGGTCAAAACCACCTCCCGCCTGAGATCAATCAGGGATGCCCGCTAGTGGTAGATGTGCTCCCTTCGTCTGTGCTGCCTCTTTGGTCTGGGTGGTGGTGACTGTCGTGGTGCTGGATATTTTGGTGATGATGTTGGGGCTTGTGCTGGCCTGCTTGGTGCCCCAAGTTGTAACACGAGTAGATCCATGTTGGCCACGAGTACGTTTTTGTTTGTGTTCTCTTAATGTCCCTGTACCAAAGAGTAATTTTAACGCCTGGTCTAACAAGGCATGAAAATGTTGACAATAGAGTTAGTGTAACTTTTCTAGACACTTGCCATTTTTTAAAAAGCTTGTAAATATTGCGCTAGTGTAATTTTTTATGAGGGAACGCCTACATTGTATATTATTGTCGGTATCTGACACAGCCAGATCCGACGCTGATAAGATATGACGATAGCCCAGTAAAAGTGGCGCTAGAGGCCTCTCGCGTCACACTGTAGATCTGGAGTTGATTTAGCACCGTCACAGCATCGGAAAAAATGACACTACAGTGGCGCTAAATCCTTGTAAATGAGGCCCTAAGTGTACAATCATGGGGGACATGGGTCCGAGGGAGATCCTGACTTGGTACTTAGGATGGCTTGTTTCACCTCTTGCTCAGAGAGATGCTCAAATTCAATAAGTGAAATCCTGTCTTTATTCCTGACCTTATTAGTTGGATTTGTGTACTAGGTTCAAAGAAAATTTATTACAAATGCTTTAAACTTTGTTCTCAAATACCTGCGCTAGTGTATCAGAGAACACCTGACTAGAAACTGTCAGGTTTCTGGTGGCAAGGGAAGAAGGTTTGGTCACTGTGTGAAACAGTCTAGTTAGAACAACAAGCCGATTTAATATGATAAGCCAACATTTCTGTAGTAATATGTTTTTTATATTGCACAAGACTTTGTATTTTTCTTTTTCTAATGGATCATACAATCTTCTCCACATACATTCCTGTCTACAGCACCCCTGTTTGGTGGCTCGAAGTGTGTTGCCAAACCAGGGGGCGACATACACATATATTGGATCCATATTAAGTCCATCTTGAATGCACATTACGTCCAATTTCTACACCAACGCGTTACACCAGAATACTATCTACAGATTTCTCACTTCCTAAATCTCCAAGTGCCCTCCCTGATCATGACCACTTGAAGTAGCTTTCCTGTGCCGGTAGAGGGTACCCAGCCTCCGAGACATGGCTTCACAGATTAACATATATCAACATACGGAGTACTAATGTTAATCATTGTTTGAGCCCCTTGATGCTGATCCAGAGTTAGCTCTTGTTCTAAGTTTTTCTGCTACGTTTTTTTTTCGGTGTCCTTAGGGACATGTCACTGCCTAAGTTATCAGACTTTTAAAGATGTCTATTTCGGACCCGCATAATACCTGCCCCCTGGTGTTTGAAACATAAGCATCAGACCAAATCCTGCCACAAAGACAGCCACATGCACTCCAAGACCATGAAAGGAAAGGAAGCAAAGCTCTTTATGATGTGGGCTTTCAACTACCACTGGGGTTACCAAACTCTAGGTCTCCCTTTGCATGGTTTCCTCAAAAGACAAGCATACCTGCAAGCCGCATAAAAAGGTTTACAAATGGAATTCTACTTCTTGATGATGATCTTGTTCAGGGGAGAGGTTTTCAATTTGTGGTGCATTACTCTGATTCTGGTCCAGATATTGTCCACAGACCTGATACCCATCTTTAAGGATGTGTGGTTGGTGCCCAGCTTCTTTTCATTTCTACACCTTGAGTGGCCACCAACCCTACCAGATAACCACCTTTTCACACTGATCCCTTCCCAAGTGGCAGCCTTCATTTGAAGCTTTGATGCCCATGTTCCACCATCCTCCGGCTCCCTCTGGTGAGCTGATAGGACCTTTGCCCATATCTCTGTGGACAGACTTTTCCCTGGCATCATTCAATCCAGACTGTGCTGCTGGTATGGTGCTGACACACCCTGGCCTCTGCCAAAGGCCTTTCAGGTTGCCACGATGCTGCTGTCAGCAGTGTATTTGGAGCCCCCAATGTCGACTTAGGATCAAGACTCCGCCATCTAAGATGCCAAGGCATTGCAGGCCTTCTTTCATTGATGAGCCTCTTTCTGGGTCTCGTCCTCGTGCTAAGTGGTCTGCCCATGTAGACAGGATTTTGGGGTCTGATTCTGACTTTATTTGGAAGCCTAACATTGTTTAGCTTGTTTATGGTGACAGTAGCAAAGCATGTTCTTACACAGAGGTTTATTGTTTGACCATACAAAATGATAGTGGCTTGGACATTGTACCATAAATTGCCTGAGATCCTTCTCTTGGTCTGCTTATGAAGGAAATTGCTGCTCATCCAGCAAACCTGTACAAGGCAGTTCAGGTCCTACAGCTAAACCCACCTGAGTCGGAAAATAAGGCAAACATCCTTAAAAAAGACTAAGGCCTTTGTTCCCTTTCCCTGAACCACTGCTTCCCTTCAGATGCTCATGGATCCTGTCCTGCCTGCATAGGACAAACCAGATTAATTTCTAGTGCTGAGCTGCAAAGTTACTCACCACCATTGCCAGGCTCTTGGTGTATGAAGCTGGTTCTGTATATACTCTACCTAAAAGAGGTCTAGTGTGCACAGAGTCCAGGGGTTCTCCAGAGGCTGAAGTAGATAGTAATAATGCTCTTTATTGTGGTAGTTTGGATGAGCAGTTAGGCTTATCAGAGGGTAGTGCGAAGCATTTGTTGTACACACACAGTCAAGAAATGAGACACACACTCAATGACGAACTCCAGGCCATTTGTTTTTATACAGCAAAAATATATTTTGTTATTTTATTACTAGAACCAGAAGAACTTCATTGCATGCAAGTACAGTTAATAAATATCAAGCATGTGTATCAAATATACTTTGTTTAGTTTTTGCAGATAAAGCAGTTTAAAAATAAGTAACACTTTTCTATTACAGTGCAATTTTCATAGGAGTCAATAGAGTCCTGGGGTATGTGGGGAGTGTTAGTAGAGATAACAGGTAAGTACACGACTTACAATTCCAGTCGTCGGGGGTTAGCATGTCCACAGGTCAAAGTTTAGACTGACCCCAAAGGTGCACCACCAGCAACACGGGGCTGGCTGGGTGCAGATGTCAAAGTTGGCGTCTGCTTTTCAGGGGAATACTATGAGGACGCGGGGTGCTTGGTAGATAAGAGATTGCAGGTAAGTATCTGCGATTTCAGGACCTAGGCGGTCATTCTGACCGCGGCGGTAGCCGCCCGCCATGCGGTCACTGCCATTTGCCCGCTCCGCGGTCAAAAGACCGCGGAGGCGATTCTGGCTTTCCCGCTGGGCCGGCGGGCGCCCGCCAAAGGAGCACCCGCCGGCCCAGCGGGAAAGGCACTGCAACACAGAGGCCGGCTCCGAATGGAGCCAGCGGTGTTGCAGGGGTGCGACAGGTGCAGTTGCACCCGTCGCGATTTTCACTGTCTGCTATGCAGACAGTGAAAATCATGCTGGGGCCCTGTTAGGGGGCCCCTGCACTGCCTATGCCGGTGGCATGGGCAGTGCAGGGGCCCCCAGGGGCCCCACGACACCCGTTCCCGCCATCCTGTTCCTGGCGGTAAAAACCGCCAGAAACAGGATGGCGGGAAGGGGGTCGGAATCCCCATGGCGGCGCTGCTTGCAGCGCCGCCATGGAGGTTCAGCCCTGCCAGGGGTATTCCGGCGGGAAACCACGGGATCCCCTTTTCTGACCGCGGCTTTACCGCCGCGGTCAGAATGGGCACTGAAGCACCGCCAGCCTGTTGGCGGTGCTTCCGTTGCCCGCGGCCCTGGCGGTTTAGGACCGCCAGGGTCAGAATGAGGCCCCTAGTCTTGGGAATTTAGGTCAGTACTGGGAGGGCACTGGATACCACCAAACATACATCCTCAGTGGCACGGGGCAACCAGGTGCAGGGTGCAATCACAGAGCTGGGCGCCCAATGCTTTTCAATCGGGGGACCCCAGGGTTCACAAAAGATGCTGCAGGCTGGGATCAGGGGGTTGGTTCTGGGAAACCAAAGGCTGGACAGGCAGGAGAGGTGCCCGCTGGATGTTGCTGGACCATCGGTTGGATTCCTCAAGGCTAGGGGGCTGCGGGTGCAGAGGGTCTCCTTGGGTGTTGAGAATCTTTGTTGGATCCGGTTCCCATCAGGGGGTACCTCTGGATTCAGGCATCATATTGTTGGCCGGGGGAGGGTCAACCCAGGGGGGCCTCGAGGTCCAAATCGCCTGGAGACCTTCTCTGGACAGGTGGGCCACCTAGACTCGGGCCGTGGGTGCGAAGTCGACAGGGATCGCAGATCTGGGGCCATTCTGGAGTCATTTGGAGACTTCTTCCAGACAGGACCGCTGTCCTGTGGAGCTCTTGGTCCTCTCCTGGGCAGACAGTCCTCTAGGGGTTTTGCAAGGTCGCTGGTCCTGCAGGATGCATCGCCTTTTTGGAGCAGGAGTCGTTGAAGCTGCAGACAGGTCAGTAGGGCTGGGGCCAAGTCAGTTGTCGTCTGGAGTCTTCTCTGCTGGGTCGACTTAACAGACCTTCTTTTGCTTCTTGATTCTTTCTTCTTGAGGTCACCAGGAATCTGGTGAGAAAGGATCAGGGGTGCCCCTAAATACTAGATTTACGTCAGAGGGCAGTAGCCAATGGGAAGGGGGGGCACATTCCTAACCATATTGGTCCCTATCCTCCAAAACAAGAAGGAGGATTCTGCAAGGAGGGGGTCACTTCAGCTCTGGACACCTTAAGGGTGGTCACTCGTCTCTGTTTTACCTTATATTTCTGCCGGAACTGCTGCCAAAAGTAGGGCTTTGTCCGGGGTGGGGGCGTGCATCTCAACTAGCTGAAGTCCCCTGGGGCACTGTAACAGGAGGCCTGAGCCTTTGAAGCTCATTGGCAAGTGTTGCAGTTCCTGCAAGGGGGAGGTGTGACCCCACCTCCACCCAGAGCAGACTTTGTTTCTGACTCCAGAGAAGACAAAGGCTGTCACCCCATGGAGTCAGAAACTTGTCTGTTAGTGGCAGGCTGGCAGAGACTGGGCAGGCCTGCACTAAAGGGTTGGGTAAAATGTGAATTTTATAATGCATCCAACACTGGCATCAGTATGGGTTTATTGTGCTGAAAGGTTTGATACCAAACTTCCCAGTCTTCAGTGAAAATCCATCATGGAGCTGTGGAATTCGTAATAACAGACTCACAGCCCATGCACTCAGTATGGTCACACTGCACTTACAATGTCTACGAATGGACTTAGACACTCTGGGGGCATATTACACATGCAGCTATGCCCTCACCTGTGGTATAGTGCACCCTGCCTTAGGGTTGTAAGGCCTGCTAGAGGGGTGAGTTATCTATGCAGCAGGCAGTGGGTTGTGGGCATGCACCCTGTGAGATGCCATGTCGACTTTGCCTTTTTCTCCCCACCAACGCACACAAGCTGCAATGGCAGTGTGCATGTGTTTGGTGAGGGGTTCCTTAGGATGGCACAATATGTGCTGCAGCCCTTAGGGACCCTCCCTGGTCACACAGCCCTAGGTACCACAGGTACCTTTTATAAAGGACTTAGGTGTGTGCTAGGCACATGCCAATTGTGGAAGCAATGGTACAATTTTGAGAAAGAACATTGTTACTGGGGCCTTGTTAGCAGGATCCCCGCATGCAGTCAGTCAAGTTAGCATCAATATCAGGCAAAAAGTGTGTGTGGGGGGGGTAACCATGCCAAAAGGGACACTTTCCTACACAACCCTCTGCCAAACGAAAGAGGATGAGATTAACCTTTCCCAAGAGAGTCTTCTTTATCTAAGTGGCAAAACCTGAAAAGGCCATCTGCGTTGGCTATTCCGTGTTCCCTATGTCCCACTGTAAAGTCCATTCCCTGTAGGGAGATGGACCACCTCTAAAGTTTAGGGTTCTCACCTTTAATTTGCATTAGCCATCTAAGAGGTCTGTGGTCAGTCTGAACAATGAAGTAAGTGAGAAACAAGTATGGTCTCTTCGTTTTCAGGGACCAAACCACAGCAAAGGCCTCCATCTCAATGGCACTCCAAGGCTGTTCCCTGGGTAGTAACCTCCTGCTAATGTAAGCAACAGGCTGGTCATAACCATCATCAGTGGAAACCTTAGGACACCCTACCCTGGTAAAGATGCCAATGATGGCCTTGCCTACTGCAAGTGCTGTAGTAGACCTAAGGTGAATTGTTTCAGGATACCTGGTAGCATGATCCACTACTACCAGTATATATTGGTTTCCTGAGGCTGTGGGTTGTTCAAGTGGACCCACTATGGCAACACCAACCCTTTCAAAGGGAACCCCAACCACTGGTAGTGAAATTAGAGAAGCCTTTGGGAGGTCACCTGCCTTACTACTGGCTTGACAGGTGACAGAGGAGCTGCAAAACTCCTTTACCTTCTGAGGTATGGTACGACAGTAGAAATGGCTGACAAGCCTATTCCAAGTTTGTCTGGCCCAGATGCCCAGCTAAGGGGATGTCATGTACTAAAGTGAGGATAAATTCCCTGAACTGCTGAGGCACTACCACTCTCCTGTTTGCACCAGGTCTGGGGTCTCTAGCCTCAGGGTAGAGGGGTCCTTCCTCCACACAGACCCTGTGGGAGAAACTGACATCTCCCTTCTGTGGAGCTTTGCTGCCTCTGGCCTTCAAAAGTGGGACAGGTTCTCTGTCCCTGGCACCTTGGTTTTCTCCCCCCCCTTCTTGAACTTAGGAAGAACTGCAAAAAGTTAGAGAGGCGGTGGTGAAAAAACTACAGTCTCTCTGATAGAGATATCTATAGACAGTCTATCAGAGCATATCATCGCAATATTAAAATGGCCCAGTCCACCTATTATGGTAGGAAAATAGAAAATTCCTTATGCCCCCAGAAATACATTTTTCAAATTTTTAAAGAACTTACTACACCTCCCATAACCGCCCCCATGACTGAAGCGTCTATTACCCACAGTAATCTACTGGCATCATACTTTCAGGATAAAATCACCAGCATATACTCTGGGTTCCCCACCTCAGTGAATCTGCCCCCTATTTGCCAGGCCTTAGATTCCTGCTTTGAAGGAGTCTCATTATCTACTTTCTCCCCTCTCACTGATGTGATAACTGACAACCTTTTGTCCAAAATTAAATCTGGCTCTCCCATGGACCCTGCCCCTCCCTCTGTTCTTCTACGGGTATCGGATATTATTGTTCCTCCGCTTACTACAATCCTGAACCATTCGCTATCCTCTGGCTTCTTTCCTCAGTCTTTTAAACATGCTGTTATTAAGCCTCTTCTAAAGAAACCCAAACTTGACCCCACCCTACCAGAAAATTACAGACCTATTGCTCTCCTCCCTATTGCCACCAAGATCCTAGAGAAGCTTGTCAATTCTGAATTAACTAGCTATCTTGAGAACCATGAGCTCCTACATCCCACCCAAATGGGCTTCAGAGCCTTGCATAGCACTGAGTCTGCCCTTCTCACTGTAACCGAGTCGGCTCGTCAGCTCTTAGATCAAGGGACTCATGTAGCCATTATCTTGCTTGATCGGAGTGCAGCCTTCGACACAGTCGATCACGATCTTCTTTGCTGCAGACTATCAGAAATAGGGGTAGGAGGACGCTCTTTGTCCTGATATTCTCCCTTTGACCTGTGGAGTCCCCCAGGGCTCCTCTCTTAGTCCCACTCTTTTTAATGTCTTTTTGTCACCATTGGCCAAAGTGTTCGCCCCTCACAACCTCTCATTGGTCACCTATGCAGACGACACTCAATTGGTGGTGTCCCTCTCCAGCTCTGGAGACTCGTCGGTGGATAACCTCTCCTGCTGTATGAGGGACATTACTAATTGGATGATCAATTTCAAACTTAAATTTAACGATGGGAAGTCAGAAGTTTTGGTTTTGGGCAATGGTTCCCCTGCCCTCCCTCTTCTATCATTCTCTGATACTTTTAATAATCTCCCCCCTCCCAAATCTCAAGTTAAGATTCTGGGTCTGTGGCTGGATCCTCAGCTCACCATGGATTCTCAAGCAAACAAAGTCTCCTCCACCTGTTTTGGCCTTCTACGCGTGTTTAGGAAGATTCTCACTCTTCTTCCTCCCACCGCTAGAAGAATTCTTATCCAAGCCTTAATTCTCTCTCGGCTTGACTACGGAAACTCCTTGTTCCTTAGCTCTCCGCTCTACGTAATAAAGAAGTTGCAGAGAGTGCACAATGTAGCAGCCAGGCTCCTTACTCATTCATCAAAATACTCTTCTGCCAAATCGGCTATCTCTACTCTTCACTGGCTCCCCATCAAGGAGCGGATTCACTTTAAATCACTTTGCATTGTTTACAGGGCCCTACGTGGTAGGGGCCCAATCCTCTTAAGAAATCATTTTTTTTTCTGTATACTCCATCTAGGAATCTACGATCTTCCTCTCTTAGGTATGTTCACACTTTTCGGTCTAGGAGAAATTGGGGTAGCAACTCCTTTTCTAGTAAAGCTGCTCGTCTCTGGAATACCCTTCCCTTGGAGCTCCGTCATGAATCTTCAGAGCGACTCTTCAGGAAAAAACTTAAAACTATTCTTTTCCGTAACTAACTTTTGTTCTTCTACCTGTACGTGATTTCGGCTGTTGTTAGCGCTGGGATGCCCTTGGGTAACTATGCGCTCTATAAATCTAAAAAACTAAACTAAACAGATGGTCCCTAGAGGGTCCCCCTGGACCCAAGAGCTCTACCTGATAAGGATCGAGTTCCATGGGCTCAGTTCCCTCAGAGAAAGTTAAGACTTGTTCTTGAGAAGAGGAGTTTTGTGCTTGTTGCTGTACAGAAGCTGGTCCCCTAGTCTTCTTGCTTTTTCTCTTGGAAGGTTGGGCCATTATTCCAGGCTCCAATACTTCTTTTTTACCCTGTGCTTGGCTTTGTGCTCTAGTTTTCACACACACCACCTCAGGGATTCCCAGCATGTAGGAAGGTGGCTTTCTTCTAGCATGGTTACCTCCATTTTTGGCCTATTTGTCAGTGTGTTTTTTCTGTCTCACTGGGATCCTTCTACTCAGGACCCCAGTGCACATAGTTTGTGGCCTATATGTCAGTATGTTATATTGTGTTGTCAGTATGCTGACTGTGTCACTGGAGTCCTGCTAACCAGAACTCCAGTGCGTATGCTCTCTCTGATTCCAAATGTGTACTTTCATACTGGTAACCCTTTATGCCACTCAAGATTGGCACACTGGACCCCCCTTATACGTCCCTAGTATATGGTACCTAGGTAACCAGGGCATTGGGGTTCCAGGAGATCCTTATGGGCTGCAGCATTTCTTTTGCCACCTGTAAAGAGCTCAGAGAAACACTCCTTCAGGACTGCCACTGCAGCATGAGTGAAATAGTGTACATGCTATTTCACAGCCATTTTCAGTGCAACAGGTAACTTATAAGTCACCTATATGTCTAACCTTCAGTTACTCAAGGCTAGGTGCAAAGTTACTGTGTGTGAGGGCACCCTTGCACTAGCAAAGGGGCCTCCACGTTGTCCAGGACCAATTTCCTGGTCTTCGTGGGTGCGGCGACACCATTATAAGCAAGCACTACATATATGTCAATATATATATGTAGCTTCACAATGGTAACTCCGAATATGGCCATGTGAGGTGTCTAAGATTGAGAAATTTAACCCCCAATCCAATTCTGGGGGGCCAATTCCATGCACCCTTGGGGCTCCACCATGGACCCCCAGTACTGCCAAACCAGCTCTCTAAGGTTTCTACTGCAGCCCCAGCTGCTGCCACCTCGCAGACATGTTTCTGCCCTCCAGGGGATTCAGCAGATCAATACCAGGAAGGCAGAACAATGCATTTCCTTTAGGGGAGGGGTGTTACACCTTCTCTCATTGAAAATAGGTGTTACAGGCATGGGAGGGGTATCCTCCCAGAGCTTCTGGCAATGCTTTGAAGGGCACACACAGTGCCCTCCTTGCATAATCCAGTCTGCACAGGTTCAGGGACCCCCAGTCCCTGCTCTGGCACCAAACTGGACAAAGAAAAGGGGAGTGACCACTGCCCTGTCCATCACCACCGCAGAGGTGGTGCCCAGAGCACCTCCAGAGTGTCCCTGGCATTAGCCATCTTGGATTCCGAGGTGTGGGGCCCTCTAGGAGCATCTGAGTGGCCAGGGCCAGCAGGTGACGTCAGAGACCCCTCCTGATAGGTGCATACCTGTGTAGGTAGCCAATCACCCTCTCAGGGCTACTTAGGGTCTCTCCTCTGGGTGTTTCCTCATATTTGGTTTGCAAGACTTCACCAGGACTCCTCTGCGTCAGCTTCTGACTGTTGGATCAACCGCAGACTGCTCCAGGCCCCCTATAACTGCAACAAAGTATCCAGGAAGGGTACTGTGACCCTGCAACTTCAGCTCCAGCCAGCAACTGCAACAGTTTCCAGGTTGTGCACGCTCTGAGGGCAGCCTGTCTTCATTCTGCACCTGAAGGACCGAAGGAATCTCCTGTGGAGTGACGGAGTCATTTCCCTGCTTCAGCAGGCGCCTCTCTTCAACTACAACCAGTACTCTGGGACTCCTCTCCTTTCGACGCACATGATCCCTGGAACACAGGAGGTGGACCGAAGTGATCCCGACTGTCCAAAGGTCCAGCTGTCCAAATTTGGTGGAGGTAAGGGCTTGCCTCCCTGCGCCAGACAGTACCTCTCTGCACCACGTCTTTTGCAGCTCCTCGGGCTCCTGTGCACTTCCTCCAAAAGTCCTTCATGCAAAGCATAGCCCAGGTCCCCAGCACTCTATCCTGGAACGCTCAGCTCCCTGAGTTGTTCTCCGGCGGCGTGGAATCCCTTTGTGCAGTGCTGCGACGACCGCATTCTGCAACTCCTTTGTCCCTGTGTTCTGGGACTCCTGGGGGTGCTGCCTGGTCATCTGAGGGCTCTCTAAAGTGCTGAGAGCCCCCTATGCCTCCTCAGTCTGAGTTGAAGTACCCAGGTCCCTCCTGGGCCCCGGTAGCACTTTTCCCGCCAACTGCAACATTTGCGTGAGCCAAGGCTTGTTGGCAGAATCCAACAACCAAAACCAGCCTGCATCCAACGACTCGACTTTGGACATCTCCTACACCATGCAAGAACCCACAGCCATCTTCTTTGGTGCTCTTCTGTACTCTTCTTCTAATCGGAGAATCCACTTTTGCACCATCTTCTAGGTTGGCAGGGGCTCCTGTCCTTCCTGGAATCTTCTGCGACTTCTGGACTTGGTCTCCTCTCTTCACAGGTCTTCAGGTCCAGGAATCCACTGGTTGTTGATTGCAGTCTTGCTTGGTTCTTGCAATATCTTTCATCAGGACTTGTAGGGTGTCCCAGGGAAACTTGCAGTACTTTACTCCTACTTTCCTGGGCTCTGGGGTGGGGTACATTACTTACCTTTGGTGTTTTCTTACACTCCCAGCGCCCCTCTACACTTGCCTAGGGGAGAATTTGTGATTCGCATTCCACTTTCTTAGTATACTGTGGTTTGTGTTGCCCTAGGCCTATTGTATTTTCTACTGTTTGCACTATTCTATGACTGTTTACTTGCCTGATTTTGGCTACTAGTGTATATGTTGTGTATAATACTTACCTCCAGAAGGAGTATTGCCTCTAAGATATTTTTGGCCTTGTGTCACTAAAATAAAGTACCTTTATTTTTGGTAACACTGAGTATTGTCTTTTATTGTGTATCAGTACTGTGTGACTATAGTGGTATTGCAAGAGCTTTGCATGTCTTCTAGTTCATCCTTGGCTGCTCCGCTACAGCTACCCCTAGACAGCCTAAGCTGCTAGACACTGCCTAAGGTGGATCACTGGACCTGATATAAGGTGTAAGTACCTCTGGTACCCACTACAAACCAGGCCAGCTTCTCATACAGCATAGCTGCCTGGGTTGTGAGTTCTACCTAAGCCCAAGCTGAGTAATACAGGTCATTCCCTAGGAGATCTTCAACTGGGATTGCAGAAGAGATCACTACCTGTGTCAGGCCAGTAACCCCTCTCCATTCTAAGGTCACGATAGACATGATATGGACCTTAGTCATATTGTCAGCAATGGTGACTGGATAAGTTTGTCCGGTCAGATACTGTCCTGGGGAAACAAGTTTTTCTATCACCATGGTGACACTGGCATCTGTATCCCTCAGAGCTTCTACCTTAGTCCCATTAATCAAGGGATGCTGTCTCTATCTGTTCATATTAGTGGGCCAGACATCAAGAGTGGCAATATCTACCCTATCCTCAGAAACTAAAGTATCTTCAGTGTGGATCCTGATTTGCTCTGGGCACACTGTTGATCTTACCTGGAGTGTGACTATACCAGTGCTAGCTGGTGCAGTACTAGGGGATTCTCTTTGGGACAGGCCATGTCTCCAGTTTGGTGTCCATTCTACCTACAGTCCTGACACCAGGCCTTTTGGGGATCAAAGTGTTTACCCTTGTACCCAAGTGAAGATTGTGAAGAGGCTCTGGGCCTACCTTCCTGCTCAGGTTTTTGGGGGCCTTTAGAAGATTCTTTACTTTTGTCCTTAGGTGTCTTACCCCTTTTCACTAGGGATGCTCTGTAACCCCTTTCTTTTGGTCACCCCAAGTGAAAGTCTTGTTTACCTTAGTCTTGATCAATGGTCTGCCTTCTTACCCCATTCTTGGGGAGAAATTGAACCTAGTTCTTGTCATTGAAACAGTTACTTAACAGATATTCTTTCATAAACAAATTATAAACCCCATCATAGTCATACATTCCACTTCCAGTTATCCAACTATCTAGTGTTTTCACTGAGTAGTCTACAAAATTGAGCCAGTTCTGGCTCAAGGTTTTTTGAGCCCCCTGAATCTAATTCTATACTCCTCAGTGGTGAATCCAAAGCCCTCAATCAGGGTAGCCTTCATGTGGTCATAGGACTCAGCAGCTGCACTAGTGAGTGTGAGGAGTGTGTCCCTACACTTACCAGTGAACAGTTCCCAAAGCAGAGCTCCCCAGTGAGACCTCCAGTCACACCCCCTCAACCAGAGCCCTCTTAAGGGACCGGGAGGTGCGTCCACGCTGTCTAGATTGATATTCCACAAAAGTGACCCACTTTCTTTTCCTTGTAGGTCCTCAATGGCCATGTTTGGGAGGGAGGATCTTCCTTCTAGAAGTTTTAACCTTGGCATTCTGTAGGCATTTATGCCATTTTTACTTCCTTTGTTTTCTTATTTAATACTTTTTTTTATTTTTTATTATTCCTTGGTTACCAATATTCCTGTAGCACAGGGGAGCCTGTTCTGCTCAAAGGGGGTTGCTGGATCCCCCTTATTTTTTTATCATTTGCTCAACTGTCTTGCTTCTGAGTGCTCTAGTGCTTCACCCCACTTCCAGCCACGCCCTCAACCACAGCCCTCTTAAGGGACCGGGAAGCATGTCAGCGCCGATAGTGTGCTAAAGGCAAGGCCATCTGCTGCCGACAGCACCAAGCACCAGGACCCCTGGTCCTCCTAACCTCAAAGCTACTCCAGATCAGGACTTATAGAAATTGGCAAGAAAGGTAAGCTTCCCTTATGCTCTTTGTATAATTTTAATGCACCGACTACCCAGCACCTTTGCCAAAAATGCAGTTTTAGCTTTCACACTGCGTCATGGCCATGGCATGGCAAGGATGTTGACCAGTTCTCGGCTCGCCCCTGAATTAAACTCAGTAACTTAGACCACGAGTTGTCTTGTTCGTTCCTTAACACAAGATCACTTAAAAACCATAAACATGAATTTGCAGACCTCTTGAAATGAGAAAATCCAGATGTCGTTTTCTTAATGGAGACATGGGTAGTCATGTCGTCTGACCCAGACTTTAATACACCTATTCCTGAAGGTTACTACAAATTAGGGTTAATAGACAACACAAGCCAGGAGGTGGGATTGCGATTATTTACCCTAACCACATCAAAGCCACTTATAAATCCCTCTTGCATCTTATTTGTAAAGCCCTCATCTTTAATTTAAAAATTCACAACACATTCCTTTAATGGCCTTCTGATTTATCGGCCCGAGGGAGAATTTCATTTAATCACTATTGGGATTTATGGAATCCTGTGTAGACTACCCGAATTTTACAATCCTAAGGGATTTTAGTTTTTACTTAGAACGCATGGATGACAAGGATACGGAGCATCTTACTGATAACCTACAGAGCTTCAACCTCTTACAAGTGGTGAAACTTCCAACTCACGAAGCCAACCACACACGTGATGGCATTTAAACAAACAAACCTTACTTAGTTGTAAAACAAAAATCATGCCTCTGGCCTGGACAGACCATAGGGTCATTATGTTCCAAATACCTAGCCCTACAAAAATACCATCATTGGAAGAAAACTGACAATTTGAAATGAGGCAATCTGCTGCGTGAATCCCAGCCTACAATTGATGATGATATTGAGCAAGCATCTGCCACCTATGCTGCTTGGATTGATTCAGCTATCTTCCCTAAAAATCAGGCTAAATCATAGGTCCACGCCTTCGGCACCTTGGTATTACCAAGAGTTTAGAGAACTCAAGAATAAATGCAGGCGCCAAGAGCAACTCTGGAGGTTGAGTTATAGCCCTGAGAAAAAAAAATACAAAACCCTGATAGAATACAAATAGGTACAACTAAAACTATTTTTTTACAGAAATAAAATAAAGTAACCAGCACTTCCACTAAGGAACTCTTCAACACAGTGAAGTTGCTATCCAATTTTTGCGATAAACACATGGCTATCCCGGACCAACAATTATGCAATGAAATAGCTGACTTTTTCACACTAATGTAAATAATATATTCTTAGTAAGTACTGCATGGATAAAACAGTACTCAATGACAGATGGTTGAGGAATCCATCTCTGCTAAACTGAATTACTGCCCCCACTACATTGACCACCTTCACCCCACTTACTGAAGAGAAGGTAACAATTATTATTGAAACTACTAAATCAGGTGCCTCTTCGAATCCATGCCCTCATTAGGTGCTTCACCCTGTGTAAAATACTATAATCAGCTCATCTTGCTTTGCTTTTAAACATGATTCCTATTTCTGGCTGCTTTCCAGCTACATGGAAAAAAACATCCATCCTGCCCCTTCTAAAGAAACCCTCACTTGACCTGAGGTGAAGAATTATAGGCCAATCTTGCACCTTCCTCTACAAACAAAGTTCCTCGAAAGGGCCATGAACCAAGAGAACATGACCTTTCTTGAAACCACCAACCTTCTCGATCCAGCACAGCATGGATTTACCATTGTAAAGACTCCGCCCTAGTGACGGCCACAGAAGAGATCAGAGCCATCATATATGGAGGTGGCAAGGCAGCCTTGATCTTCCTTGATCTTTCAGCTGCGTTCAACACGGATGACCACTCTCGTTTGGACAACCATCTTGAAAGTATTGGCATTAAGGGTACAGCTTTAAACTTGATCAGTTCTGTCCAACAGAGAGCAAGTGGTCGTTTTGGAGGACTTCATCTCTGTACCTTTTACTCTTCCCTGCGGGGATCCCTGCTAAGTCAAACCCTTTTTAGTGTATACATCAGCCCTCTGATCAAACTCAGTCGATAATGTGGATTCTCAGTATTCTCTTATTCCAACGACACCCAAATAGTTGTCTATCTCATCTGAACCAAAAAAACTGACCAAACAATTCAACATCTGCCTGGGTATGATTGATTATTGGATGCAGAAGAATTGTTTACAAATAATTTTTTTGTTTTTTTAAACGGAGGTGGTGTTGTTTGGCAATTACACCTCCTGTTGGAACACCACTTGGTGGCCCCTCCAATATTGGGTTCCTCCCACAGCCAGTCCAGAAAGCAAGGGACTCGGGTCATTTTTGAGGCTGTTAGCATTCACGGACCACACAAAACAAAACCCCTTGTTTTCTCAGTCTGAGAATATTGGGGGGGGAAAACGCATGCCTTCCTCACATTTGAGTTAAGAAAAACAGTTATTATAGTCAGAGTTTTCGCAAAAGTAGACTACTGCAACACCATATATGTTGGCTCTCAAAATCGCCTACTAAATAAGTTGCAGATTATTCAAAATGCTGCAGCCCGGGTGCTGATGAACCTTCCAAAATTACGTTCAGTTCCCTAAATATCAGGGATTTGCACTGGTTACCAATCAGGGCATGGATCAAGTTCAAAGTCTTGTGCTGGGCTCATTAGCCCTTGCACCATTCCCAGAATCAAAAAAGCACAATGGGGTAGGAAGATGTTTCTCCTGCTCTACATCCAAATGGTGGAACTCTGTCCCTGACCATCTTAGAGCTCAGCCTAATCTCCTAAAAGTTAGGAAACAACTAAAAACTTGGGGCCCCATTTGCAAACTTTTGGCGCAGGGCAGCAGCACAAGGCTTCTTGCTGTGCTGCCCTGAATCAAAAGAAATGGCAAGAATGTGCCACAAAAATGACATCCAGCGCATTCCTGTCCTTTCTGCCTTCTCCTGTGCACAATTTGGTGCTCAGCGCCAAAGCAAGCAACCTTGCACCTTGGTGCAAATGTGTCTGCTTTGTTGGAACAATTGTTTTGTGCAGGAAGGGACAGATTCATGCACAAAAACAATCCATGGAGGTGTTTCCTCTTTCTATGTGTGCTGCAGAATGCTTTCTCTGTAGGTGCCAAGCTCAGAGCCTAAGAAGGTGGAGATGGGAGGCATTGGGGTCTGAACCACCAAACTCAAAGGATAAGATGTACCCTTGCGGATTGGCATTGAATTTATCAGAGCAGGCTTAAGTAAGCACAGCGCAGCCAGGTGGAAGGACTCCACCTGCAAAGATTTTGGCAGATGGACAGGGAATACCAGCTGGATTTTTTTCTGCAGCAGAATCAACTCTGAAAACAACTTTGATTGGTGTTAGAGAGCAGTGTTTTGACTCTAAATTCCTTTTTTTTCCTTTTTTTACTACCATTGATCCCCATGATGTAACATCCTTAGGATTCAAACATAGCTTTCTTCCATCTAACTGAAGTTTCTACATGTTGAGTCTTGTGTCTCTAGTCTTGGAGACAAAATTAGTTGAGGTTGAGGTTAGTAGTGTGCTCTACACGCTTTCATTATTAATCCATTCACAACTGACTCTATTTTGATCTATTTATCCATCATACTCTGGCTAAATACATACATGTCTTCACCCCGCATCCTGCCTTCACAAGCCCACGCTATACATAACAACACATTTTCGACCCATATATCACAGTGGTGCACTATTCCATTCATAGGAGCCCTGCAAAGATCAACTTTCACATGCTTTCGTTTATTCCTTGATAAACATCCGCTCCTGCTCCCTGGTCACAAAGTCACTGGATAGGTAGTGGTTTACCTTACCTAGATTCATCACAGAGAGGACACAGGTACGGCAAACTCATGGAATGGAGAATATTGCCACAGGGGAGAAGCCAAAATAAGTTATGTTTGCATATATGCCTGTGTGCTAATGAGCTTGTGGTCATAGTACTTGAGGATGACAACTGTGCCACAGGCATCTTTCTTCTCTCAAAAACCCTGCAGAACTCTGTGCATTTTAGCTAATCCCAAGCAAAACAACAGCCTATGATCAGGGTGAGGGCTGACCGTCTAGGTTCTACTAATGTTGGATCAGAAAGAGCATTTCTTAACCTGATGTTGAATTTTAGCTTGTATTGTCATGTATGGGTCTTTCCAGAGCCCCAAACTGTTTAGGGAAATGAGTGCCTAGGCTGCCATAACAAATATATAACAACTGAAACGTCCCTACTTTGAGCATCCTAGAGAACAGTGAATGCAGGAGGTCCGCCATAGTCTGGAGGTGAGTGACAACAGCCTGGGGCGAGCCCACCTTCAACAGCCAGTCGTCGAGACAGAGGAAGACTAAAGCCCTGATCTGCGCAGATGAGCTGCGACCACCATCATCACCTTGGTGAACACCTGATGGGCACTGGTAAGGTCAAAGGGGAGCATGGTGAACTGAAAGTGCTTGTGGCCTACCGTGAACTGCAAGTAACATCTGTGGGCAGGCAGGACCGGAATATGGAAATAAGCATCTTGCAAGTCCAACACTACCATTCAGTCTTCTGGGTCTCTGGAAAATAGAACCTGAGACAGAGTAAGCATTTTTAACTTCTTCTTGAGGAAGAGATTGAGGGAGGGGAGGTCTAGAATAGCGCGAAAGCCTTTGTCCTTTTTGGGTACCAAAAAGTAGCAGGAATAACAACCGCGACCTACTTCTGTCACAGGGACCCCCTCTAAGGCTCCATTGGAGCAGGTGATGGTGAATTCTGCCTCTGACTGTACCAAGGCTAGGAAAGTTTTGAGCTAGCCTCGTGGAGGGGGGTGGAAGACTGGCCAGATCGCTGCCTCCCTGATCGATGAGGTCGGTGGATCCCACATCTCTGACCACACAGAGGCTGGGCAGCATGTGCGGCGTGGTGGCTGGACGAGAACGGACACAGGTGGGTGCCCCTTCCATAGCCACGAAATGGGCGAAAGGCTAATATAAGGGGATGCGGGGCCACCGCAAAGCCCAAGGACCTAGCCGTAGCATGAGAGTCCTTTAAGCACTCGAGCACATAGTCTGCCTTGCCTCCGAAGAGACAAGTGCCATCAAAGGGCATGCCCATCAGATTGGCTTGGAGGTCCCCTGAAAAGCCAGATGTCCTCAACCAGGCATGGCACCTCAGGGCCACCATTTGCAAAACAGCTCTGCTCAGTGAGTCTGTTGTGTCCAGTCCACATCGGATCGTGAACTTTGCTGTGTCTCCCCCATCAGCAAATGTTTGAGAGAGTACAGCCTGGGCCTCCCCAGGGATCTGTAGCAGCACTTGTGCAACCATATCCCACAGAGTTTGGCAACAATGTCCCAAAAGGCATGTGCTGTTTCCAGAACGCAATGCAAGGCTGGAGGGAAGAAAACTTATTCCCAAATGTGTCCAGCCTTTTGGATTCCCTAGCCGGAGGTGCGAAAGGGAACACACCCTGGGAGGTAGAGACATCTCAGTGACATCCCCGACACACCAGATATTCTCATTAAGCACCTGAAGAGAAACTACATCACCCCAATGCTGACTGAACTGCACTGGCTTCCTCTACTAACCCTTATCTTCAAGACCATCTCCCTCACATGTAAAGCCAACTTAAATGATATTCCAACGTACCTGGCCAAGAAACTAGCCACCTCCGTCAGACAGCATGTCACCTGGAGCCAAGAGATTACCAGCCTGGAGATGAAGTGGTGCAAGAAAGAAAAATGATCTCTTGATATATGCACCAATATTTCCATTGAAATCAGAACCGCTCCACAGTTTCCTGCAATTTGGAAATTCGAGGCACCTCTCATTAAGGAACATTCATTCTCCAACACACTAGAAATTACCCTCAATGGCATGCAATGATATTGTTCCTTGGACTTTTACCCTTGTTGAGTACTCTGTTGCGTCACAGATTTGCATCATATTAGTAGCACTACATACATAAATTTAAAGAAATAATTGTCATACCTAATGGTGACACACTATTATGCCCCACTATTAGATGCTTTTATATTATACAGGAGTATAACTCCTAAGGAAATAGAAAAGCAGTTCATGATTTTACGTTACCAGCCCAGTTGATGCAGACACACCGAGCTCTGCAATACTGATGGTGGCTAGAGACGGATTACTTTGCCTGATGGGGCTCGTACCTCCCTTTGTGGATTCAAAGAGGCAAAATACCTCCAAACCAGGATAACCAACACTTCCTGTAGCAAGCAACTGCCCTGTGAGTGGGTCTAAAAACTAAATAGCACACTGGCAGTTGGGGTCTGCCCAAAAGCCATTTTATATATCGCCACTAGGTAGCTATAGTTAGGACCTAGTTTCCCATAGAAAAGGCAGTTTGTTTACAGGCCAATATCTTTGATGCCTCATGACAAACCTTCACAAAATGTTCCCAAAAATCAGAGTCCCAGAAAAAAGTGTTTAAACGAAAGGACCAGGGTAGAGTCACCCTGACCCCTTAGCTCTGGTGCTGGGGAGAGCCAAAAAGCATTTTTCTTTTATTTTCCACAGATCTGGTGGGGGAAAAAAAAAACAAAGCACAGGCTTCCGTGCTTAGTCATTCTCAAGTCCCTGGGTAGGCCAAGTCCCAGGGGCGTTGTAAATTTTAATCAACCCCTCCCCAGCATCTCCGGGAACAACCACCTCTCTGGGGCTTAAATGTAATTCAATACGGGGGAGACCTCACAGCCCCCCCCCCCTCTGAGCCCCGGGTATCACCACATCCCCGAAGCTTACGTGTAATTTAATGTGGGGGCGCACGGTACCCTTCCCAGACCTGGGGACCGCCACCTCACTGGGGCAGTAATTATGAACAGTGTGGGGGGGGGGGGGGGGCCTGGGGACAACGAGGGCACAAGTTATAATTACTTGAGATAACTAACTATAATTGGTGAATTTATATAGTTTAGTACATTTAAAATGTGAGCCTAACTAACATCTCTGTAACCTTTCTTTTTAAATTAATTCCTAAGGGTTTATTTTATGTTATTTCCCTACTATAACGTCTCAGTAATCTTTGGTGTTTTCAGTAAATTTCTTGTGTTTTTCCTAACATAAAGTGATTTTCATTACTATATATTAACCCAGCGATTTGCGGCAGCGGTTGGTCACAGGGCCTGGCCTGTGGCCAGACCCTAAGGCCAACTCCCCTAACCACCCAACCATGCTGCTCATGGCCCTTTGGCTGAGTGTTGTGGGAGCTGGCTGCACCCTGCCTCTTTTGTTATGAGAATCTGTGAGAGGGTGTATCTAGGGATAAGATTGGCTGTGAAAGTGGGTGCATCAGTACCTTAGTGGGTGCATCAGTGTCTGTGAGTGGGTGCCTGAGGGTTTCAGTGGGTTAGTGAGTGAGTGTGTGAGTGGGTGGGTCTGTGAGTAGGTATAAGAGTGCCTGTCGGTGTGAGTGTATCAGTGCCTTAGATGGTGTGTCTGTGTGAGTGTGTGCGAGAGGGTTTCAGTGGGCCTGTGATCGGGTATGTGGTAGGGTCTCTGAGGTGGTGTGTGACTGTCAGATTGGGTCTGTGAGTGGGTGCACAATGGTCTGAGTGGGTCTGTGAGTGAGAAAGATAGATTGAAAAGGAGAAATTGAGAGAAAGAGGGAGAGCGAGAATTGGTTTTAGGCTTAGGTGAATGATATAGTTAGAAAGAGATATTTCTGGACATATTGAAAAGAAAAATGTTTTGTCAATTTAAAAGAGTGAGATCACCTTTTTATTATGGACCTTAAATGTTTGAAGTATAAAATAAATTAAAGTAAGGAAATGACTACACACACACCTGGACTAGAACCCTCAACTTTCAGTGTGAGGGTCTGTGACCTTAACCATTATGCCACAGCTGACTTCTTTGTTTTACTTTTTGGAGAAGTCATCGCATGAAGAGACCATTGTAATGACTATCTCTCGCTCTTCCATCTCGTTATGGGATGGAAGAGAGAGAGAGTGACAGGACTGCTTGGGGGGGGGGATGGGGGGAGAGCGAGCCTGAAGGCCTCTGTGGTCCTAGCTGGCACTTCCACATCCTGTGGGAGCCGACGTTGCTCCCCTAAGCAGGGAGCTGCTTTTAATAACCGCTCCATGCTTGCGAAAGCAATGTTTTCATTTGTCTTCTCCGCATGCATATTTGCGTGCAGGGAAGACAGATGAAAACTCCGCTTTCTGCAAGGGAGAGCTGTTTGACAGCTCTCGCTTGCAGAAAGCCGCCTTTGTTTGCTTTTGTTTGGTGGGAACTGTCATCTTCCAACAAGCAAAAGGAAACAGCTATGTCCTGGGGGTGGGCACCCTGGGACATAGCAGGAGCCAGCCCTGGGGGGTGGCGGACCCCAGGACCATCAGTGGCTCGGTGAGGGGGGCTGCACGCCCCCCTCCAACTGTAAATTTAGCCCCGTGAAGGTGGTGGTCCCCAGGGCTCCAAAACGGACCGCCCTTCACATTTTTTATTGTAGCCCCGGGGAAGTGGTGGTCCCTGGGGCTGTGGGGAGGCAGCGCACCCCCTCATTGTATTTGACAATAGTCCGGGGGTGGTGGTCCACGGTCCCTACACATTTAACTTGATAAAAGCCCTCAGGAGGTGGCGGTCCCTGAGGCTGCGGGGGGGGGGGTGGACCTTGGGGGGAGCTGCGCGGCCCACCCATTGCATTTGACAATAGCCCCGGGGAGGTGGTGGTCCCCGGGGCTGCGGGTGGCAAACGCAGACCCCTCGCATTGAATTTGACTAGCCGTGGGGAGATAGCGGTCCCTGGCGCTGCGGTGGGCGCAGTCAGCCCCCCACATTAAAATTAACAATGCCCCTGGGACTTGGCCCACCCGGGGACTTGAGAATGATGAAGTACAAAAGCCTGCACTTCATTGTTGTTTTTGTCAGATCAGTTGCGAATCGCAGCACAAATTAAAAATATATATATATATTTTTTGCTCTGGGTGGGTGGGGGAGGGGGACCTCTGAGGTCCCAGCACCAGAGCTAAGGGGTCAGGGTAACCCTGCCCTGGCCCCCTTTTTTTTTTTTTTTTTTACACACTTGTTTCTAGGCCTTGGCTGAAGCTGAGTCCCAAAATGGGTGCCAACACTTCCCTGTTGATGTGTTGGCAGCCAATCAGATCTCAGCACAAGATCAAAAGGGGTTGCGTATCCTTTGCTTCCCCGCAAAGCAAACACACCCCTTTCAACAAGCAGGGGAGCTGTCAAACTGCTCCAGCTTACTGAAAGCAAAATTTTCATCTCTTTCCCTGCCTGCTGTCATGAGATTAAAACATTGCTCCCAGACACAAGGAGGAGCTATTTGTTGCGTAGCCCCTCCTAAGCTTTTTTATTATGTAGCTCCAGGGAGGTGGTGGCTTCCGGGACCTAGGGAGTCTGTGAGGCCCCAATATATTTATTTAATGTTACCCTCAGGAGGTGGTGGTCCCTGGGGCCCAAGGGGGTTCACATGGCCCCCCCTCAAAAAAATGTATTAGGTGGCCAGGGGGGTGGGGGGGGAATGGTCCCCAGGTGGTCCTGTGCGGGCCTTTAAATATATATATTTAATGTTAACCCCCCCCCTTAAGCTCCAAACCCCTTCGGCCGTACATGGCGTGGGGTTTGGAGCTCAGAGGGTTGACCGCAGGCAAGGCCCTGTGACCCTCACCTGCCGCGCATGGCCTTTGTTTGATGTGGTTATAAGGGGTTGGCCTCAGGGCCTGGTGGTAAGCCAGGCCTTGCAGACAACTTTTTGCCTCGCACATCCTTTGGAAGTGCATGGCACAGGGTTGGATGGATAGGGGGGGGGGGGTTGGCTGTAGGTTTGCTGACTCTTCACAAAATTTTCCAAAAAAGGCTGAAATTCAACAGTGATTCGCTGTCCAACTACAGGAAGCTGCTGATTGCACATAAAGCCAGAAGCTGCCTGGAAGCAGGATGTCAGCTGCCTGGTGTGCCCACCTGGAAGGAGATAGGAGACAACTAACAGACGCACTGAAACATAGCAGCAGCAGGTCGGCATTCGAACACAGGAAAGCATCAACGTGTGTTTAAGAAAGATGTCTTGTTTTCAGTGTTCATTTATGGATTTCAGTGATGTTTTCGCAGTGTTTTCCAAACCTTTTGAAATCAGTGTTTATTCAGCTGCCTAACCTCTCGAAACTGTGTTTCTCCGGTGTTTACAAAACATGTTTTGATGTCAATGTTATAAAGCACATATTTAATTTAAAGGAGAAATGCAATGTAAGTAGTGTCTTTCCATCGGCAGTGGGTCCAATGGACTTCTGTATGATTGTTTTCAGCATGGAAAGCCTGTATATTGCACTCTTGTCTCATTACCTCTCACGCGGTCAGGACTCTGTCTGGCTTACAAGACTATAAATAGATTACAAAATGTAAGAGTGCTATATCCAAATGTTTTACTGAATTCCTGAACACAGTTGGCTGCCATTTGCCTACTCCTTACTGAATATTATGATACTTTAGGTGTGGTTAACTCCGACAACGACATACCTTGTAAATCCTTTGAAATTCTGAATTACACCAGATTAATTTGTACACCTGCATTCTAAGGCACCTAAAACATCATGGTTTAAGCATGCCCGCCGCTGCTTTTTAAACTCTTTGTATGACTACATTAAGGTGGTGCTGATGTTGAGTGGGCATTCTTAGCTATCAGGTGTCCCCATGGGAAATGTCTCACCTTAAATTGGCCCTAACCTTTTAAAAGACATCATGTTGAAATTCTGCTTTTAACATTGTAACCTTGGTGTAAAGAAAAAAAACGCAGTAAACTGCATTGGGGTAAAAGGCAGAATTATCGGAAGACATCACACATAACAATAGGTCTCCTTGAAGCTATAAATGGTGTATGTGGAGAGACTTGTCATGTTTTCACCACTACCCCAGGTGGTTTGTGGCAGCACTATTCTCACAGGTACCTGTCACTACAGCTTGCACTGAATGTTTAAAGCCTGGACTGTTTGCCAGTTAACCTGCTGTCAATATTTACTTGTTAGAAAGGGTGACTGATGTATCAAAGGATTAACACATTATGGGTCTTTGAGTAAATGTTATAGTATATTTTGGTCATGATTAATATCAGCCAAATTTTCACCATTAAGTGAAAGAATTAAACGCTGCCAAAATAATTTAAACTATTTAAATATTTACATATCCTCTATAATGTGTAAAATAATTATATCGGACCTAAATGCACATCTAAATCCTGCACCTTTAGTCCAAACACACAAAACTGGAAGAAACAAAAAGAAACAATATTTTATTGACAACCCTAAACAACAACAAAACTCCAACAGAATAATCTTAGACCGGTCTTTCTTGCTGCTTCCTTGCATAACGTTACATGCTGTTGACCCCTTCAGGAAAAAATAAAAATGACTCATTCTCTCCCTCTTTCATTCCTTTGAACAACATTTTAGTTTGTGGCTGTGCAGGCGTTTTTAGTGTTTAGATGTTTACACTGATGAGAGCCTGTTGGGGGGGGGGGGGGGTGTTAGTTTTAGGTTTAGACTTAAAACTGGGTAGCCTAGTTGGAAGCCAGCAGTGGTCTGTCAGAAGGATGACCGGAAACTACAGGCATAGAGAAAGCCAGTAGGCTTTTTATTTCCGTAGCAGAAAACCACCAAAAGGCATTTTTTTTGTTTAAAGAGAACGCAGCATATCATGAAAATAAATTGTCTTTGAAAACAAGATGCAAAAATATAGGCATTTGGAAATTACATGGAGTAGAAATAAACCTCTCTAAAGCTAAAGGATAGAAATTACTGACCAACATCACATCTACCTAGTAAAATAGCAGATATTATTAAAGTGATGAAGATTATTTCATTTATTTCTTGCCTTCTATTACTGCCATTATTATCCTAGTCATTGCCCTCTGCTGCAGTGGTTACTAGCATTTGTACTGTGCTTTCCTACACATTGCAAGCGCAGGGATGCTTCTGCATCGTTCAGTATTTGTATAATTTATATAGCGCTTCTTACCACTGGTGAAGTCGTGAAGAGCTTTAATATGTTTCGGTTCTGGGGCGCCCTTCAGAGTGTGAGGTTAAAAGGATATTGACTGCGGTTTAGCATACAGGGGCAAGTTTGGAGAACTGGTTCAGCCATGGTGAGGGGTTGCACAGTGTGAGAATAGATGTTGGGAATACAGCTTTTTATCACGCGTACATACTGCTGTTGGTCATCTGTATAAACCACTAAGGTATGCATTAAATTGAGCAACCTCCCTCACCTCAGTAGCAACAAAAAAAAACCATTTTACTGGAGGCACCATTAAAACATCAAGGAAGTACTACTTGGGGGCATCCGTGGAGGCACAGTTAACTAACTCGGGAGTATCACATAATAGACCTTACACGGGCCAAGTCCACTGAAGGCACTGCTATTGTGGAGGAAATTCTATTTTAGCACACTTCTTAATAACAATCAAGTCTTATGGTTATTAACATTTCATAGAGATTGCCGTTGGTAATACGATAACCCACTCCTACTGTTCACCAAATTGAGCATACAAGGCTTAACTCTCAAAGCTGCATGCAGGCCAGCTCTTACCATATTCAAAAAAGACTTGCACTTGTGCATGTAACAGCATTACTAACATTTGCAGATGTGTGAAGTAAAGCAGTACTTCATTTTGACAAATTTTTATAAAACCGTTTTAGTGCATTTTCATTGGGTATATTTCCTTGGTAATAACATTCAAATGCTGCTTAATAATTATGATCCTTGAGGCTTTGTCAACAATAACTAATTTACTGGCACTTACCATCTTGACAGAAATTGCTATAAGGCGCAAAACTCGCTTGTTTGCCTGCTTTGTAGACCTCAAAGCTGCCTTTGATTGTGTGCCAAGCAAGCAACTTCGAGCCAAGTTGGCAGAATGGCATATACCAGGGAATATACTAAGTGGGATTATAGCACTGTACAGTGACACTTGAGCACAGGTCAAACTAGGAGACGGCAGAAGTCACCTCAAAAATTCACACTATAAACAGCTTGAAACAGGAGTATGTCCTAGCACTGAGCTTGTTCAATCTGTATTTAGCCAACCTAAACAACAATTTGAGACAAGCGGTCAGTCATCCATCTATCCTGGCGGCAGAAAGTATAGTGGGCTTGCAGTATGCAGATATCATCATTGTTTTGAGCCAATCGCCCATCGGCCTGCAAAGATCCATCAATACGCTAGTTGCTTGCATTGAGCTGCAGGATTAGAGCAGAACACAAAAGTCATGCGTTTAGTGGATCCCAAGCACAAGTCATTCTCTTGGTCCATTAGGGATGAGCAGGTGGGGTACTTCAATCGTACAAGTTTTTGGGCATTCACATTGGGTGTCCTTTGTCCTTCAAAGAAACATCTGGCTGCATTACAAGCAAAAGCCCACTCATTAACTCTTGCATTTAAGCTCCTGAAAAATAAATTTAACAGACCTTCACATGGCCACCTACTAAAGGTAATGGAAGCCCAGCTCACCTCGCCAGTAGCATATGGCTTGGAAATTATGCACGGGAAGGAAGCTGACTTTCTAAATCCGCTTCAAACAAATGTTTATAAAGCGGTCTTCACTTTCCCAAAATCAACCTTTCCCACACAGATGGCTTAAATTTGGACTTAAAAATCAAAAACTACAAAGAATGAACACCTTCATAAAACTGTGTGGTAAACTCTGCACGGCTGTGAGCTGGTCCTTGAATAATCTAAGCTGGTGTGAAATTGAGGCGTAAGTAAGGAAAAATCAAGCAAATTCTTGAGGTGAATATCTAAGAAAGGCTTTAGAAGAATTAGGCGTCCAGGACCTGTGGGACAGTAACATTGAAAGAGCAGCCTTCAGTCTAAAAATAAATTATTCTGTAAAACACCAGTCACTTTTACAAGACAAGAATTAATTTGCAGCGCGGCTGCAAGCCTGGACAGTGATTAACTCTTATAGCAGACTGAACCACAGGTGTATTTACTGCCCATTTCTCTCCTGCTCTAAAAAGAACTTTTATGCTATGCTGATTTGGACACTGGAATATAAAAGACCCCACCCCAACTTGGAATGGTAGACCAACACACCCACGTTGTCAGTTATGCGGATACAAAACAGAGTCGATACCTCACATCGTAAGTATGTGTCTGACAAGTTTTGGAGGCCAGAAAGAATTTCCTTAAACCACTATTTCAGAAGCTCCACATTCGCTCTTGTAGGCAAGTGGTCATCAATTCTTGAGCAACATGGAGATTGAGGCCAACTAGTGTCTAACAACGTGCCTCATATAATGCACCTTTTTCAAACTCTGCACACCGTTAAAGCACCTCAGAGTCCAAGCACAAAGTTTCCATTTTTGAATCATTGTCCGGCAGTCCCTCATGTGTAGTTCAGCAGAAGGGGTTAACTGTGTTTCTTAGCTGAACAGTACCCATAATAACTGCATGAACTGTTGATTTCATTTGACTTGACTAATGACTGCAATTTAGAGCCAATTATCCTGATGAAATACCTTGGCATTTCTGGCAATGTTTTAGTTGTGTATCAAGTAGTAGGGCCAATGTAATACAGAGATTGAGGCTGACTAGGGATCTATAGCATGCCTTATATACCACGTTTTTGCAGATTTTGCATAATGTTAAAGTACCTTAAAGTTCAGGCAGTACTTTTAAAGCTTTTGTTTTAGTGATTGGTAGTCCCTTAGTGTAGGTAGTTGGCTTTGTATATACTATCCCAAAGTGAGAGACAGTGTGCACAGAGTCCAAGGGTTCCCCTTAGAGGCTGATCGTGGCAAAATTAGATAATACTAATGCTCTATTTTGTGGTAGTGTGATCGAGCAGTAGGCTTATCAGAGGGTAGTGTTAAGCATTTGTTGTACACACAAAGACTATAAATGAGAACACACACTTAGACTTAACTCCAGGCCAATAGGTTTTTATATAGAAAAATATTATTTTCTTAATTTATTTTAGAACCACAAGATTAAAATTTTATGTAAGTATGTAAATTGTAAGGTACTTCGCACAGGTAAGTATACAACTTTGATTTAAAACAGTAGTATACACAGTTTTGGCAAAAATGGCAAATAGCTATTTTAAATGTGGACACTGCAAAAATCAACAGATCCTGGGGGAGGTAAGTATTGGTTAGTTTCTCAGGTAAATAAAGCATTTACAAGTACAGTCTCATGGGCATATGCACCACCGTTCGGGATTCAAGGCAACCCCAAAGCCACCACACCAGCAACACAGGGCCGGTCAGGTGCAGAGGTTGAAGGAGGGCCCAAATAACATAGGTGCCTCTGGAGAACAGGGGTGCTCCGGTTCCAGTCTGCCAGCAGGTAAGTACCTGTGTCCTAGGGGAGCAGACCAGGGTTTTTTTGTAGAGCACTGGGGGGGTGGGGGGTGGGGGGGACACACACAAGCACACAAAACACACCCTCAGAGGCACAGGCACGGCCAGGTGCAGTGTGCAAAGTAGGTGCCGTAGAAAACAATGGAGGGACCCGGGGGTCACTCTGGCGATGCAGGCAGGGCACAGGGGGCTTCTCAGGCCACCCACCGACTGGGCTAGGATGAGGGCCGACTGGTAGGTGGTTCCTCTCGGTCCTAGGGGCTGCAGGTGCAGTGCTTGGTCCAGGTTCCTTTGTTACCAGGCAGTCGCGGTCAGGGGGAGCCTCTGGATCCTCTCTGCAGGCATCGCTGTGGGGGTGCAGGGAGGTCGATTCAGGGTGTCCACGTCATTGGAGTCACCTGGGAGTCCTATCTGCAGTGTTGGTTGTCCTGAACTCAAGCCTGGGGTGTCGGGTGCAGAGTGTGAAGACTCACGCTTCTGGCGGGAAGTTGGAGTCTCTTTAAAGTTGCTTGCTTTGTTGTTGTTTCTGGACAGAGCCGCGGTCCTCGGGAGGTTCTTGGTCCTTTAGGTGCAGGTCAGTCCTCTGAGTCGTCAGAGGTCGCTGGGCCCTCTGGATGCGTTGCTGTGCAGGTTCTATGAGTCTGGAGACAGGCCGGTAGGGCTGGGGCCAAGTCAGTTGTTGTCTCCGTCGTCTCTGCAGGGCTTTCAGGTCAGAAGTCCTCCTCCTTTCTTCAGGTTGCAGGAATTTGATTTCCTGGGTTCAGGGTTGTCCCTAAATACCTAAATACTCAACTTAGGGGTGTGTTTAGGTCAGGAGGGCAGTAGCCAATGGCTACTCTCCTGGAGGGTGGCTACACCCTCTTTGTGCCTCCTCCCTGAGGGGAGCGGGGGCACATCCCTATTGGGGGAATCCTCCAAAACAAGATGGAGTATTTCTTAAGGCAGGGGTCACCTCAGCTCAGGGCACCTTAGGGGCTGTCCTGACTGGTGGGTGACTCCTCCTTGTTTTTCTCATTAACGCCTCTGGATTTGCCTCCAAAAGTGGAGGCTGTGTCCGGAGGGGCAGGCATCTCCTCTAGCTGGGATGCCCTGGGGCGCTGTAACAACAGGCATGAGCCTTTAAGGCTCACCGATAGGTGTTACAGTTCCTGCAAGGGGAGATGAGAAGCACCTCCACCCAGTTCAGGATTTGTTCCTGGCACCAGAGTGATAAAGGCACTCACCCCATGTGGCCGGAAACCCGTCTGATTGTGGCAGGCTGGCAGGAACTGGTCAGCCTAATACTGGTGTTTGGACTGGTATACAGGGAGCATCTCTAAGATGCCCTCTGTGTGCATTTTTCAATAAATCCCACACTGGCATCAGTGCGGATTTTAGTACTGAGAAGCTTGATACCAAACTTCACAGATTTCAGTGTAGCCATTATGGAACTGTCGAGTTTGTGCTTGACAAAATCTCAGACAATATAATCTTTATGGCTACCCTGCACTTAGAATGTCTAAGGTTTGGCTTAGACACTGTACGGGCATAGTGATCATGCAACTATGCCCTCACCTGTGGTATAGTGCACCCTGCCTTAGGGCTGTAAGGCCTTCTAGAGGGGTGACTTACCTATGCCACTGGCAGTTGGTTGAGGGCATGGCACTCTGAAGGGAGTGCCATGTCGACTTAGTCATTTTCTCCCCACCAGCACACACAAGCTGTGAGGCAGTGTGCATGTGCTGAGTGAGGGGTCCCCAATGTGGCATATTACATGTTGCAGCCCTTAGAGACCTTCCCAGGCCGCAGGGCCCTTGGTACCAGTTACAAGGGACTTATCAGTATGTCAGGGCTATCCCAATGGTGGGAACAAAGGTACAGTTTTAGGGAAAGAACACTGGTGCTGGGGCCTGGTTAACAGGAACCCAGCACACTTCCAATCATAACTAGCATCAACAAAAGGCAAAAAGATAGTGGGGGGGGGGTAACCATGCCAAGGGAGGCATTTCCCTACACAACCCCCACACCCCCAAAACAAAAGAGGATGAGACTAACCTTTCTCAAGAGAGTCTTCGTTTTCTAAGTGGAAGAACCTGGAAAGGCCATCAGCATTGGCATGGGTAGCCACAGGTCTTTGTTCCCGTTACAAAGTCCATTCCCTGTAGGGATATGGACCACCTCAACAGTTTAGCGTTCTCTCCTTTCATTTGCATTAGCCATCTGAGAGGTCTGGGGTCAGTTTGAACTGTGAAGTGAGTACCAAACAGGTATGGTTTCAACTTCTTCAGAGAACAAACTACAGCAAAGGCCTCCCTCTCAATGGCACTCCAACGCTGCTCCCTGATGAGTAACCTCCTGCTAATAAAAGCAACAGGCTGGTCAAGGCCATCATTATTGGTTTGGGATAGAACTGATCCTATCCCATGCTCAGAGGCATCAGTCTGCACAATGACCTGCTTTGAATAATCTGGAGCTTTCAAAACTGGTGCTGAGCACATGGCTTCTTTCAGGGTGTCAAAGGCCTTTTGACAGTCCAAGGTCCAGTTTACTTTTCTGGGCATTTCTTTGGAGGTAGGCTCTGTGAGGGGTGTCACTATGGATCCATATCCCTTCACAAACCTCCTATAGTACCCAGTCAAGCCAAGGAATGCCCTGACTTGAGTCTGAGTATTTGGAGCTTCCCTGTCCAGAATAGTCAGGAAGTTGGGTTGGAGTGGCTGAAGTTGGCCTCCGCCTTCAAGGTGACCCAAGTAAACCACAGTACCGTGCCCTCTCTGACATTTAGATTCCTTGATAGAGAGGCCTGCTGCTTGCAGGGCCTGCAAAACCTTTTTCCGGTGGACCAGGTGATCCTGCCAGTTGGAGCTAAAGACAGCAATATCATCTAGATATGCTGCACTAAAAGACTCCAAGCCAGCAAGGACTTGATTCACCAACATTTGGAAGGTGGCAGGGGCATTCTTTAAGCCAAAGGGCATAACAGTAAACTGATAATGCCCATCAGGGGTAGAGAATGCTGTCCTTTCTTTTGCTCCAGGTGCCGTTTTGATTTGCCAGTACCCTGCTGTCAGGTCAAAGGTACTTAAGGATTTGGCTGCACCTAATTTGTCAATTAACTCAACTGCCCTCGGAATGGGGTGGGCATCTTTCTTGGTGACAGAGTTGAGCCCTCTGTAGTCCACACAAAACCTCACCTCTCTCTTTCTATCTTTGGTGTGAGGTTTGGGGACCAAGACAACTGGGCTAGCCCAGGGACTGTCAGAGTGCTCATCACTCCCAACTCCAGCATCTTGTGGACTTCCACTTTGATGCTTTCGTTGACTTGGTCAGCCTGTCTGTATATTTTTTTCTTGAGAGGTAAACTGTCTCCTGTGTCCACATCATGGGTGCACAGGTGTGTCTGACCATGGGTCAAGTAAAAGAGCTCAGCAAACTGCTGGAGGACCTTCCTGCAGTCAGCTTGCTGTTGGCCAGAGAGGGTGTCTGAGTAGACAATTCCATCTACTGAGCCATCTTTAGGGTCAGTGGAAAGGAGGTCAGGGAGAGGTTCACTCTCTGCTTCCTGATCCTCATCAGTAACCATCAACATGTTTACATCTGCCCTGTCATGATAGAGTTAAAGGCGGTTAACATGGATCACCCTCTTGGGGGTCCTGCTAGTGCCTAGGTCCACCAGGTAGGTGACCTCACTCTTTTTCTCTAGCACTGGATAAGGGCCACTCCATTTGTCCTGAAGTGCCCTGGGAGCCACAGACTCCAGAACCCAGACCTTCTGCCCTGGCTGAAACTCAACCATAGCAGCCTTTTGGTCATACTACAACTTTTGGAGATGTTGGCTGGCCTCAAGGTTTTTGCTTGCCTTTTCCATGTACTCTGCCATCCTAGAGCGGAGGCCTAGTACAAAGTCCACTACATCTTGTTTAGGCTCATTGAGAGGTCTCTCCCAGCCTTCTTTTACAAGTGCCAGTGGTCCCCTTACAGGATAGCCAAACAAAAGCTCAAAGGGGGAAAACCCTACTCCTTTCTGTGGCACCTCTCTGCAGGCGAAAAGCAGGCATGGCAAGAGGACATCCCATCTCCTTTTGAGTTTTTCAGGGAGCCCCATGTTCATGCCTTCAATATATTGTTGAATCTCTCAACAAGTCCATTGGTTTGTGGATGGTATGGTGTGGTGAATCTGTAATTCACCCCACATGTTTCGGGTAAACGGACATGAAGTTTGTACCTGTCAGACCACCTCAGGGCCTTGGCTGCTGCAGGGGCATTAGCAGACCTAAGGGGAATTGCTTCAGGATATCTGGTAGCATGATCCACTACTACCAGTATGTACTGGTTCCCTGAGGCTGTGGGTGGCTCAAGTGGACCCACAATGTCCACACCAGCTGTTTCAAAGGGAACCCCCACCACAGGAAGTGGAAAGAGGTGCGCCTTTGGGTGGCCACCTGTTTTGCCACTGGCTTTGACAGATAACACAGGAGCTACAAAACTCCTTTACTTTCTGGGACATATTGGGTCAATAAAAGTGGCTGACAAGTCTGCTCCACGTTTTGGTTTGTCTCAAATGCCCAGCTAGGGGGATGCCATGGGCCAAAGTTAGGATAAACTCTTTAAGCTCCTGAGGCACTACCTCTCTCCTAGTGGCACCAGGTTTGGGGTCTCTGGCCTCAGTGTAAAGGAGTCCATCTTGCCAATAGAACCTGTGGGAGCCACTGACAATTCCCTTCTCCTGCGAAGTAGCTTGCTGCCTCAGGCCTTCAAGAGTGGGAAAATTATTTTGTCCCTGGCACAGCTGTTTCCTTGAGGATCTCTCTGGGCCCAAGAGCTCTACCTGATAAAGTTCCAGCTCCATAGACTTATTTCTCTCAGGGGATAAGACATCTTCCTGAGAAGAGAGGTCTTGTTTCTTGTGTTGTTCAGGGGCTGGTCCCCCAGTCCTCTTACCTTCTCTTGGAATGTTGGGCCATTATTCCAGGCTCCAACACTTCTTTTTCCCCCTGTGCTCTAGTTTTCACAAACAACAGTTAAAGGATTCTCAGCATAGCTGCATGGGTTTTGAGCTCTACCTCAGCCCAAGCTGAGGACTCCAGATCATTCCTTAGCAAACATTCCACTGGGATTGCAGAAGAGACCACTACCTGTTTCAGGCCAGTAACCCCTCCCCATTCTTAAGTCACCATAGCCATGGGATGGACTTTAGTCAGATTGTCAGCACTGCTAACTGAATATGTTTGTCCAGCCAAATACTGTCCTTGGGAAACCAGTGTTTCTGTCACCAGGGTGACACTGGCACCTGTATGCCTCAGGGCTTCGACCTTTGTCCCATTGATTAAGAGCTGCTGCCTGTTTGTTTGCATGTTAGGCAGCCAGGCAGCAAGTGTGGCTATATCTACCCCACCCCCAGAGACTTGAGTAGCTTCAGTGTGAACCCTGATTTGTTCTGGGCACACTGTTGATCCCACCTGGAGACTGGCTATTCCAGTACTAACTGGAGTATTGTTAGTGGGATTTGTCTTGGGACAGGCCATGTCTCCAGGTTGGTGTCCATGCTGCTTACAGGTGTGATACCAGGCATTCTTGGGATCAATGTTTTTACCCTTATAACCATTTGTAGACATGAAGAGGCTCGGGCACAACCTCCTGAGCAGGTTTTTGGGGCCCTTGTGAAGACTCTTTGTTTTTGTCCTTAGGTGTCTCACCACCCTTTCCCTGAGGAGGCTTTGTGACCCCTTTCTTTTGGTCACCCCCTGTGGAAGTCTTGGTCACCCTAGTCTTGACCCAGTGGTCTGCATTCTTTCCCAATTCTTGGGGAGAAGTTGGACCTAGGTCTGCCAGATGTTGATATAACCGGTCACTGAAGCAGTCACTTAATAGGTGCTCCTTCATAAACAAATTATAAAGCCGATCATAGTCATGCACTCCACTGCCAGTTATCCAACCATCTAATGTTTTCACTGAGTAGTCTACAAAATCAACCCAAGACCGGCTTGAGGTTTTGTGAGCCTCCCTGAATCTATTTCTATACTCCTCATTTGTGAATCCAAAGCCCTCAATCAGGGTAGCCTTCATGTGGTCATAGGATTCAGTATCTTTACCAGCGAGTGTGAGGAGTTATCCCTACACCTACCAGTAAACAGTTCAAAAGGAGAGCTCCCCAGTGAGACCTGTTTAACTTTAGGGTTGCACAGGCCCTTTCAAAGGCTGTGAACCACTTGGTGATGATTTCACCCTCTTCATATTTTGAGACAATCCCTTTGGGGATTTTTACGATATCAATATTCTCTCTGATCCTATTTATATTGCTGCCACCATTAATGGTTGCTAAGCCCATTTCTGCTTTCTCCCTTTCTATTGCTTGGAGCTGCTCCTCCAAAGCTAACCTTCTGCCCATCCTTGCTAAAAGGATGTCCTCTTCATTGAGGCTGCCCCCAATGTTCCCAGAGAAAATGGACTCCCCTGTGGAAGATCCAGATCCAGTGGGTTCTTTTCTTGGAGACAAGGGTTTGGGGACCCTGGTTTCCCTAGTTAGGCGAGGAGAGGGGGGAGAATCATCCATCTCATCTCTACCGGTTCTAATTTTTCTTAGCTTAGAGGATCCTTAACTCTCCCATCCCTAGATGGAGGTAAGGGGTGAGGTTGAGTTCCATCACTATTTCCTATCAGCTACTCATTATACTACCAAAGTTGGGATTACTTGTTAGAACTAAAAACTACTTCTAGTAACTAAATCCAAACTTTTACAAAACTTTTAAACTTAAAAAGAGGTGCTAAGGGGACTTAACCAAGGCTCTAGCATGACTTTTAAAAACTTAGAAAAATAATCGAAATTCAAAAATCAGTTTTCTAAAGGCAATTTTGGAATTGGGTCGTGTGATCAGGTATTGGCTGAGGAGTAGTCCAGCAAACGCAAAGTCGTAGACCCCACCAATGTAGGAAGCTGGCTCTGTATATACTATATCAAAATGAGAATTAGGGTGCACAGTCCGGGGTACCCCAGAGGCTTGACAGAGGCAATAATAGATAATACTAATGCTCAATTAGTGGTCGGGCAGTTAGGCTTATTAGGGGGTAGTGTTAAGCATTTGTTGTACACACACAGACTATAAGAGAAACACACACTCAATGACAACTCAAGACCAATAGGATTTTTATATAGAAAAATATTCTTTCTTAATTTAATTTCTAGAACCACAAGATTCAATTAGCAGGCAAGTACATTAAATATAAGGTACTTTGCTTAGTTATAATCAGAACTTTGAATGCAATCAACAATGTACACAATTTTTCTTAAAATGTCAAAAAAGCTATTTTAAAAGTGGACACAGTGCAATTTTCAACAGTTCCTGTGGGAAGAAAGTACAGTACAGTTTTGGAGGTAAGTAATCGACTTACAGGTTAGGTCTCCGGGGCATAGGTAGCCCACCATAAGGGGTTCAAACACCCAGCAACACAGGGCCGGTTAGGTGCAGAGGTAAAACAGGAGCCAAAATAACAAGGACCCCTATGGAGACAGGGGGTACTCTAGTTCCGGACTGCTTGCAGGTAAGTACACGCGTTGCCGGAGGGCAGGCCAGGGTGGGGTTTATAGGAGCACTGGGGGGCCCGACTGGTCAGGGAGGAGGGCCGCCTGCTGGTCACTGCTGCACCAGTGGTCGGTTTCTCTTGAGTCTGGAGGCTGTGGGTGCAGTGCTTCTCCAGGCGTTGGAAATCTTCGTCCCGGGCAGTCGCGGTCAGGGGGGTCCTCGGGATTCCCTCTGCAGACGTCATCGTGGAGGGGTGGAGAGGTCATCCCAGGGTGGACACTTGGTCGGAATCGCCTGGGGATCCTCTCTGGATAGTTGGGCCACCTGGACACGGGCCGTGGGTGTTGGGTGCAGAGTGGTTTTGGACCCACGCTTCTGGAGTGAGGTGTGATTCCCTTGGAAGGAGTTTCCTTTTCTTCTTGTTGGGCAGGTCCGCTGTCCACAGGAGTTACTTGGTCCTTGGTGATGCAAGCTGTCCCCAGGAGGCTTTTCAAGGGTCGCTGGTCCAGTAGAACGCGTCACTTTTCTTTTGCAGGGTCTTTGAAGCAGGAGACGGGCTGGGGCCTGGTCAGTTGTTGTCTCCTTTTCTGCTCTGCGGGGTTTTCAGCTCAGCAGTCCTTTTCTGGAGGTCATCAGGAATCTGACTAGCTTGGTTCAGGGAACCCTTAAATTCTAAATTTAGGGGTGTGTTCGTGGTCAGGGTGCAGAGCCAATGGCTACTGTCCCTGAGGGTGGCTACACCCTCCTTGTGCCCACTCCCTTTGGGGAGGGGGGCACATTCCTTTCCCTATTGGTCCTAATCCTCCAAAGCAAGATGGAGGATTTCTCAAGGAGGTGGTCACTTCAGCTCTGGACTCCTTAGGGGTGGTCCTGGCTGAGGGGGTGACTCTTCCTTATTTTTCCTAACTATCCCTCTGGACTTGCTGCCAAAAGTGGGATCTTGTTCGGAGAGCAGGTATCTTCACTAGCTGGAGTGCCCTGAGGAACTGTGTCCGAGGCTTGAGCTTTTGAAGCTCACCGCCTGGTGTTACAGTTCCTGCAGGGGCGGTATAAAGCACCTTCACCCAGGACAGGCTTTGTTTCTGACCACAGTGTGCACAAAGGCTCTCACCCCTTGTGGTCAGAAACTCGTCTGAAAGGGGCAGGCTGGCACAGACCAGTCAGTCTTACACTAGCAGTTGGGCTAACATACAGGGGGCATCACTAAGATGCCTTCTGTGTGCATTTTTCATTAAATCCCACACTGGCATCAGTGTGGGTTTATCGTGCTGAGGAGTTTGATACCAAACTTCCCAGTATTCAGTGAAGCCATTATGGTGCTGTGGAGTTCATAATGGCAAACTCCCAAACTATATACTTAATATGGCTACACTGTACTTACAATGTCTAAGAATGGACTTAGACAATGTAGGGGCATATTGCTCATGCAGCTATGCCCTCACCTGTGGCATAGTGCACCGTGCCTTAGGGCTGTAAGGCCTGTTAGAGGGGTGACTTACCTATGCCACAGGTGGTGGTTTGTGGGCATGGCACCCTGAGAGGAGTGCCATGTCGACATAGCCTTTTTCTCCCCACCAGCACACACAAGCTGCAAGGCAGTGTGCATGTACTGAGTGAAGGGTTTCCAGGGTGGCATAATACATGCTGCAGCCCCTAGAGCCCTTCCCTGGCCACAGGGCCCTTCGTACCATGGGTAACTTTTATAAGGGACTTAACTGTGTGCCAGGGCTGTGCCAGTTGTGGGAACAAAGGTACAGTTTTAGGGAAAGAAAACTAGTGCTGGGGCCTGGTTAGCAGGGTCCCAGCACACTTTCAATCAAAGTTGGCAAAAAGTGGGGGGAGGGGGGTTATCCATGCCAACAGTGGCACTTTCCTACAGTAGGTAAAAAGTGAATTACGTGGATGTTTTTCACTGAGGAGTCCTGAGTGACATCATAGTAAAATAAGTAAATAGAACCCTAAAAACTGTATCTGAATCTAGCTGCAGATTCCTTACCTTAGAATTTTCAGTCATCAGCTAGGAAACCAGAACTTTTGCTGAGCAATACCCCCGTGCACCATCGGGTGGCTCCGTTTAGAATCGCGTGGCATCGTTGGAGGGGTCGATTACATTACAGTCACCTATAAAGGCACCACCCAGATGCCCATACGTCAGTTCTTTTCCTTCCATCACAGTTAAGGGCAGATCTGGAATAGAGCTACCCCCTTGTCTTTTTTGACAGGCCTTTTTTCAACTTTTTGTCAAAGTTTTTTTATCTGTGTGAGGATGTCATCGAGGCCGCCATGTGGCATCTGCCATTGCACCATGTCAGTGAGAGATTCCCCATCCAGTTCGCCTTTGGTGTCTCGAGCACGACTACGACTCAAAGTCAAGCTTGGACTGATGGGCCGTGGCTCCGAAAGCTTTGAGGGAGCGTGCCTGAAGCTCCTTGTGGCCCAGTAGGTGAAATTGGCTCCAAGGTCACGGTCCCGGTGGTGGAGAAGGTCGCAGCACCGCTCCAGGAGCCCCAAGTCCTCTTCGGCCCACTTGAGGTCCTCTGGGCACTCAGGAAGAGGCACGAGAAGTCCAAACGGACTTCGACTTCACCTCAGCCGAGAAATCGAGGCAGGAACATCAACGTTCCAGGCACGGTTACGCGGAATCGTTGTGAGGGCTGACTCCCACCTCCCTTGCGGGAGCCAGAGCAACCCCCTATCAGTTAAAGGAATTTTACAAGGCCATGTGCTGCGTGTTTGAGCAGGATGGCCCCGTTGGAGCGCCTTCGGGTCAGAGGAGAGGCCCCATCAGGTTCCGCTCCGGCAGCTTCTATGTGGCCGCAGGGATTCAATTTTGGAACGGCGCTGGCTGCACACAGTCTACTTTCCCGGCGCCATCAACGTCCAGCCCAATTTTGATCTCCGATAAGCCGAAACTGCAACACACAATGCTGATTCCGGTGCCCACTGGTGCCAGTTCATTGTCTGGGCTTTTGTTAGACCAGCCAGGCACTGGAGAGGAATGGGAGGGGTCTCTGCACCCTTTAGAAATCCAGATGGATCTATGGAATGGTTTGAGGAACTAAGAGAGGCCAGTGGACTGTATACCTCTCCAGATTCTGGCTTGCTCTCTGCCCCATATTGTGGCTATGGAGGAGGGGCATCAAATGCTATGGTGGTGAGAAGGGCAGCCGAGGTCCTGGACTTTGGACTCCCCTCAGTGCAAGTCAGGACTAACCTCCTGATGGAGGTGCTTCAGCCAAGTGGCTTCTTCATCTGAACCAATGTTGCCCTTTAATTAAGCACTCACTGATGTCCTGCTGCGGACCTGGTTCAAACCCAGCACAGGGATTCCTGTAAACAGGACTATCCACTGCTGCCATCACCCGGCTCTGGGAGACTATGGTTTCCTCACCCAACACCCTGCGCCTGAAAGCTAGGTAGTCCAAGCCTCCACTTCCCAGCCCCTTCTCTTCCGCACCCCCAGATACGGAGTCCAAGAGGGTGGATCAGCTTGTGAAGAAGATATTTTCTTCCACCAACCTTGGTGAACACCTCATGCGGCTGCTTTTCCCCACACACTGTAGGATACAGTGGTGCAAGTGATGCCCCGGGTCCCGGAGGATGCACGGGCCATTCTCTCCCAAGCAGTGAAGGATGGGAGAGATGCGACGAAGTTCACCATATAGTGTGGCTTCGACACAACTGATTTGCTGGGCAGAGTGATTTCGTCTGCCTATAAACATATGGCTTCTTGGGGGATGTCCAAGCAAACCTTATGGACATGCCCTTCAACGGCTCATGCCTCTTTGGTGAAAAGGCAGACTTGGCGCTGAAGTGCTTTAAGGGCTCCCGGGCTTCGGCCAAGTCCTTGGGACTCTCAGCGACCCCTCACCAACCGTCTGTCTTTTGCCCCCTTTCTGGCTACGGAAGGGGAATGTCTGCCTTAGACCAAGGAGACTGGATGGTAGCGTTGGACTTGCAGGAGGCGTACTTCCACATTCCCATCTTGCCTGTCCACAGACGTTACTTGCGGTTCAAGGTGGGCCACAAGCACTTTCAGTTTACTGTGCTCCCCTTCGCCTTATCGGTGCCCTTGGGCGTTCACCAAGGTGATGCCAGTGGTCGGAGCTCATCTGCACAGGTTAGGGGTTTCAATCTTTCCCTACCTCGACGACAGGTTGTGGAAGGCTCCTTCGCCCCAGGCTGCTGTCTCCCATCTTCACACTATGGCAAACCTCCTGCATTTACTGGGGTTCACTATAAACATGCCGAAGTCACACCTCACTCCCTCTCACAATGCTGCCTTTCATTGGAGCTGTTCTGGACACAGTGCAGTTTCATGGATATCCTCCTGAGCAGCGAGTCCGGATTTACACATTATGATTCCAATGTTTGAGCCTCTATCCTGGATTTTAGTGAGACAGACTCTGAGGCTGCTCGGTCTCATGGCCCCCTGCATCCTGTTAGTAAAACATGCCAGATGGCACATGCGGGTTCTGCAGTGGGACCTGAATTCCCCGTGGGCACAGCATTAGGGGGATCTTGTTGCCATGGTCCAGAATTCGGAGGGAAGTGCAAAAGACCTGCAGTGATGGTTAAAGAACTGCGATTGGGCCAGAGGCAGACTACTCTCCCTTCCCCAACCAGATCTCAAGATGTGTTGCCACTGGAATGGGGTGGAAATCTCAGAGAGGAGGAGATCAGAGGACTTTGGTCTCCGACGGAATCTGGACTCCAACTCAATCTACTGGAGCTCTGGGCGATCGAGCTAGCATTGAAGACATTTCTTCCTTTTGTCAAGGGGAAGATAGTGCAGGTGTTCATGGACAACACCACAATGATGTGGGGTACTGCAACAAGCAGGGCGGTGTGGGGTTGTGGACACTTTGTCAAGAGGCCTTGCGCTTCTGGACATGGCTGGAACAGCAAGGCATAACCTGGTGGTTCAACACATGACAGGTTCTCTGAGCGCCAGCGAGGATGAACTCAGCCTTCGGTGCCAAACAGATCACGAGTAGCATCTCCATCCGGAGGTGGCACAATGACTTTCTGCAATGGGGAGAGCCTTGGTTAAATCTGTTCGCCAATGAAGAGAACGTGCAATGTCAGCAGTATTGCGAATTGGAGTCTCCAAGGCAGCACTCGCTCAGCAACGCTTTTCGCCGGAAATAGAACTCAGGCCTCCTGTACGCCTTTCTGCCCATACCACTTCTGCCCAGAGTTCTCAAGAAGATCAGGAACGACTGGGCCCAAGTAATCCTTGTGGCTCCGGACTGGGCACGGAGAGTCTGGTATCTGTAGCTTCTGAAAATGAGCATCGATCCTACGATCAGGCTGCCCCTTTGGGAAGATCTTCTGTCACAGCAGCAGGATAGAGTTTTCCGCCCAAACCTGTCAACTCTGCACCTTCTTTGGTGGAGACTGAGCGGTGGCAGTTGACAGCCTTCAACCTTCCTTCAAAAGTCTGTAAAGTTATTCAATCAGCCAGGCTTCCCGCAACCAAGACGGTATACCCCTGCCGTTGGAGGTGATTTGTAGATTATTGTACAGAAAAATATATTGATCCTCTTCTGCCACTCTCCTGGATATCCTTTTCTTTATTCTATCCTTGGCCCAGCAGGGTTCTGCATTTGGCACACTAAAGAGATATCTATCTGCTCTGTCTGCTTTTCTACGGCTGCCTGTTCAGCCTTCTTTGTTCAAATCACCTATTGTACATAGATTTCTCAAAGATCTTGTACATATTTTTCCTCCTTTGCCCTTTGTCATGCCTCAGTGGGACTTTAATCCGGTTCTCACCTATCTTATATGTGCTTCTTTCGGACCACTGCACAACTGTCCCCTCTGCCTGCGCACCATCAAGACAGCCTTCTTAGTGGCAATAACATCTGCCCAGAGGGTGAGTGAGATGCAGGCTTTGTCATCCAAGCCTCCGTACCTCACAATGTTTCTTGGACAAGGTAGTGCTATGCACTCATACCTCTTTCCTCCCTAAGGTGGTGACCCCATTTCACCTGGGTCAGGTTATCACCCTTTTTTGGTCCCCCGCATCCCTCTAAGGAAGCGGAGTGACTCCACCAACTGGACCCAAAATGAGCGTAGTCATTTTACCTTGACCACACAAAAGAGTTCTAGGTTGATGACCAACTCTTTGTGGGGTATGTGGGAGCGAAGAAAGGTCGGGCAGTGCAGAAACAAACCATTTTGCGCTGGGTCATTCTCTGCATAAAGATCTGCTATGCTCTGACCAAGAAGCAGCCTCCTGAGAGCTTGAGAGCCTATTCCACCAGGGGCAAGGCTGCTACCACAGCGTTAGCACAAGGTGTACCACTCCTGGACATATGTCAGACAGCAACGTGGATGTCTCTGCACACGTTTTCCAAACACTACTGCATGGACAATCAAGTCCGTAGAGATGGGCATTTTGCTTGTTCGGTCCTGCAGGACTTTTTAGTCTAAAGTGAATTTGTCTGCAGCCCTCCACCAGGAGGTTATGGCTTGGGTAGCTATTCTAAGGCAAGGAATCTGCAGCTAGAAGTCTCTATCAGATGAACAAGTTACTTACCTTCGCTAACGCATTATCTGACAGACTATCAAGTCTGCAGATTCCTTACACCCACCTATGCCTCCCTGCTCTGCGGACTCAATTACTAAGGTTGAGGGTTGCCCCTTTCAGGGCCCTAGTGTTGGCACAGACAAAACATGGCAGTTTCTTCCATGGCTCTGCACTTCTGGTTTGGAAATTTGTGGTATGCGGGCCTGGGTAGTACTTTTATAGGCGACTGTGACCTCATAGACGGCTCCAACGACACCACGCGAATACGTACGGAGCCACCCGACGGCACACAGTTGTATTGCTCAGCAAAAGTTCCAGATTCCAAGCAGACGCCTGGAAATTCTAAGGTAAGACGTCTGCAGCTAGATAGAGTCTCTACCAGAAAATGCGTTACCGAAAGTAAGTAACTTGTTCATCAGTTCCAGTATCATTACCTAAATTGTTACACAATTCACGTCAACATTATGTATTAAAATTTTTCTTATTTCTAACAAATTTGGCCTCAAATGCATTTACTGAACACACAGCAAAGTAAATTGGTATTTTGCTAATACAGCAATTTCAGCGTCATTATTTCTTTTATTGTTCTTTTTTGTTATTAACAGATGCAAACATGAATATTTCGACTAAATGCAAATAAATAAAAATAATTGTTCTTTATTATTCAGTTTAAGAATTATAACCCTGACCACTTAAGATGGGGAGAGATGGGAATATAAAGGAAATATCGCATTTCTGTAGAACTAAATAACTTATTGTAAAGTGTTTTATGCATGCATTACTTCAAGTATGCTGTTTTACTTATGATGCCTTCAACTACTGTGCACTTCATTTACAAACCGTTTACTATGAATATCTTGTATTGTAAAAAATGTTGAGTCTATAGCTTTTGCAACTGAAATAAAACAGTATTTTTTCAGATTTCTACCACCTCATTGTCACTTTTACAGCTAATCATCCCTTGAATTGTTTTCTTATTAACACATCTTCAACTCATTTATTTTAATACTCATAGTTTATCGTATCCATAAACAAGCTCAGGCTCACCAAAATATTTAAGGAAACGCAAATAGAGAAAAATATCTTGATCCATTGTGATTTTTAAACAAAGCATTCGTTCTGGATTGCATTAACTTGAAGGCACTGCAGTGAGTCATTTTGAGGGTATGTATATGTGTGTATGTGTATATATATGGAAAATGTCACTTACCCAGTGTACATCTGTTCGTGCCATTAGTCGCTGCAGATTCACATGCTGTGCACATCCCGCCATCTGGTGTTGGGCTCGGAGTGTTACAAGTTGTTTTTCTTCGAAGAAGTCTTTTCGAGTCACGAGAACGAGGGACTCCTCCCATTTTGACTCCATTGGGCATGGGCGTCGACTCCATCTTAGATTGTTTTCCCCGCAGAGGGTGAGGTAGGAGTTGTGTATGCTAGTAATAGTGCCCATGCAATGGAGTGAATGCGTATGTACATAATGAAGTTTAAAGTAATATATTTACAAATGTACAAATGTTTAAGATCTACTTCTAAACGGCTACAGGCTCCCGGGGAGGCGGGTGGGCGCATGTGAATCTGCAGCGACTAATGCCACGAACAGATGTACACTGGGTAAGTGACATTTTCCGTTCGATGGCATGTGTAGCTGCAGATACACATGCTGTGCATAAACTAGTAAGCAGTTATCTCCCCAAAAGCGGTGGTTCAGCCTGTAGGAGTTGAAGTAGTTTGAAATAATGTTCTTAGTACAGCTTGACCTACTGTTGTGCAGTTAACACATCTACACAGTAGTGCTTGGTAAATGTATGAGGCGTAGACCATGTTGCTGCCTTACATATTTCGTTCATTGGAATATTTCCTAGAAAGGCCATGGTAGCACCTTTCTTTCTGGTTGAGTGTGCCTTTGGTGTAATAGGCAGTTCTCTTTTAGCTTTAAGATAGCAGGTTTGAATGCACTTAACTATCCATTTAGCAATACCTTGTTTTGAAATTGGATTTCCTGTATGAGGTTTTTGAAAGGCGATAAATAGTTGTTTTGTCTTTCGAATTAGTTTTGTTCTGTCAATGTAGTACATTAGTGCTCTTTTGATGTCTAATGTATGTAGTGCTCTTTCAGCTACAGAATCTGGCTGTGGGAAGAACACTGGTAATTCTACCGTTTGATTCAAGTGGAACGGTGAGATTACTTTTGGTAAAAATTTAGGATTGGTCCGTAGAACAACTTTATTTTTGTGTATTTGAATAAATGGTTCTTGAATGGTAAATGCTTGAATTTCACTCACTCTTCTTAGAGATGTGATGGCAATTAAAAATGCAACTTTCCACGTTAAGTATTGCATTTCACAAGAGTGCATGGGCTCAAAAGGTGGACCCATGAGTCGTGTTAAGACAATGTTGAGGTTCCATGAAGGAACTGGTGGTGTTCTTGGTGGTATAATTCTCTTTAGGCCTTCCATAAACGCTTTTATGACTGGTATCCTAAACAATGAAGTTGAGTGCGTAATTTTCAGGTAAGCTGAAATTGCCGTAAGATGTATTTTAATGGAAGAGAAAGCTAGTTTAGATTTGCAAATGTAGTAAGTATCCTACTATCTCTATTGCAGATGCGTGTGAAGGTTGAATTTGATTATTATGGCCGTAATAAACAAATCTTTTCTACTTATTTGCATAGCAGTGTCTAGTGGTAGGTTTTCTAGCTTGTTTTATGACCTCCATACATTCCTGTGTGAGGTCTAAGTGCCCGAATTCTAGGATTTCAGGAGCCAAATTGCTAGATTCAGCGATGCTGGATTTGGATGTCTGATCTGTTGTTTGTGTTGTGTTAACAGATCTGGTCTGTTTGGCAGTTTGACATGAGGTACTACTGAAAGGTCTAGTAGTGTTGTGTACCAAGGTTGCCTTTCCCATGTTGGTGCTATTAGTATGAGTTTGAGTTTGTTTTGACTCAACTTGTTTACTAGATATGGAAGAAGTGGGAGAGGGGGAAAAGCGTACGCAAATATCCCTGACCAGTTCATCCATAGTGCATTGCCCTGAGACTGATGTTGTGGGTACCTGGATGCGAAGTTTTGGCATTTTGAGTTTTCTTTTGTTGCAAATAGATCTATTTGTGGCATTCCCGACATTCTGAAGTAAGTGTTCAGTATTTGGGGGTGAATTTCCCATTCGTGGATCTGTTGGTGATCCCGAGAGAGATTGTCTGCTAACTGATTCTGAATCCCTGGAATAAATTGTGCTATTAGGCGAATGTGGTTGTGAATCGCCCAATGCCATATTTTTTGTGTTAGGAGACACAACTGTGTCGAGTGTGTTCCTCCCTGTTTGTTTAGGTAATACATTGTTGTCATGTTGTCAGTTTTGACAAGAGTGTATTTGTGGGTTATTATGGGTTGAAATGCTTTCAGCGCTAGAAACACCGCTAACAGTTCTAAGTGGTTTATATGAAACTGTCTTTGCTGAATGTCCCATTGTCCTTGGATGCTGTGCTGATTGAGGTGTGCTCCCCACCCTGTCATGGATGCATCTGTCGTTATTACATATTGTGGCACTGGGTCTTGAAAAGGCCGCCCTTGGTTTAAATTTATACTGTTCCACCATTGAAGCCAGATGTATGTTTGGCGGTCTATCAACACCAGATCTAGAAGTTGACCCTGTGCCTGTGACCACTGTGATGCTAGGCACTGTTGTAAGGGCCGCATGTGCAACCTTGCGTTTGGGACAATGGCTATGCATGAGGACATCATGCCTAGGAGTTTCATTACTAATTTGACCTGTATCTTTTGTTTTGGATACATGGCTTGTATTACATTGTGGAATGTTTGGACTCTTTGTGGACTTGGAGTGGCAATTCCTTTTACTGTGTTGATTGTTGCTCCTAGGTATTGCTGTGTTTGACACAGCAGAAGGTGTGACTTTGAGTAATTGATTGAGAAACCTAGTTTGTGTAGGGTTTCTATGACATAATTTGTGTGTTGTGAACACTGTATTTGCGTGTTGGTTTTGATTAACCAATCGTCTCGGACGGGAACACATGTATTTGCTGCCTTCTGATATGTGCAGCTACTACTGCTAGACATTTTGTAAAAACTCTTGGCGCAGTTGTTATTCCGAATGGCAACACTTTGAATTGGTAATGTATCCCTTGGAATACAAACCTTAGGTACTTTCTGTGTGAAGGATGTATTGGTATATGGAAATATGCATCCTTTAGATCCAGTGTTGTCATGTACTCTTGTTGTTTGAGCAGTGGGATTACTTCTTGTAATGTAACCATGTGAAAGTGGTCTGATTTGATGTATGTATTTAATATTCTGAGATCTAGTATAGGTCTTAGAGTTTTGTCTTTTTTGGGTATCAGAAAGTACAGTGAGTAAACTCGTGTGTTTAGTTCTTGTTTTGGTACTAATTCTATTGCCTCTTTTTGGAGCAATGCTTGAACTTCTAATCCTAGAAGATTTATATGTTGTTTTGACATACTGTGTGTTTTCGGTGGGACTGTTGGAGGGAATTCGAGAAATTCTATGCAATAACCATGCTGGATAATTGCTAGTACCCAAGTATCTGTTGTTATCTCCTCCCAATGTTTGTAAAATTGGCTTAGTCTTCCCCCCACAGGTGTTATGTGATGGGGATGTGTGACTTGTAAGTCACTGTTTATTTTGAGGACTTTTGGGGCTTTGGAATTTTCCTCTATTTTTTTGGACTTGTCCCCCTCTATATTGCCCCCGAAAACTTCCCCGCTGATATTGGCTTTGGTAAGTGGGCCTTGTTTGTGATGTTGTGGTTTCTGTAGGTTGTCCTCGAAACCCTCCCCTAAAAGGTGTTTTGCGAAATGTGCCTCTGCTCTGCGGGGAGTAGAAGTGCGCCCATGGCTTTTGCTGTATCAGTGTCTTTCTTGAGTTTATCAATAGCAGTGTCGACTTCCGGCCCAAACAACTGCTGTTTATTAAATGGCATATTTAGCACGGCTTGTTGAATTTCCGGCTTGAAACCTGACGTGCGCAGCCATGCGTGCCTTCTTATTGTTATTGCAGTATTTACTGTCCTTGCAGCTGTATCTGCTGCATCCATTGAAGACCGTATCTGATTATTAGAGATACTTTGTCCTTCTTCCACCACTTGTTGTGCTCTTTTTTGGAACTCCTTGGCTAAGTGTTCTATCAAATGTTGCATCTCATCCCAGTGAGCTCTATCATATCTTGCCAAAAGTGCTTGTGAATTGGCAATGCGCCATTGGTTTGCTGCTTGTGCTGCAACCATTTTGCCCGCAGCATCAAATTTGCGACTCTCTTTGTCTGGAGGTGGTGCGTCCCCCGAGGTATGAGAGTTTGCTCTCTTACGAGCTGCCCCGACAACTACTGAGTCTGGTGCTAACTGGGTTGTAATATAAACAGGATCTGTTGACGGTGGCTTGTACTTTTTCTCCACCCTTGGAGTTATGGCTCGGCCTTTAACAGGATCCTGAAAGATTTGTTTTGAATGTTTTAGCATTCCTGGGAGCATAGGTAGTCTTTGGTATTGGCTATGAGTGGAGGATAGCGTGTTAAACAAAAAGTCATCCTCAATTGGTTCGGAATGCAAGGTGACGTTATGGAAAGCAGCTGCCCTTGCGATCACCTGTGTGTAAGATGTACTGTCCTCAGGAGGGGACGGCCTGGCAGGGTACGAGTCTGGGCTGTTGTCCGATACTGGAGCATCGTAAAGGCCCCATGCATCGGGATCATCTTCACTCATGGCAGTATGAGTCGGGGAGTGCATCAGTGGAGGAGTTGCTACTGGTGATGTGTGCACTGATGGTGGAGGAGACGGTGGTGGAGTTGTTTTCTTTGCCACCTTTGCCTGTGGCTCCTTGTCCTTTTCCTGAAAGGCAAGTTTTCTTTTTATTTTAATTGGGGGAAGAGTGGTTATCTTCCCTGTGTCTTGATGAATGTGGAGCCTCCTTTGAGTATAGTCTGGCTCTACAGCTTGAAGTTCAACTCCAAATCTATGTTTTTGCATTTGGGAGGACAATCCTTGTTCCTCTGTATAGGAACCTGTTTTCGGCTCCGAGGCTGGATGTTTGAGACCCGAAACTTTTTCGGACGTCTTTTTAGGCTCCGAAGAAACCTTTGTAATTTTCGTTGTGGTGGTGTCTCTGTGCGAATTTGTTCGGTGCCGCTGTCACGGTGCCGAAATTTCTCTGAGCCGATGTCTCGGGTCCGAGATTGCTGTGTGGCGGTATCTCGACCGGAGTTGGATGACTTCGACACCAGGGTGCCCTTTTTCGGTGCCTTGGCTCGGGCACCTATTTTTTGGGTTAAGCCATGGTGGCGTCCCCTAGGCTTTTGTTGACTTCTCGTGAGTCTTATGTTTTGACGTCTTACTCACGGTTTTCGGCATTTCTTCGGCCTCGAGCTCTTCCGAGTCCGACTCGTGGATAGAGAAAGCTTCCTCTTCCTCCTCGAAACGCTCTTGTCCTGTCGGCGTCGACGCCATCTGCAGTCTTCTGGCTCTTCGGTCTCTTAACGTCTTTCTGGACCGAAACGCTCGACAGGCCTCACAAGTATCTTCCTTGTGCTCTGGGGACAAGCACAAGTTACAGACCAGATGCTGATCCGTATACGGATACTTGTTATGGCATTTTGGACAGAAGCAGAATGGGGTCCGTTCCATCAGCCTTGAAGTCACACATGGCCGGGCCGACAAGGCCCCGACGGGGGATCGAAAAAAACCCAAAGGGCCACCGGAGCTCTTCAAAATTCGGTGTCGATCTGTTGTAACTAACCCGATACCGAACGCAAACAATACCGAAGTTTTTTCCGAGATTCTAACTAACTTTCCGACCCGAAACACGGAGCGAAAAGGAACACGTCCGAACCCGATGGCGGAAAAAAAACAATCTAAGATGGAGTCGACGCCCATGCACAATGGAGTCGAAATGGGAGGAGTCCCTCGGTCTCGTGACTCGAAAAGACTTCTTCAAAGAAAAACAACTTGTAACACTCCGAGCCCAACACCAGATGGCGGGATGTGCACAGCATGTGTATCTGCAGCTACACATGCCATCGAACATACATATATATATATATATGCAAAAGAAGACTTTCTTTGAAAGAGCCAACCCTTCCCATTATTGCGCATAACAATCCAATATGTCTCTTTGTATGACTCTTATCAGATACACTTAGAAAGAATAAAATAATCAACAATTAATGACCTGTAACTTCCCTAGAATTAAAGATCTGTAAAACATAAACACTTAAAAGTGCAGGATTGACTTGACTCCCTCAAAAACGAATTCGGTTTACTTTTTAATAAAACAGATTTTGTATTTGCTAAACATATTATTTGAAACATTTGCTAAGTGAAAACATTTAATTTTTTTCTCCTATAGTAAAGTTTGCTTCAACAGCGGAACTTCCTCGCAAGAGCCAATGCAGAATTTGAAGAAGCTCTATATGAATTGTTTGTCGCACTGTAAGAGCCCATGTACAACGTGGCATACGTCATTCACTGTTTTAGTTGTAACGTGGGAAAATGCCATGCTTAGACTGTAGTGGAATGGCAGACAGTGGCCAGCGCTCTGGTCCGTGAAATATGAGAAAAGAGTTTCAAAAGTATGTGATAACTTCTTAACTTGGTGTCATTTCTTTACAACTTCAGGCTCTGTTGAAGGTAGCATGATGTTGGTTCCTGGAATGAGATGATCCCCCTTTCCATCTAAGAGAGCATCCCATTGATTGAAATCTCTCTGGAGGGCTGGAGGCAAAGAAAGAATATTATGTAATAATCATAAAAGACACAAACATATTTAGTACTGAGTTAATAATCAGTGCGGGAGATCCTAAAAGATCATGTTTTTCATGAAGTGATGCCAAGATACAAAGTACTTCATATTAATGACATTCATTTATAGGGAATCCAACAACAATGTACAACATCATTTATAGCTCACTTAAAAGGAAGATGCATTGAATAATTAACACTTCCTGAAATGCCTGATCTTTAATCAACTCATGATCTCTGAACGCCTCATTTAAATATGAATGAATAAATGTGGGCCACAACACAATTTGAAATGTTCAAGCAGGTACCCACTCAGCACTGGTGGGCAATCTGGAAGCTTCTATAATCCTCAACAAATCACCTCTCATGAGGAAGTCACTATAATGCATAGCCTAACCAGGATGGGATGAGAAGTTATAAATTATCCTTATGACTATCAAGTGTCAATCAAAAGAATAAACGTCCTCCTGGCCTATAAATTCTTTCATCTTCCTAGATAAACAGATGGTCTACAGAAACATTTAGGGGCATATTTATACTCTGTTTGCACCGAATTAACGTCATTTTTTGTTTTTACTCTAATTCGGTGCAAAACTATCTTCATATTTATACTTTGGTGCTAGACCTGTCTAGCTCCAAATTTATGGTGTTAAAGTCATTTTCTGGAAGTGGAGACCTACCTTGCCTTCATGAGATGAAAAATAATGCTAATTCAGTGCAAACAGAGTATAAATATGCCACTTAGCGTCAAAAAATGACGCTAATCTGGTTAGTCATTTATTTTGACTCTAACCTGACTAACGTAATTTTTATTTACGCTACACTACCCTTTGCACCGGCTTGCACCATTCCATAAATATGGTGCCTAGCTGGTGCAAAACTTTTTGGTGCAAAACTGCGTTAGTGCAGTTTTGCACCAAAAAGTATAAATAAGGCCCTTAGTGAGGCTACTTGAAAAGGCAGTCCCTCTACTTCACCTGTTACATGTTTGTGTCATAAACTAGTCATCCACGATCAATAACCCCTTGATGGTATATCCTGAAAGAGCTTCCATCTTGCTGGACTTTCAAGAAAAACATGCAGCCCAGACTAAAAGATAACAATGACATCTGAATCCTAGTCACTTTCAAGGGCCCGAAGAAGCCCAGCTTTCTTATACCTGCCAAGATGAATGCAAGGTCCACAAACTGTGTCTTCGCTTCATCCCCTACCTACTTTGTCCCAAGTCTCATCCTACATTAAGCTTTGGCTCCAATGCCTAACAAGCACCTGCCTAATGAGCATACCTTAAATACATTTAACATCACTCTTAAACTAGTAACGGAACGAAATCTCAAACCATTACCCAACACCTTCAAGTGTTCCTTTAGCTAAGGGCTGTAACTTCATCAAAAATATTCCTGGATCAAGAACTCATTTGGAATTTGCTCGTGCTAAGTTATTTAAGCATTGTAATATAGTGTGGAATCTTTTGCTGACAAAACCCTGGCCCCTACAATATCAAGAACAAATCCTTGCACTTTGCCCCCTTTCAAAAGCAAACTGAAAACATAGAAACGGAAAGCCAACCAGACAGTTCATTCGGAACATAAACACCCTCAGCAAAGCCAACCAAGAAAGCATATACTTTCAAAGTGATCTCATTTATGCTTTCAGAATTACATGGACATGGCCCACGTATCCACCACCATTCCCACATCTGCCACTTTCCTCCTTTCCCATTTTATATTACCTCTGCAATGTTCAACAACGTTGACCAATCCATTAAACGTATGGTACCAATGGTTCTTTTGCTAACAGCTCATTCACAGCATCTTGCTGCTTGTCACTCACCTTTTATTCACCCCTCCCAGCCCCAATGTCCTGCACTTTCCCTTTGAAAGTCTTCTTTGGCAAAATCCTTTCCTAATCTAAGTTATTATACCACATTTATGATGGCAACAGTCAAAACATGTTTATTTTACCCTTGCTAGGAAAATGCCACTACTGGCATGCTTAACCCCTAATCTTTTGCCTTTTGTTGATGCTAGTTATGATTGAAAGTGTGCTGGGACCCTGCTAACCAGGCCCCAGCACCACTGTTCTTTCACTAAACTGTACTTTTGTCTCCACAACTGGCACAGCCCTGGCACACAGATAAGTCCCTTGTAAATGGTACCCCTGATACCAAGGTTCCTGTGGCCAGGGAAGGTCTCTAAAGGCTGCAGCATGTATTAAGCCACCCTGGGGACCCCACACTCAGCACATGCACACTGCCTCACAGCTTCTGTGTGCTAGTGGGGAGAAAATGACTAAGTCGACATGGCACTCCCCTCAGGGTGCCATGCCTACAACCCACTGCCTGTGACATAGGTAAGTCACCCCTCTAGTAGGCCTTAGAGCCCAAAGGCAGGGTGCACTATACCACAGGTGAGGGCATAGCTGCATGAGCACTATGCCCCTACAGTGTCTAAGCCAAACACAAATTCCACAGTTTCATAATGGCTACACTGAATACTGGGAAGTTTGGTATCAAACTTCTCAGCACAATAAATCCACACTGATGCCAGTGTGGGATTTATTGAGAAATGCACACAGAGGGTTTCTTAGAGATACCCCCTGTATACCAGCCCAACTACTAGTGCTAGGCTGACCAGCTTCTGCCAACCTGCCACATACAGACAGGTTTCTGGCCACATGGGGCGAGTGCCTTTCTGCACTCTGTGACCAGAAACATAGCCTGTACTGGGTGGAGGTGCTTCACACCTCCCCCTGCAGGAACTGTAACACTTGGCGGTGAGCCTCAAAGGCTCAAGCCTGGTGTTTCAGTGCCCCAGGGCACACCAGCTAGTGGAGATGCCCGCCCCCGGACACAGCCCCCACTTTTGGCGGCAAGTCTGGAGGAGATAATGAGAAAAACAAGAAGGAGTCACCCTCCAGCCAGGACAGCCACTAAGGTGTCCTGAGGTGACCCCTGCCTTAGAAAATCCTCCATCTTGCTTTGGAGGATTTAGCCCAACAAGATTAGGGATGTGGCCCCCCTCCCCACAGGGAGGAGGCAGAAGGAAGGTGTAGCCACCCTCAAGGACAGTAGCCATTGGTTACTGCCCTCCAGCCCTAAACACACCCCTAAACAGTATTTAGGGGTGACTGAACCCAGGAAAAAAGATTCCTGATGACCTAAAGAAGAAGGACTGCTGACTTGAAAGCCCTGCAGAGACGACGGAGACAACAACTGACTTGGCCCCAGCCCTACCGGCCTGTCTCCAGACTCAAAGACCCTGCAACAGTGACGCATCCAGCGGGATCAGCGCCGACTCAGAGGACTGCCGTGCAACCCAAAGGACCAAGAAACTACTGTGGACAGCGTCTCTGTCTAACCTACAAAGAAGAAACCATCTTTAAAGGGACTCCAGCCTTACTCCGGTAGCGAGAGTCCCCACCACTCTGCACCCGATGGCCCCGTCTTGTGTCCAGAAAAACCAACACTCCAGCGAGGACCCCCAGGCGAGTCCCATGATGTGGTCAGCCAGAGATGACCTCCCTGCACCCCCACGGCGAAGCCTGCAGAGAGAATCCAGAGGCTCCCGACACCTGGAAGAAGCATTGCACCCGCAGCCCCCAGGCCCAAGAGAAACCAACTACAGGTGCAGGAGTGACCAGCAGGCGGCCCTCATCATTGCCCAGTCGGTGGCTGACCCGAGAAGCCCCCCTCTGCTTCGCCAGAGTGACTCCTGGGTCCCTCCATTGCTTTCAATGCAAAACCCAACACCTACATGGTACACTACACCCGGCCGCCCCTGTGTCACTGAGGGTGTATTTTGAAAGCCTGTTTGTGACACCTTCCCCCCCCCCCCCCCAGTGCTCTACAAAAAAAAACCTTTTCTGCTCCCCGAGGACACAGGTACTTGCCTGCTAGCAGACTGGAACCGGAGCACCCCTGGTCTCCATAGGCACCTATGTTATTTGGGCCCCACTTTGACCTCTGCACCTGACCAGCCCTGTGTTGCTGGGTGCTTGGGGCTGGATGTTTGGGGTTGACTTGCCCAGGAGACTAAACTTGTAAGTGCTTTACTTACCTGCTAGACTAACTTGTACTTTCCTCCCCCAGGAACTGTTGATTTTTCCAGTGTCACTTTTAAAATAGTTTATTGCTATTGTTGCCAAAACTGTGTACCTTACTGTTTTATTTCAGAGTTCCATACTTACCTATGCCAAGTACCTCACAATATATGTATTTACTTGAATTCTGAATCTTGTGATTCTAAAATAAATTAAGAAAATAATATTTTTCTATATAAAAATCTACTAGCCTAGAGTTAAGTCTGAGTGTGTGTTCTCATTTATTGCCTGTGTATGTACAACAAATGCTTAACACTACCCTCTGATAAGCCTACTGCTGGACCACACTACCACAAAATAGAGCATTAGTATTATCTAATTTTGCCACTATCAACCTCTATGGGGAACCCTTGGACTCTGTGCACACTATCTCTCACTTTGAGATAGTTTATACAGAGCCAACTTCCTACACCCTTCCTTTACCTCATTAGTCCAAATGTTCAAATTGTCTCAATTCCATCAGACATTAGATAGCTCTTGATCATACAGTAATCTACAACTGAAAAACTACAGGCCTCAGCAGCTTCCACCTCTCTCCCAGCCACTATAACCCTTCTCTGATTCCTTGGTTTCTGTCCCCAAAAGTCAAATATGGGTACTTCTGTTCAGCTACCAGGTCAGAAGTCCTTCATCGCCCCCATCATGCATGCCAAGTTCCGGTGTTTAATATTAGTGAAATTACCCAGCATTATCATGTCCAGATAAACAAATCCTTTATCAATTTGTTTTCCATTAGTGGATAAAATCCCCTTTCAGAATAAAGAGTTGTCTCTTTTGGATCTTAAATTCTAGCAACCCATGTCATTGTGCGACATTTCTAGCTCTTTTTCTCACAGTGAACTTTAATTTGGAAGCGACAAGAGTATGTGTATGTTCAGGTAGAAAGTGGTAAGTGATAATGGATTGATTTACATAGAAGTCTGAAACCACCCACCCTATTATTGTGAAAAAATGTATAACGTTCAAAGGAATATAAATCACTGTATGGACGGAAGTGGTTGTTGTCAACTAAAGAAGCTGAAGTGAGTATTTAAGCTTAGGGATTTTGTGAGGAGCATTCATTAGAAGAGAATTATATTAAGTTCCTAAGCGGAAGAGAGCTTCCTAAATACATTTATGGCTTCACTGGTTGCCTCTTTTGCCTCCCCCCTCCCCCACTAATTGATTGATTCATGGAGTGTTCATTAGCTTCTTCCCAGTCTCCTGAATTGCTTGGAGATAGACTACAAACATCCACTTCCAATTCCACCAGCCCCTTGCACTTACTGTAATGGCTTAACTGCCGTCCATTGAGTATCCTTTGGACTGCTGGTGTCTTTGATTTTTATCTTTCTTTTGAATGCTTACTTGCTAGCTTTAATGCCTGCTCGCTTCTTCATGCATAATCACTAGACTGGTCCCTGCCCACACTCCTTTGATCCCTGTGAATTCCTACAGCTTAAATGCTTGCATTTCCCACTGACCATTCCCATTTATGTCGATAGATTAACTGTCCATTATCACACTGACTAGACCACAGCCCTTAAACTCATCTTTCTGCTGATGTTCCTAACTGCAGATTTCTCACCTTGTGAATATTCCCCCAGGTGTCACAGTGTAGTCAAAATCTTTTCAGTAGTCCCCTTGGGTGCCAGTAGGCGGCATTGTGTGGCTCTGCGGCAATGTTATTCGACTCTGCAAGTGACGTGTGGAGCTGTATACAAGAGCAGTGCATGCGCACCCACGTCAGTTACTTTCTTTCTATGCCACCAGACGCAGATCCATAGTTACTCATGATTTTAGATGAGATTTTTTTTCTATGAAAGAAACATTTATTTAAATCCAGTGTGCAAAGGACAATGTCATTTTCCAAAGCTACAGGGTTTAATGCTTCTAGGGACTGTCACAAATACGTCTGACAGATCCTCTCCAAGTATGCCTTTGGTGCTTGGTGTCGGAACATGCATCCAGAGCCTGCAAAAAGTGAACCAAGATCATCCTGGAAGGCCATACGGACCATGATGTGAAGCTGTATGTTACCAAACACTGAAAGACTCCACTCTGGGACCAGTCAAGTTCGAAAGGAAGGATTCTCTCCTTTCCCAATGCTGTTCCAGAGGCAGGCGATCATCTCAGTTGAAGTCTTCGGGTAAGTCAAAAAGGAAACACAATAAGTCCAATGACTTGGCCCTTCTCACCACACTCGAACTCCAGAGCGCAACGGTGTCAAAGTGCCTCTTGGACCTATGGTCGGTTTCTCTTGGGCTTGGGGGCTGCGAGTGCAGTGCCTCTCCAGGCGTCGGATATCTTTGTCCCGGGCAGTCGTGGTCAAGGGGATCCTGGGGATTCCTTCTGCAGGCGGCGTTGTGGGAGTGCAGAGAGGTCAGCCCAGGGTGGACACGGCATCTGAGTCGCCTGGGGTTCCTCTCTGGATAGTTGGTTTCTCTGGACACGGGCCGGGGGCGTCAGGTGCAGAGTGGTTGGACTCACACTTCTGGAGTGAGGTGAGAGTCCCTTTAAAGTTGGTTTCTTGGTCCTTTCTTTGGACAGGTCCGCTCTCCACGGAAGTTTCTTGGTCCTCGATGATGCAGGCAGTCCCCTAGAGGCTTTTCAGGGGGTGGCTGGTCCTGCAGAATGCGTTGCTTCTTTTCTTGCAGCCTTTAGAAGCAGGAGACAGGCCCGTGAGGCTGGGGCCAAGTCAGTTGGTGTCCCCTTCTCTTTCTCTGCGGTCCTTTGTTGAGGTCATCAGGAATCCTTTGGAACTTCCTATGCTTCTTAACTTTCACTGGATGATTTTGGATGTCCAATTCACTTTCTTCTCTTTCCTCTCTCACCTCGTAACCGATAGTAGACATATATGAGCACACAGTCTGCCATGCCAATCACTTTCTTTTCACTAACGTGTGCATGTTCACACATTTTAAGATAAGCGGATCACGGGCATAATCCATTTCTTTCATTTGTATATACGTAGAGTACTTGTAAGGAAATGCCTCCTTGGCATGGTTGCCCCCTGACTTTTTGCCTTTGCTGATGCTATGTTTACAATTGAAAGTGTGCTGAGGCCTGCTAACCAGGCCCCAGCACCAGTGTTCTTTCCCTAACCTGTACTTTTGTATCCACAATTGGCAGACCCTGGCATCCAGATAAGTCCCTTGTAACTGGTACTTCTAGTACCAAGGGCCCTGATGCCAAGGAAGGTCTCTAAGGGCTGCAGCATGTCTTATGCCACTCTGGAGACCTCTCACTCAGCACAGACACACTGCTTGCCAGCTTGTGTGTGCTAGTGAGGACAAAACGAGTAAGTCGACATGGCACTCCCCTCAGGGTGCCATGCCAGCCTCTCACTGCCTATGCAGTATAGGTAAGACACCCCTCTAGCAGGCCTTACAGCCCTAAGGCAGGGTGCACTATACCATAGGTGAGGGTACCAGTGCATGAGCATGGTACCCCTACAGTGTCTAAACAAAACCTTAGACATTGTAAGTGCAGGGTAGCCATAAGAGTATATGGTCTGGGAGTCTGTCAAACACGAACTCCACAGCACCATAATGGCTACACTGAAAACTGGGAAGTTTGGTATCAAACTTCTCAGCACAATAAATGCACACTGATGCCAGTGTACATTTTATTGCAAAATACACCCCAGAGGGCACCTTAGAGGTGCCCCCTGAAACTTAACCGACTGTCTGTGTAGGCTGACTAGTTCCAGCAGCCTGCCACACTAGAGACATGTTGCTGGCCCCATGGGGAGAGTGCCTTTGTCACTCTGAGGCCAGTAACAAAGCCTGCACTGGGTGGAGATGCTAACACCTCCCCCAGGCAGGAGCTGTAACACCTGGCGGTGAGCCTCAAAGGCTCACCCCTTTGTCACAGCCCAGCAGGGCACTCCAGCTTAGTGGAGTTGCCCGCCCCCTCCGGCCACGGCCCCCACTTTTGGCGGCAAGGCTGGAGGGAACAAAGAAAGCAACAAGGAGGAGTCACTGGCCAGTCAGGACAGCCCCTAAGGTGTCCTGAGCTGAGGTGACTCTGACTTTTAGAAATCCTCCATCTTGCAGATGGAGGATTCCCCCAATAGGGTTAGGATTGTGACCCCCTCCCCTTGGGAGGAGGCACAAAGAGGGTGTACCCACCCTCAGGGCTAGTAGCCATTGGCTACTAACCCCCCAGACCTAAACACGCCCTTAAATTTAGTATTTAAGGGCTACCCTGAACCCTAGAAAATTAGATTCCTGCAACTACAAGAAGAAGGACTGCCTAGCTGAAAACCCCTGCAGAGGAAGACCAGAAGATGACAACTGCCTTGGCTCCAGAAACTCACCGGCCTGTCTCCTGCCTTCCAAAGATCCTGCTCCAGCGACGCCTTCCAAAGGGACCAGCGACCTCGACATCCTCTGAGGACTGCCCCTGCTTCGAAAAGACAAGAAACTCCCGAGGACAGCGGACCTGCTCCAAGAAAGGCTGCAACTTTGTTTCCAGCAGCCTTGAAAGAACCCTGCAAGCTCCCCGCAAGAAGCGTGAGACTTGCAACACTGCACCCGGCGACCCCGACTCGGCTGGTGGAGATCCAACACCTCAGGAGGGACCCCAGGACTACTCTGATACTGTGAGTACCAAAACCTGTCCCCCCTGAGCCCCCACAGCGCCGCCTGCAGAGGGAATCCCGAGGCTTCCCCTGACCGCGACTCTTTGAATCCAAAGTCCCGACGCCTGGGAGAGACCCTGCACCCGCAGCCCCCAGGACCTGAAGGACCGGACTTTCACTGGAGAAGTGACCCCCAGGAGTCCCTCTCCCTTGCCCAAGTGGAGGTTTCCCCGAGGAACCCCCCCCTTGCCTGCCTGCAGCGCTGAAGAGATCCCGAGATCTCTCATAGACTAACATTGCGAACCCGACGCCTGTTTCTACACTGCACCCGGCCGCCCCCGCGCTGCTGAGGGTGAAATTTCTGTGTGGGCTTGTGTCCCCCCCGGTGCCCTACAAAACCCCCCTGGTCTGCCCTCCGAAGACGCGGGTACTTACCTGCAAGCAGACCGGAACCGGGGCACCCCCTTCTCTCCATTCTAGCCTATGTGTTTTGGGCACCACTTTGAACTCTGCACCTGACCGGCCCTGAGCTGCTGGTGTGGTGACTTTGGGGTTGCTCTGAACCCCCAACGGTGGGCTACCTTGGACCAAGAACTGAACCCTGTAAGTGTCTTACTTACCTGGTAAAACTAACAAATACTTACCTCCCCTAGGAACTGTGAAAATTGCACTAAGTGTCCACTTTTAAAACAGCTATTTGTCAATAACTTGAAAAGTATACATGCAATTTTTATGATTTAAAGTTCCTAATGTACTTACCTGCAATACCTTTCAAACAAGATATTACATGTTAAATTTGAACCTGTGGTTCTTAAAATAAACTAAGAAAAGATATTTTTCTATACAAAAACCTATTGGCTGGATTTGTCTCTGAGTGTGTGTACCTCATTTATTGTCTATGTGTATGTACAACAAATGCTTAACACTACTCCTTGGATAAGCCTACTGCTCGACCACACTACCACAAAATAGAGCATTAGTATTATCTATTTTTACCACTATTTTACCTCTAAGGGGAACCCTTGGACTCTGTGCATGCTATTCCTTACTTTGAAATAGCACATACAGAGCCAACTTCCTACAGTACTATACGACACTTAGTATTGATTATTGTTTTGCAGCCTTGATAAAGTCACTTGTGTGACGAAACACGTGTTGGCTGTTCTTCAGCAAAAATGAAAACTCCCCTATGACAAACGCTGTCTTAAGGATTAAAGACTTTGATCAACACCAACTTGGAATCAGTGCTTTCTTCTCCGCTTCTGGATCTACATTACCAGGGACACATTCTCCCATTGATCTTACTGGACTGTACTCCTCTGAGTGCCTGGTCAATCTGTAGCAATTTTCTTTGTGTATCTGGGTACACAATTTTCAATGCCCATTGGGTAGTTGGGCACTCGACCAACATGGCACCAATTTCTCGTATCTCTGACTTTGATATCCAATACAAACTGTAACGTTACGGAGGTGCGGCACCTTGACCGCCACTACCCCTTTTGATTGTGTGTTTACTTGGCTTTGTCCAAAGTGTGGTCGGCTGCACTCCGGTTATTGTGACACTTGCCTTACTTTATATTTTTTCTGTACACTATTTGTTTACTCCCTACCAGGTTCCCAGGCATGGCCTCTTTTGACGACAACAGGGATGTCCTAGCTGCTGAACTATTTTCCAAAAAATCCCTGACTGCACATACTTTGAACTCCATACCACCCAAAGAAGGGCTTAAGCACAAGTTTATTAAACTAGAACGATTAAAAAAACAGGAGCTAGCTCGTTGGTGGGACATCACGACTCTCAAAAGATATCTGGAACTCAAACAGATCCCTAGGGGGCTACGGGTCATAATATTTCCCTCATTTGAAGAACTTGACCCAGATTTACTTGGGGAGCGGGAACACCTTATCTCCTCTGCGTCATTCGGCATGATCAACATTCTTATCAAACATGCTGATAGGAAACGTAATAAACTACTTTTGGACATAGCTTCTCTAGAAGAAGAAATCAAAAGTCTAAAACTTACGGAAGCCACTGATAAAAACTACACCATAATGAGAGACATACTAAATGGGTACCAACTATATGTAAAAGACAAGAAGATGAGAAAGCTCATCAGGGACGAGAATGACTATAGTAGCGGCAGAATATACACTTTTGCACGCAAATTCGATCAGATAAATAGAGACACCAACAAGCCCAACTCGAATGCCACTCCGGCAAGTGCCATTTCAGATAGCCTGTCTGATATTTCCAACCTTTCCAGCGACGGCACAGACACTCCCCTGAACAGACCCATTGACAACACAGCCCCCACCAATGCCTCTCTCCAAACGAATTCTTTTTTAGAGGAATTAGGACGATACAGAAGAGGGATACGGCAGGGTTTCAACAGACCAGGCACAAACCGAAACCCACCCGGAGGGGAGGTCTCAAACACAACAAACAACACAAGGGGGGGCGTCACAACACGATCCACCGCGAGGAATCAGAAGTCCTAACTAGCAAACCAGACCATGCTACATTAAAAGCAATGGATGACTCAGTGCAAGTCATCAACCTATCAAGTTCCTGTTTGTCTACTAACGAAATAAAGGTCCTACAAAAAGGTCTGGGCTTCTGTCCTACTTCAATGCCCAATTACACCAACATTCACATCGACCTTTTTAAATTTGTACGTAACCTTAAACTAAAGAAATTTTTTCACAACAAAATTGGCACCACCAAAGACTCACCTACACCCACACCAACCAGTAATAAATCCATTAAAGATCTGCAAGACATACAGACAATACTCTCACTGGACAACCCCTCTCTCTCACCCGTACGCCTCGAGGAACTACTAGTCCATCTTGACATCCCTTCCAATTTAGATCTGCACAGTGGACTTAAACCCAAATCTTCCTTTGTCCCAATTCTATCTCCAGATAACTGTATTGACGTTTTCTACAAAGCAGTAAGCACGGAACTTTTCCAACTTGAGGACAGACTTGGGTCACGCCCACATAGATATAAGAACAACTTGACACATAGTGAATGTATGGCTTTGCAGGAACTTTCCAGACGCACAGATCTAGTAATCAAAGAAGCAGACAAAGGGGGCAATGTAGTAGTCATGGATAGATCAGACTACATCTTTGAAATCGATAGACAACTGAGTGACACACATGCTTATATTGCTGTCCAGTCCAACCCTCTCCCTGACATCTCCATTCGAATAGAAAGCAAACTTACCCATTGGAAGAATCTGTGTCTCCTATCTGACCTTGAATATAGGTACTTGCGAGTTACAGCACCCCGAGCACCCTGTATTTACATCCTACCCAAGGTACACAAAACAGATGGGTTTCCTCCTGGTAGGCCCATCATTTCGGGACTTGGGTCTCCCACTGAACACATCTCTGAATACATTGACTCGTTTCTCCAACCCTTGGTTCGTAACCTTCCATCCTACATCCAGGACACTAGGGATCTGCTCTGCAAACTGGAGGACATTGAATGGACAGAAGAATGCACATTTGTCTGCCTAGATGTCAGCTCGCTCTACACATCAATCCCACTTGAAAAGGGGCTTGAGATGCTTTCCAAGACTCTCAGCTTACGAGATGCCACCCTATTTGAACACACCTGTATGCTCCTCGATCTTACGCGCTTGGTACTTGAGAACAATGTCTTTTTACACAATGGCAACTGGTACCGTCAATGCCAGGGTGTAGCTATGGGTGCAAAATTGTCTCCATCTTATGCCAATCTATACATGGGACAGTTTGAATCAATACATTTGTGGTCCAAATGCCCGAAACACATTACCCAGCACATTCTCTACTGGGGCAGATACATTGACGACATTCTAGCTATCTGGACGGGCAACGCCTCTGACCTTGACACACTAATCCAACATCTCAACACCAATGATTTCAACTTAAATTTCACACATAAGGTGGACCGCATCCAAATCGAATTCCTAGACCTTCTCCTTTACATCACCAACCATAAGATCACCTCTAGACTATACAGGAAACCAACTGCGTGTAACTCTATCCTACATGCGCAGAGCGCTCACCCACTGACACAAATCAGAGCTATTCCCTATGGGGAAATGATCAGAGTTCGACGCAACTGTACTGACCCTGACATCTTCCAACAAGAAATAAATAAACTAACACACCGCTTCCAAGCTCGCGGTTATACCAAGGAAGTAATTTCCACGGGAATTAAACGCATTTCCTCTAAAGACCAACACTCGCTTCTCATTAGGGGTTCCAAGAAACCACCTAGAACATCTAACAAACGTCCTATCTCTTTCATCACGAAATACAGTCCCGCCAGTAAAACCATACTCCGTGTCCTTAGAAAACATTGGCATCTACTACTACTGGACTCTTGTCTAAAGAGCTATATCAACAACTCTCCAACCATGACTCACAGCAGGGGACGTACACTCAGAAACATACTGTGCCCCAGTTTTCTCATGCCCCACACACAGACACACTCCTCTACTTGGTTTCCTAGTAAACCAAGGGGTTTCTTCAAATGTGGAAACTGTATCTCGTGCCAACTGGCTCTTAACAAGATCACTTCGTTCTCATACAATACGAGATTTACTCACAAAATCACGAGCTTTATTAACTGTAACACCAGATTTTCAGTCTACTGTTTGATTTGTGTGTGTGGATTGATTTACGTTGACAGCACGGTACGCCCTTTGAAAGAAAGGATACAAGAACACGTAAGAGCTATCAGGAACTTTAACAGCACATACCCAATGGCCGTCCATTTTAACACTATGCATGGCGAGAGGGATCTTATTAACATCAGGTTTCATGGTATCGCCCAGGTCACTGGTTCGCCTAGATTGGGGGACAGAACCAGGGACCTACGGAGATGTGAGGCTGGTTGGATTCTCAAACTCCGTGCAGTAGAGCATGGACTGAACACTGACCATGAACTGCATTTCTTCCTCACCTAGCTTTGTGATGTATGCCTTTGAGCTCCATGACTATTCACTGTATATGTTCAAGTGACTCATTTCCGATGGAACATGCATATAAATGTGCATCAAACTACTGCTATATGAACCTGCACATGTAACTATATTTACCTGTTATCCCTGCATTATTATGTGTGCATAAGGAGGTTTTCAACTACGCCTCAAATTGTATTTTGTGAAGTGTTATTACGTATGCTCTGCACACTTGTCTGCACTTGAGTTGTTAACCTTTATTCCAGTGTCCCTCTTGCTGCACCAATGGAATCAGGATACTTAAGTGGACATAGACTGATATTCCACAACTCACTCACAAATAGCATGTTAGGCGTTTTTCACTTTCCCTGTCTTCTCTAATCACACAGGGCAATTGGGTCTATTTCCAGCACTCCTGCTACTCGGCTTATTTCCTGCCCTCCTATGGCTGATTCGATTTCACCATCACAAAATGGCCGCCTCTTTCTTCCACATTATCGGTGTCTACTTGGGACGTTAAGTCAGCATAGTCCACCCTCCGTTTTGCTGACACGTTTTTCACATCCAATACGTGCGGGGCGCTTAGACCCCAGACGCGTTCTTTTCGAACAACAGACGAACCGAGCACTGCCAATAAGGTATATCGCTTTTCTACTAGCGTTTCAGACTCTAAGTTTGGTTTACTTTCACCATTACAAAATGGCCGCTTCTATCTTCCACAATATCGGCGTCTACTTGGGACGGTTAGTCAACATAGTCCTCCCTCTATTTCGCTGACACGAATTTCACATCAAATACGTACGGGGCGCTTAGACCCCAGACGCGTTCTTTTCGAACAATAGACGAACCGAGCACTGCCAACAAGGTAAATCGCTTTTCTACTAGCGTTTTAGATTCTTAGGTTGGTTTACTTGCCCCCTCTTGGTTCGCGCTCACCACTCCTGCGCTTTACGAACCTTGTCATATAATTAGAGCCCGTTTGGTGGCACCTGATTTGTCTCTCCTTTACGGACCTCAGGCATTTTCATCACCCCCTTTTTCTTAAACCGCTACCCGGCAACTCACACCCGACTGTGTGCAGCTCCGTGTAGTCACTTCTAGGACGTTGTATGTTTATGCCATCTTAAATGGACACTAACTATGGGACCCAAGCTGTTTAACCTTTATGGCAGATTTTACTAAAGTCTGTACAACTGGATCTCCGGCAGCTCTGTCCAATTAGCTCCGGACACCCTGGGTCAACAATAAACGCACGCCTTTGTTCCCCGCCCTTTTTTTCCTTAATTACACATCCTAGTTCCATGGCGAACCTTTACCGCTCATATACTTACCCTTTTTTTGGCTATGTCCAACTGTGCATTTCTTTAGATAACTAGCACTACCTCTGACTCAGTTATCAGCGCTTAGTACTCGCAACAACCTTCTACCAGGCCCCTGTTTCCCTCCCTTTTTTGGTGCCTTTGGAGTTATCCTGCCATGGAGTTTCTCTGCATGAAGTATACGTGTATACCTTCTCTGTATACTCCACCTTAGACTGCTTCATTTTTTAGGTACTCGTTTGGAGGCTTATCAGGGCTTCCTTGCCTTCTTCTTCGACTACTGGATGAACATATACTCAACTTGCCTGATCCAGTACACTCTTTCAACCTACCTACATACCAACTACGGTCGTACTTTCCTTGGCCAGGACTGGCCCAGGTATGATTTTAAGAGCAGTGACTCATACCGTGTTTCACTAGACACCGCGCCACACGGCACTTTCTTCTCTCATCAGTATTAGAAACTTAGGTGGAACCCTTCCTTCCTTCTTAGCATCCACAGTTTTAAGTCCACTATATAGCACCCGGGCTTTTTTGGTCTACATTTTCAATACCTATCCTTTGGAACTTCCTATGCTTCTTAACTTTCACTGGATGATTTTGGATGTCCAATTCACTTTCTTCTCTTTCCTCTCTCACCTCGTAACCGATAGTAGACATATATGAGCACACAGTCTGCCATGCCAATCACTTTCTTTTCACTAACGTGTGCATGTTCACACATTTTAAGATAAGCGGATCACGGGCATAATCCATTTCTTTCATTTGTATATACGTAGAGTACTATACGACACTTAGTATTGATTATTGTTTTGCAGCCTTGATAAAGTCACTTGTGTGACGAAACACGTGTTGGCTGTTCTTCTGCAAAAATGAAAACTCACCTATGACAATCGCTGTCTTAAGGATTAAAGACTTTGATCAACACCAACTTGGAATCAGTGCTTTCTTCTCCGCTTCTGGATCTACATTACCAGGGACACATTCTCCCATTGATCTTACTGGACTGTACTCCTCCGAGTGCCTGGTCAATCTGTAGCAGTCATCAGGAATCTGATGATCTGGGTTTAAGGTCACCCCTAAATACTAAATTTAGGGGTGTGTTAGGGTCAGAGGGCAGTAGCCAATGGCTACTGTCCCTGAGGGTGGCTACACCCTCCTTGTGCCCACTCCCTCTGGGGAGGGAGGCACATCCCTATTGGTCCTAATTCTCCAAAGCAAGATGGAAGATTTCTCAAGGAGGGGGTCACTTCAGCTCTGGACACCTTAGTGGTGGTCCTGGCTGAGGGGGGCGACTCCTTGTTTTTCCCATTATCCCTCTGGACTTGCCACCAAAGTGGGGGCTAGTCCGAGGGTGGGCCTCTCCACTAGCTGGAGTACCCTGTGGCACTGCAACATCAGGCTTGAGCCTTTGAGACTCACCGCCAGGTGTTACAGTTCCTGCAGGGGGAGGTGTGAAGCACCTCCACCCAGGTCAGGCTTTGTTTCTGACCACAGAGTGCACAGTGGCACTGACCCCATGTGGTCAGAAACTCGTCTGGAAGTGGCATGCTGGCACAGACCGGTGAGTTGGGCTAACATACAGGGGGCTTCTCTAAGATTCCCTCTGTGTGCATTTTTCCATAAATCCCACACTGGTAACAGTGTGGGATTTTGCGCTGAGAAGTTTAATACCAAACTTCCCAGTATTCATTGTAGCCATTATGGTGCTGTGGAATTCGTAGTGACAGACTCCCAGACTATATATTCAGTATGGGTACCCTGCACTTATGTCTAAGAATTGACTTAGACACTATGGGGGCATAGTGCTCATGCAGCTATGCCCTCACCTGTGGCATAGTGCACCGTGCCTTAGGGCTGTAAGGCCTGCTAGAGAGGTGACTTACCCATGCCACAGGCAGTGGTTTGTGGGCATGGCACTCTGAAGGGAGTGCCATGTCGACTTTCTTTTCTCCCCACTAGCACACACGAGCTGCAAAGCAGTGTGAATGTTCTGAGTGAGAGGTCCCTGAGGGTGGCATAATAGATGCTGCAGCCCTTAGGGACCTTCCCTGGCCACAGGGCCCTTGGTACAAGGGGTACCTTTTACAAGGGACTTAACTGTGTGCCAGGGCTGTACCAGTTGTGGAAACAAAAGTACAGTTTTAGGGAAAGAACACTGGTGCTGGGGCCTGGTTAGCAGAGTCCCATCACACTTCCAATCAAAGCTGGCAACAACACTGGGCAAAATGTGGGGGGTGACCATGCCAACAGTGGCATTTTCCTACACCACCCTTCTGTGGATGAAGATCCGGATCAACGAGGGACGATGAAGATGAGCTGTGGAGCCCAAGAGCTGCAGGGAGTCCCTTTGAGTCATGCAGATGATGTTCCACGCCGGTTGCCGGGTCGCAGATGGTCAGGAGGACCACCAACAAGCCTTGGAAAATGCAAATCTGGGCAGAAGAGAATTTGCAGCGAGAAAGAGGACCAGCCAGGTCTAGGGGACTCGACCCCTGGAGGAGAGTCCGGGCTGACCCTCCGCACTCGGAAAAGCCAGTAGAAGCAGTTGCAGCCCCTCTCAGGCAACCCACTGACAGCAAGCACTGTAAACTGCAGGGAGGCCCAGTCAGCACACCTGGAGAGGAGTCCCACGTCGCTGCAGCAGCTGAGGCGAGACTGTCCTTGCAAGGATAAAGTGCTGGTGACCGGGGCTACTTGGAGCCTGAACAGGAATCAACAAGCCTTGGTTGCTGTAAGAGTCGCGGTGCACAGTGAACTGTCCTGCAAGGAGAGGCAAGGGCTCACTATCTCCCAAGATGGAAAGAGGGCAGAGAGGACCACTCAGGACCACCACCTTTGTTTAGGATACACGCAGTTCCTGTCGAGAGCAGATCCCAGCAGCCGGACGTCGTTGCGTTAGGTGCCTGCAGATGCAGGAGAGTTACTCTAAGGGAGATTCCTCTTTGCTTCTTTGGTGCAGCTGAAGTCTTGCTGACCAAAGAGGATGCACAGCCCTGGAAATGTTGCAGTTACTGGAAGGAGCCAAAGAAACAATGTTGCAAGGCAAGGTCCTCTCTGGCGTTGCAGGCTTGTTTGGTTCCTGTGAAGTCTAGCAGCGGTTCCAGTAGCCAGGAGCAGAAGAGGTGATGCAGAGGAGTCCTGGTGGAGTCTTGCATGCCGAATCTGGGGACCCACCCACAAGGGAGTCCCTAAAAAGCTTTAACAGGGGGATTGGTCACTCTGCAGGGTGACCACCTATAAAAGGGGGTCACTAACATCAGTCACCTGTCCTGACCAACCAGATGCTTCCAGGAGCCTCTGCGTAGTTTGTTTTCAAGATGGCAGAATCAAGTGGCCACCTGGTAGAGCTCTGGGCACCACCCCTGGGGTGGTAATGGACAGGGCAGTGGTCACTCCCCTTTCCAATGTGTGCTTTTGCGTCAGAGCAGGGATAGGGGGTCCCTGGTCTGGTGCAAACCGGATTATGGAAGGAGGGCACCAAATGTGCCCTTCAAAGCAAGCCAGTGGGGTGGGGAGGCTACCCCTCCCCAGCCTTGTAACACCTATTTCCAAGGGAGAGGTTACTGCATCCCCTCTCCCACAGGAAATCCTTTGTTCTGCCTACCCCTGTTTGAGCTGGTCAAGCAGCAGGAGGGCACATGCCTGTCTGAGGGGCTGCATCAGCATGGGCTGCACCCAAATCCTGAAAGACTGCTAGGAGCAATACTGGGGGGGTCCTCTGAGGAGCCCTAGAGTGCATGGAATTATGCCACCAATACTGGCATTAGTATTGGGATATAATTACAACATGTTTGATACCAAACATGCCGAGGTTAGTGGTGACCATTATGTAGCTGGACCACAGGTGGTCAGTACATGGGTAAAATGGCTTCCCCGCACTTATGAAGTCCAGTGCACTGGAACTGGAGTTCATAGGGGCACCTCTGCTCATGCAGGGGTGCCCTCACCCACAGGCACCTGCACCCCACCCTCTGGGATAGGAAGGCCTACCATAGGGGTGACTTACAGTGACCTGATGCAGTGACCAGCAGTAAAAGGGTGCATGCACCTTTTCACCCAGGCTACAATGGCAGGCCTGCAGACAGTTTGCATGGGCTCCTACGGGTGGCATAATGCATGCTCCAGCCAATGCCCTGGCTACCCAAGTACCATACACTAAGGACTTACAGGGGTACACCAGTGTGCCAATTGTGAGGTGTGAAGGGTACCAGAGCAACCACATTTCGGTGTGAGATGCACAATCACTGGGGTCCTGGTTAGCAGGATCCTAGTGAAAACAGTTGAAACACACTGATAAACAGGTAAAAAGTGGGAGTAATTATGCCAAAAAGAGTGACTTTCCTACAGTATTCCAAAGATATGACATCGCAAGTCATATATAGGTGCCACCCCGGCACGCTGACATCCGTTCTATTCTTTTGGCGCCAGCCTACATACAGATCCAAATAATAGCTACCCCATAATCACTTTTTGACTGTCTTTTTTTATTTTATTTTATTTTTTTACTTTTGTCGAAGCTTTTTTGACATCATGGTGCGTCGAGTATGTCGTCACGGAAGACCGGCTACAACCTGCGCACCACCTGATGTGTGTGACAGATCCGCACCTCATGTGTCTTTGGTGCTAGGAGTGCGACCACAACCCGAAGTTGTGCTCAGAGTTCCGGGCCATGAACGCGGAAGCTTTAAAGGTCTCTAAATCTTCTTGCAGCCCGTGCTCGTCTCAGTGTCGCTCTCGGTCTCGTTTGAGAGGAAGGTTACAAGACCGCTCACAGAGCCTGCACTCTTCCTTGTCCCATTCAAAATGATTGGGATGCCCTGGTAAGCATAAGAAGAATTCAAAGAAGAGCAAACATTCTTCAACTTCACCCCGTCGGTTGGATGTTGTGACATAGGAAAAAGTGTGTTGTCCCTCTAGGCATCTGTCCTCGGACCCTACTTCTGGGTCAACTCCACGTCTGCCCGAGTTTCCGGGATCCAGAGCCCCCCATGCCCACCTTTGTAGGTTGTGTGAGGGCATGTGCCTCATACTTGGTCAGTCTGACCCTGCTGGAGCGCCTTTGGGCCCTGAGGGGTCCACAGGGTCCCCATAGATTTCACACAGACTGTTTCGGCCTTGTCTCTGGAGGGCATCCAGGGATCCTCTTCCAGATCTGCATCGGCCGTGCCACTGCGATCTTCCCTGATGCAGACGTTGACACTCCTGATGCCACCCGGGTCCACAGGTGTCGTCGATCCCATACTGATTGCCGACTCCAACATGGAGCCATAGGGGCGTCGCGCAAAGCCAATTTCGCATTTGATGGGGCCTTTGCTCCCCAGGTTGGACTGTGACCCTTATTCTTATGGGTACGGTGAGAGTATTGAGGAGTCTCTGAACCCTTTAGAATACCAGCTTGAGGATCCAATGGAATGGGCCCAAGATTTGGGCAAAGACAGTTGGCTAGATACCTCCCATGATGCTGGCATGCTTGCTCCCCCTAATGTGGCTACGGAGGAGGCGGCATCCTACTCAGTGGTGGTGAGAAGAGTGGCCGAGGTCCTGGGCCTTAGAGCTGCCTTCTGTGGCTGCCAGGAACAACCTCCTGACAGAGGTGCTTCAGCCTGGGCCGTCTTCTTCAGAACCCCTATTGCCCTTCAATGAGGCCCTCACTGATGTCCTGCTGGGTACTTGGTCCAATCCCAGCACAGGGGCTCCTGTGAATAGGATAGTCACCCGCCACCATAGGCCTGCACCTAACGACCCAAAATTCCTGACCCAACACCCCACCCCTGAGAGCGTGGTAATCCAAGCCTCTACATCCTTGGGCGCATTCCCTTCCACACCTCATACATTTTGGGTTGTTACCCCCATACTTTATGGGACACAGTTGCACATGTGCTGCCACAGGTCTTGGAGGAGGCCCAGGCCTTTCTTTCCCAAGCTGTTGCTGATGGGAGAGATGCAGCTAAGTTCACAATCAGATGTGGGCTGGATACGACTGACTCACTAGGCAGATCGGTTGCGTCGACGGGGGCCTTGAGGCGCTATACCTGGTTGAGGACATCTGGCTTTTTGAGGTATGTCCAAGCTACGCTCATAGACATCCCCTTCGATGGCACCCTTCTCTTTCCGAGACAAAGCACACACTTCGCTCAAGCACTTTAAGGAGTCCTGGGCTACAGCTCTGTCCCTGGGCCTCGTAGCTGCTCTTCACCCCCCTCAGTCTGCTTTTTCCCCTTTCGTGGCTATTGAAGGAGCACCCAATCATGTCCCTTTCCCTTCAGCCACCATGTCGTTCATGCTGCCCAGCCTCTCTGTGAAGGTGGGATCCAGTGTTCTTGTGAATCATGGAGCCAGTGGTTGACCTAGTTCAACCCCTCCCCCATTCTGCAGCCTACAAATCTTCCTATTCTTATGCTTCCAAATGTCAGACCAGTTGGAGGCAGGATCTGCCATTACCTGCCCGCTGGGAATCCATCATGTCAGACAGGTGGGTTTTGCAAATAGTCCGAAGGGGCTCCTCACTCCTCTTCGAGACTACCCATCCATCCATGACAACATCCTGCGAATGACAGAGGCTCATCTGGCACTTCTCTGCGAGGAGGTTACTGCTGTCTTAGCCAAGGGAGCCATATAGAGGGTCCCTGTGCCAGAAGTAGGTCATGGTTAATGTTCGACCTCACAGCCTCAGGGTGGACACCCCTAACTTATTGCCTACATCTCTCCATTTTTGGACACTGTTTTTGCTGGTTTTAGTACTCTGCACACTTTTCCACTGCTAACCAGTGCTAAAGTGCATATGCTGTCTCCCGTAAAACATGGTGACACTGGCTAATACCCAATTGGCGTATTTAATCCACTTGTAAAACCCCAGTAAAGTGCATTAGATGTGCCCAGGGCCTGTAGATTAAATGCTACTAGTGGGCCTGCAGCACTGATTGTGCCACCTACATAAGTAGCCTCTTAACCATGCCTCAGGCCTGCCATTGCAAGGCCTGTGTGTGCAATTTCACTGCCACTTCGACTTGACATTTAAAAGTACTTGCCAAGCCTTAAACTCCTCTTTTTCTACGCATAAGTCACTCCTAAGATAGGCCCTAGGTAACTTATAGAGCAGGGTGCTATGTAGGTAAAAGGCAGGACATGTACCTGTGTAGTTTATATGTCCTGGCAGTGTAAAACTCCTAAATTCCTTTTACACTGCTGTGTGGCCTGCTCCTTTCATAGGCTAACATTAGGGCTACCCTCATATACTGTTTGACTGGTAGATTCTATCCTGGAAGGAGTAACAAGCTCATATTTAGTATGGCGAGAATGGTAATAGAAAAAACCCGCTGACTGGTGAAGTTGGATTTACTATTACCATTTTAGAAATGCCACTTTTAGAAAATAAGCATTTCTCTGCACTTAAATCCTTCTGTGCCTTACAATCCACGTCTGGCTAGGTTTAGTTGACAGCTCCCTTCCAGTTGAAGTCTTGCTGACCAAAGAGGACGCACAGCCCTGGAAATGTTGCAGTTACTGGAAGGATCCAAAGAAACAATGTTGCAAGGCAAGGTCGTCTCTGGAGTTGCAGGTTTGTTTGGTTCCTGTGAAGTCTAGCAGTGGTTCCAGTAGCCAGGAGCCAGGAGCAGAAGAGGTGATGCAGAGGAGTCCAGGTGGAGTCTTGCATGCTGAATCTGGGGACCCACCCGCAAGGGAGTCCTGAAAAAGCTCTAACAGGGGGATTGGTCACTCTGCAGGGTGACCACCTATAAGAGGGGGTCACTGACATCAGTCACCTGTCCTGACCAACCAGATGCTTCCAGGTGCCTCTGCGTATTTTGTGTTCAAGATGGCAGAATCAAGTGGCCATCCGGAGGAGCTCTGGGCACCACCCCTGAGGTGGTAATGGACAGGGCAGTGGTCACTCCCCTTTCCAATGTGTGCTTTTGCGTCAGAGCAGGGATAGGGGGTCCCTGCTCTGGTGCTAACCGGATTATGGAAGGAGGGCACCAAATGTGCCCTTCAAAGCAAGCCGGTGGGGTGGGGAGACTACCCCTCCCCAGCCTTGTAACACCTATTTCCAAGGGCGAGGGTACTGCATCCCCTCTCCCACAGGAAATCCTCTGTTCTACCTTCCCCTGTTTGAGCTGGTCAAGCAGCAGGAGGGCACAAGCCTGTCTAAGGGGCTGTGTCAGCGTGGGCTGCCCCCAAACCCTGAAAGACTGCTAGGAGCAATCCTGGCAACTTGGTGACTGGACGCAAGGATATTGAATCACGATGGTGGGTGGTTTTGAGGGAAAATCCGGCGCTCACAATCGCACACTTATTTGCTTCAGTATAATTGTTACTACCTGTCCAATTCTCTTAAAACGTGGGGCTCTTAAAAAGGAACACACCCAAAACCCCAAGCATCTAACAATCAAGCGATTGACAAACAATATGTACACATTAAGGAACACGCCCTATCATGTAAAAACAAGTTTGGCTGTTACAGGACACAAAACAAGGCTACAATAATGTGAACCAACAGAAATGTTAATAAAGCCAAGGAAATAAATCTGCAACATATTTATGTACTGCATACGAGGAAAAACTTTTTTTTTTTTTTTTTTTTTACTTGATAGAGCATGTGCCTTAATGTGTACATAGTTGCCAGGATATCCTGAGGGTCTTTGTGAACCATCTTGGTGTTGGGGGGGAATACTGTGCGGAGGGGTGGGACCCCTGGGGAGACTCAAGGGTTTCTTGGCGGCTATGGGGCTACCGACTCTGGCACTGGATTTTATACAGGACCTGGAGAGAGAGATCTCCTTGGAGGAAACGGGTTAGGCAATTCGGGCCATCAATAGATCCAAGGCTCGAGACAGGGATGGGTTCCCTGTGGAGTTTTTTTTGTAGACCTACTCTATTACACTTAAATAGAAATTGTTAGATGTCCTTCAGGAGGTACAAGCAAAAGGGATTTTCCCACACTCCATGAGGGAGTGGGTTGTCTGCCTTCTATTGAAACCTGGGGGTGATGCTGCAAACTCTTCCTCTTATAGGACCCTCACAATGCTCAATACTGATGTCAAAATATTATGTAAGCTGTTGGCAATGTGTTTTGGGGAAGTGATTCCAGAACTGGTACATGAAGACCAATGCGACTTTTGCAGGCCCATAGCACTGCCTTCAATCTACAGAGGCTTCAGCACGTTTTGCATGAGACCATGGATGATGATCGTGAGCTGGCCCTGGTCTCCCTGGACCTGGAAAAAACTTTTGACACTGTGCATTGGGCATATCTCATGGCAGTGTTGAGGGCAATGGGGTTTGGGCCAGTTTTCTGTTTCTGAGTGCAGCTTTTATATACCAATTCCACGGTTCGTGTCAAGATCGGGGGCAACCTCTCGGATCAGTGGGTGGTTAGGAGGACGACTTTCAAAACCCAAAAGGCTGATGGACCGAGTGCTGAAACTTTCAAACACGTACCCCCAGTCATAGATCTGGGATAAATCCATCTTTCTTTTGCTCACTATGCCACCCCAGTTTGGACCCAGCCATATGCAAATCAGTCTTGGGTCTGCTACCCTTGGGAACAGGCCAGCCTGAACTGCAAGGCCAGGTCCTCCCTGGACCGGAAACAAGCATCCTGGGACTGGTTTTGGGGTATCACCCCTCATCAGACAGCCTAGCTTGAATCCAGTGGTACAGTGGACAAAGGACCCATGCCTGGGCATACCCTTCCCACTTATGGCAACAAAAGCAAAAAAGAACAGATGATGGACAGAATACTGAACAATGCATACATTCACCCCCCAATCCCAGAGATCTGGGTTTAATACATTTTTTTGTGCCCGCCGAGCCACCCCAGATTGGACCCAGCATATGCAAATCAATCTTGACCCTGTTCCCCATGGGAATAGTCCAGCCCGAACTGCCAGGCCAGATCCTCCCTGGACCGGAAACAAGCATCCTGGGACCAGTTTCCAGGTAAAAACCCCTCATCAGCCAGGCTAGCTTAAATCCAGTAGCACACTGAGCATGTGACCAACATCTGGGCATAACCTTTCAACATAGGGCGACAAAAGCAAAAAGAACTGATGATGGACAGAATGCTGAACAATGCAAACATTCAGCCCCCGTCACAGAGATCTAGGTTTAATCCATTGTTTTTTTGCCCACCACGCCATTCCAATTTGGACCCAGCCATATGCAAATCAGTATTTACCCTGCTCCGTATGGGGAGGGTTGTCCCCTCCCACCCCCCCCTATTTGCTCTTGCAATTGAGCCATTGGCCTTTCTGCTGTATCGGGAATTGGAGCTGTGGGGTTTAGAGTGGGTGGCTCTCTATATAATGACGATGCACAGGTGTATGTTCAGTCCCCCTGCTGGGCAGTGGTGGTCTTGATGGGGTTGCCGACTAAATGTAATGAGGTGTCTGGCCTTAGAGTCAATGACCGGAAGTCGCTATTGTTTCCGCTTGGAAGTCTGATTGGGACACCCACTGACCGATTGCCCAAGCTAGGCCTCCGCTGGGAGACGGAGGGATTTAGATACTTGGGTATGCTGGTTGCCCATATAGAGGAGGTGTATCGGCGTTTGAATGAGGGTAAAGTTGTGAGTTGCTTGGAAGGTTCAGTACCATTCTGGTACAGGCTCCTCCTGTCAGTGATAGGTAGGGCCTCTGTGGCCAAGATGGTTTTTCTCCCATGCTGTCTATCTAGTTCAAAAAGCAAAGTTCTCACTCAGAGCTCAATTCTTTTGTGAGATGAACAGCCTGCTCATTTCCCTGGTTTGAGTGGGACGGAGTAGTAGAATAGCATTATTGGTTCTCAAGAGTGATATGGAGACTGGGGGCCTTGCTCTCCCGGATACACAACACTACTATTATGCGGCTAGTTTACAACATGCTGCACAGTGGTTGGCTGGGAAAAGAGATTGTTCCATGGCATGCTGGGGGATGACACTCCGGCATGTTTATTAATGAGGGAGGGCTGGTCTGAGCACCTGATTCCATACCTGGTGGGGTAGATGGCAGCGCTATGGGAGGGAGTGGTTGGGAAAGTACTGCGCAGGGCTCTCTTTGACATGGAGCTTTATCTTTGGGTCTTAGCTCCATTTTGGGCAATTGATGGATCAGTGGAGGGCAGGAGGTTGCTGGGTAATGGGGCATCTGTACTCTGGGGCAGTCTTCCTCACTTTTCAGGTGGCTCGCAAGACCTTTTTTTAGTGGAACCAAGTCATTTCCTTCATTATTCCAAATAAGAAAACGTCGCACAAGAGATGTGGGCTGGTTTTCCAGGTGTGCTGCGGTCCTCTAGGGTACTTGGTGACCTGTTTCAATGGAACAGAGGAAGGGGATGCACCTTAATACCTTACTTTATAAGGGGCAATCCGGGAGGACATGGCGTGTGCCGCATGTGGGGCCTGGGAGAGGGAGTCGATGGAGCCCATTGGGGATGGAGATTGGTCACGGGCATGTGAGTTGCTTCAGCGGGAGTCTTGCAACCACAGATTTAAGTTGCATCATTTTAACTTCCTCCATCATACCTATGTGACCCTAAGGCAGTTGAATAGGATAGACCCCATTGAAAGAGGCAAGATATGCACAGTGTGGAGAGCTGTTAGCCGCCTTCCTGCATCTGGCATGGAACTGTGTTGGGATTCAGAATTTCTGGTGGGAATTAGTGCCTATTATAGTGAGGGTGATGGGGGTGGAGGTCCTCATGACTGACTTATCTCTTGGGGGCGGTGACACCCCTGTGGGTGGAGGATTCCCTACAGGCTCGCCCAGCTTGCACTGCTTCTGGCTAAACGAGTGTCTTCTGGGTGGATGGGCACTCTGTGCCGCTCACATCTTCTTTGCTGCATGATCTTCTTGAATAGGCGGGGTGGCAGAGGAGATGCACATGTACCTTGCCCATACTGATATGGGTACCATGGATGCAATTATATTGTGGGGGCTTCTTCTCAATAAGTTTACTGAGGGGGATCATTCCAGCTCGCAAGATAGCTCGGATGCGGTAGCTGTGAAGGCCAAGTGTGACATCACAGTATTATCTAATGTATATCTAACTTGACAACTTGTGCTTCTGCTATTTATGTTCAGCCATGTACATAGTTGGTTTTTGCCTGTATTGCCATCTGCAGCATAAGTGATAATTTCCCTCATGTATGACTGGAAACTTGCACTGCCTGTTACAGTTGAGTTTTTTGTTCAAAAATCAATAAAACAAAGTTTTTCAACAAAATCAATCTTCAGAAAAGGCAGGCTGCCTAACAGAATTCTTCCCTCACTGCTAGGCAGGGCAATTCCAAGATCCTTTAAAGCACAGGGACCGGTATTCACTAATTAGTGTAGATGAAAGGCAGCCCCTATTTCCTGAATTTGTGCCCTTAAACAATCGATGTTACAATTCTGTTTTCACTCAAGTGATACATTCTGTATTTGGTATATTTAATTTGGTATATTTTACAAATATTGAATCACATAATAGCAAACATATATTACACATCTCAATAATAAAATATTCGAACAAGTGGAGGATTAGATGTGAAGCTGTCCAGCACAAGAGGCTGGAAAGGGTGGAGCCTGGATAGCCATTGGAAAAATATATTACAATACGTGATGCGCTAATGTATTTGCTGTATGTCGAGAAAATATTCTCTCTCTAAGTGACCTAACTCTCCAGTAGCCACATCCAGTCAGCTGTGTGTCTATGTACCTCTTTTAGAAAATTAGGTAGGCAAGCTAAGGCCAACCAATGACCATCAAGGTACACACCCACTATATTGCATGGTTAACACTGCATCTACTAACATCAATCTAACCACTACATTGCAAGGTAAGTAGGAGAATATAATAGTAAACAGGGTTAGATAGACAATGTGGAAGTAAAAAGATGTTCACCTAGACAATGTGGTTGTAGACAATGTACAGAATGTGATATTATTGTAGGCTATTAGTGTCCTTCATATAATGCTATACAACCAACATCAGATTACCTCTCTGTAGATGTGGAGAATATTGATTGGCGGGCTCAGCTAGTACATTAGGAGTTCTGAAACTCCCTCTCGCCTCATGCGGTAAGTCTTCTCACTTTCAGATTTTAGTTTAAAGAACCTAAAATAGGAAGAGGCAGTACCTGGACTCCAGTGTACCTGACCTATCTTATAATGAAGTGTTTGACAATAAGCTCTACATTGGGACATCACATAGCACAAAGTTGGGGCAGTCTATTCCAAATACCCTCTTGTAACTTGATCTTTATGATATGCCAGAAATGAGCGCCAAGCATATTATCAAATTGGAATTCAATTATACTGGGTTAACAAATCCCTTTGTAAAGATCATATAAGCTATTTATGTGTATAGGCCTTCAGGAAGAGGCACTGAATAGAACCGGACAGGTCAATCAACAAGCAAACAATCCTTCATCTTCTTAATAAAATATTTTCTCAGTATGTGGCATTCTGTCACAATGCACATTTCATAAAGCTCCAGGGAAGAAATATAATTCCTGTAATAGCATGTGGAAGATTGATGCTAAATAATTACTTACCTAAATGCTTTTGAAGAAAGGACAATGAGGCTTTATTGATTATATCAATGGCTACATGAGGATCTATGCTTCCTTTTAATTTGAAAATCTTTCCAACCAGTGTACCAGTCAAGAATGTAAAATCTGGAAAACTCTGATGTACAGCTCCTCTATAAAATGAAATAAAGAGTTTAATTGGAGCGGAGTAGATACAAATATACAAAAAATGTTCATGCATCAATACTTATTCAGTTAACTAAAGTCTAAATTTGATAATTATCAATAGGTGATAACTTTATAATTAAAATTAAAAAGGCTTAACAAATATCTCAATATTCCCTGAAACAGATGTGAAGAATAAAAGCAAAGGCTGTTTAATTCTCTTCCATTTATCAGAAGCTCGGATATATTCCTTAGATAAATACATTATTTGGATTTGATCTTGATTCTGATATTTACTCTTTCTGAAAGCAAAGTCTAAATCTGGCATTGGAGTCCCCAGATCTCTGTCCCCGCTGAAGCTATATATGTGGTGTGCAACACATTGGAGGCTTCCCTCTGACAAACTTCTTTTTTAAATGCTTCTTACCAGACACTGAATAGAATATCTTCTTAGTAAATTAACATCAAATGAAGAAGAATATAAAGCACTTGAAATAAACCAAAAGGGCTTGAAACAGACTCAAAAGGCTTTAAGTGCTGTAGCCACAGTGGTGACAGGAAGCCCATAAGTTTCAACTTGGACTACCGTTTTTTAGATCTCTCTTTTAGCAGGAAATTGGGCACAGATTCCAGGTTAAATTCCCAGAAGCCACAGCGCTCCAAAACATCTAATACAAAAACATGGAATACATAAAAGGAATATGAATAGGATGCATTTCCCACTGTGTCAAGATTTCTCACCATGCTTGCTGCCAGGCACATTCTATGACTGTAACCTTTTAAACATGAAGTAGTCGTAGCAGTTTGCCCGAAAGGTCCTATGCTGGTTGTAGTAAATTACCCTCTTTTGAGTGGTGGACACAGAATTTATCCTTGACTGTTTTTGTTGGCTGTAGAACTCTGTGCACTTTACCACTGCTAACCAGAGGTAAAGTGACTGTGCTCCTCTTTCAACATGATGAAATTGGTATAACCTTGATTGGCACATTTAACCCACCTATAAGTCCCTATTGTATCGTACAAAGTGTATCCAGGGACTGCAAGTTAAATTCCACTAGTGGACTGTGGCACCCATTATGTCACCCACCCAAAACATGGCTTCAGGCCTGCCACTGTGGCCTGACCAAAGCAGCTTTTAAACTGCAATACAACCCGTCAAAATAAACCCTTTCTACAGATCAAAATCTCCCTTTGATATATTTATAAGTCACCCCTAAGTAGGCCTTAATGCCCAAGACAGGGTGCATAGGATTTAAAAGTAGGACACATACAAATGTAATGCTGCACATATCGATACATTGAAAAAGCCCCAAAAGCTATTTTCACTGTAGCAAGGCTGCCTGTTCTATAAGAAAGTATTGGGAGGCAATATTGAATCTAAATATGGTATCTCTGACTAGGAAACCGTTTGAAACATCATTGTTAGACTCTTAAATATTATGTAAATGTTCAGCTCACTGCAGAATTTAGATTTGTAAGACAATAATATGAAAAAGGTGCTTTTAAAAAGATACATCTTCCAAGGCATTCGCTTCTAGCTGCAGCTCTGTTGAGTGCTTAACCTTGAATGAGGTGTAAAAACTGCTCCCACCATAGGAGACAGACTTAGGTTCAGGGGCGGTGTTACTCTGTTAGGATGTCCATTTGGACTGCTCCCAGGAACTTGATTAACTTCAAAGAAGGCCTACTCTGTCACAGGCAAATGTTAGCTGACAGGTGGCAGGGCCCTTTTTTTTGTTCCTCCAGCCAGGTAAAGTCCAATCACAGTGAGAGGAGCTGCCACCAGAACTGGTTTAGAGAGGCCCCAGATGAGGGGCTGCTTCTTTCCCTCGCCATCAGGAGTAGGCATACAGGCTCTGCACAGGGAAAAAAAGGTTTTGCCTCTTAGATTTATGTAGAGGGGCAACGTGGGCATTCTTGCTGTAGGGCACACAGGACATGCTGCAAAAGTGGGGAAGATAACCCCTAAGAACTTTTACAATATTGGTAAGGAAAAGTACAAGAGCACCCCAACCCCCAAACGTCAGGCGTATACATAATCCCCACAGCACTCTCCTCAGAACACTACTAGACCTGTGGAAGATCATAAGAGCACAGAATCTGCTGTCCAGGCCCTGAGAAGAGCCTACACGATTGGACCTGCACTCCTTCTGTACCCAAGACAAATACATGGACTTCAAAGGTCATAATAATGACCTCCTGTTCAAGCAACAGCGACAACACGCTTCAAGTGTCCTTTCCTGCAACTGCCCAGCTGGACCTGCCCTGGACCCTGATGGTTGCTGCTGGTGGAGTCTTGACCCCCAAGTGAAGTTCCTGAGATTCTGGAACCCTGGACTGTGTTGAAGAGTACTCCTCCTAACAGACTGAGAAACCTGGGACTTCAAAACTGTTTGTCCCCAAAGGCGTCCAGAGGACTGTGACAAAACATGTCAAGCAAATATGGTGAAGGTGTGTTGTCACTGGATTGATGATTCAGGTTTTCCCTGTCAGAGATTTTCCCCACCAGCAAATATGATTTAGCAGGACCTTATGGATATGCTATCCATCTCAGGGAACCCTCTTTAGATACAGCCTGCAGCCGTGGCATACTGGAGGAATCCAAGCTCCAAAAAAATTTGGCTAAGTGTGAATGTAAATATCTTCTTAGGGCCAAGGCGCCAAAAGTAATTGGCCAGCGAGGGACCTTCCTTGGGCGAAAAATTACAATTTCACCTACTTAAGCTCTCCCGCCAAAAGTCAACGGCTTCACAGGGATATCATTTGACAGACTTTGTGGAGCCCTTCTTGTCCACAGCTTGCTACCTCACCCCCATTACAGATTTTGGACTTCCATTTCATAGATTAAGTCCGAAGGTAAAACTTCCAACAGAGTCAAACCTGGTTTCTGTAGCCAACCTGCACTCCACTGTGGTCAGCTTCAAAACTGGGTTATGGTCTACCATGACCAGTTGTCTGTGATTAACACTTAACACTTTTTGGCTCTAATTTTTACCTTAAATGTTAAAAATTCATATCCCTGGTTTCCCTTATTGAACTTTTGAGATTTTGATATTTTATTAATTAAAATGTACTCTTTTTCTAAATTGGTTTGGGTTTTTTCTTGTGTTGTGTTATGACTTTTTTACTGTTTTGGTACTGCATAAATACTTTATCCATTGCCTTTAAGTTTAGCCTGCCTGTTCTGTGCCATAGCTACAGAGGGTTGAACTCAGGTTAATTTTGTGATGCACTTTAACAAGGATTGTGGTTATTGCTTAGGATGGATGATCACCTCCTCTGACTTGTACACCAATTCCTTACACTGGTGCTACTGATGGTACAAAGACAAAAAGGGAAAGTAACACAACATAATGATATATCGGCTGCAGTGTTTAAAACGCTGAAATCTCGGTGTGCAAAATGTAGGATAATTTTTGACTGTTCATGCCAAAAGTGTGCTTAAGGTCTCATGGATTGTTGGAATTTGGCATTATTTCTGGTCTCCTCAAGAGTTGAACTAAAGCGCCAGAACCTATTACCTTGACATTCATATACATCAGTCCACACCGGGAAAGGATCTGCTGCTCAACACAAGTCTTCCAAAAAACTATCCACAGGCTGAAGATCCTTTTTAATTGTGGTAGTATGGCATCAAAGATTTGCAGTGCCAAATCTTTAGAGCCAAGCGCGAACAACTGTAGACTACAGTTTAATCTGACTTCTCTTGATGGTTGTAAGAGCTGTGATTAGAGAGAAAGCACATAAGAATTTGCAGGGACCACTACTTTTAGGTTTCTGTAAGTACTTTGACCATGCAGGTGTTATGAGCACGGTTAAGTCTATTATCTTAGTTTAATTTACACTGTTGGAAAGTATCTGCTTAGAAATGTGGAGGACGCATTTTATACAGCTCAGAAAGCTAAACAGAGACTGTAAATGGCTTTCACTAAAACATTCAACTACTGGAAATACGTTAGCTAGAGAGATGGTAATTTCTTGTTTATTAATTTACTGTTTTATACAGGGCAAGAATGACAAAGTAGTTGGTATAGAACTTTATGTGGGAACATGCTTCTACAAACAGTAAATAAATTTAATACAGAATCTGCAAATATCCCTTCATACCTCCGATGAGAACCTGAAGCACTCTAATTAACAGTGGGTTTATGGGCACCCTTTTCAGACTGCATAGTTGTGTTTGCTATAATTCGGCCTATATGAGCAGAGTGAGGTACATGACATTTGGAGACATGCTCTAAGTGTGGTGAAGTCTTCGCTGCACATAAGCATGATGGGCGAAAATAGGCAGTCACAGTTATAAGAGTAAAAATAGTTTGGCTTTTAATGCTCTCCAGTAATTCAGGGTGGAAATATTATTTTTCTAGCAGCTTTCAGGTTACATATCTCCACTGTCTTGAGACTTTTTCAGGAGAGGAAATTTCAATAGTGGGCCCTATCAAGAATTAAGTGACCTTGTTTTGTGGTAGGTCAAAGGTTTATGTGAAAGGTAGAAAGTCCAATGTGCTGGACAGCGCCATGTGCACTGCATTTTTTATTTATTTATGTAACAGTTTTCTCAAGACTAACCGCACAAAGCTGTAGCTGTCTTTTGGATCCTCTACAGTTTATACCTTGGCATATTATAAACAGAAAAGTGCTAAGACAATCATGGCTTGTATCCTTTGAGGGAAAGATAGTTAAGGGAAAGTTCACCATAAGCAGTTGCAGTACGTAAAATGAATGAATCAGTATATTTCTAAGGCAACTACTGCTACCAAAATACATCTTGTACATATATAGAAAGATTCATAGCTAACCCTTACATTCCTTTATGTAGGTTGACCTGTTTGGGGGTGGGGCCCGCGTTATTTGGGCAGATGGTTAATGAGCGATACAGCATCTATTTCCTGCATGCTAGTTGCTTAGTATTCATCATATTTACCTTCAGATGGCTAGTGCTCAACTGTTATACCTTTGAAGACAGCCTAATCCACAGGAAGTAATCTCTAATTTGTTTTCACACAGCAAACTAGTTGAATAGCTAATTCCCATTTTGTTTAGGCTGTTTCCTTAATGCTAAAGCACAAGTGGGAATAATCTATATACATCTCAATGGTAAGAATAATTGCATCTTGTGAGTTTGTAAATTGTGTCAGATTCAGTCCAACAACTGCAAGAGAGTAACAGGCATGTGACAGAATCTTCATCACTCCAGCGTTTTCCTGCTTCTCGTCAGCTCTTACCTGCTCTGTGTTGCTAGGGATCCTGAGGGAAAGTTAGAGATGGTGCTGCTTCTGGGGTGTCAGAGGTCTTCCAACAACTAAAGTGTGCAACACAGATGAAATTAATACACTACAAACTATGAATATTGTGGGAAGTGAATTTTAGGAAAAGGAACCAAGATTCTCAAACATATACCATCCCTTTTTATAACCATACCCAGTCACTGATCTGAATATGGAGAGGTTCCCGGATTAGGAATCTGCCTTCACCAGTCAGTTAGGTTTGGAAATACATGGTCTCCTTAGGGAAGCTGCTACGACAACCAGCAGTTTTGTAAAGACTATGGGGGTCATTTTGACCTCGGTGGTCTTTTTCAAAGACCGCCGAGGGACTGCCGTGCGGAAGACCGCCATTGGTGGCGGTTTGCCGCTCGGCCTATTATGACCGTTGGCAGCTCTCCGTTCTTTTACGGATGGAGAGCCGCCAACAGCCATACTGGCGGGAGGTGGGGAAGTGGAGGTTGCTCCACCGCCACGCCAACAGAACACCGCCCAGCGAATCACGTCCTGTGATTCGCCGTGGCGGTGTTCTGTTGGCGGTGTGGTGTTGGCGGAGCTGCCCCCATGGCTCCCGTCCCCTCCCGGAGGATCGTCGGACCAGGTAAGTCGATCGTCCGTGAGGGGAGGGGGTTGGGGGGGTGTTGTGTGGGTTCATGGGGGTGTGCGTGTGTGTATGTAGAGGGGATGTGTGAGTGCGTGTATGCCTGCGGGGGTGTTGTGTGCATGGGAATGAGTGCGTGTATGTCTGCGGGTATGTCTGTATGGATGTGTGCGTGTATGTTTGAATGTGGGTGTGCGTGTATGACTGTGTGTGTGGATGTAGGCATGTATGTCGGCGTGTGTGCGTGTAAGTATGTGCGTGCGTGCGCACGTGTGGGTATGGGTGAAATTATGTTGTGGGTCGGGGTGGGGAGGGGGGCCCTGCCACCTTTGGGGGGTGGCAGGGGTGGTGGGGGGGTAGGGGAGGGAGTCGGGATGGGGGTGGGGGAGACCCCTATCAGTGCCAGGGAAGGAATTCCCTGGCACTGATAGTGCTTACCGCCATGGATTTCATGGCGGTTCAAACCGCTGGAAATCCACGGTGGTAAGCCGGGTCCAAATACCGCCGGCGGTATAGTGACGGCCGCCGGGCTGGAGACCCAGGTCTCCAGCCCGGCGGGCGGAACGGAGAACCGGCGGATGACCATGGCGGTAACCGCCATGGTCATAATTCCACAAAGTAAGACCGCCAGCCTGTTGGCGGTCTTACCGCTGGTTCTCCGCCTTCCGCCAGGGTTGTAATGAACCCCATTGTGTTATTGTAAGTCTGAAAGAGAGAACCACAGCTGGCTGCTCCTCTCTGGTGCCCTGCACCCACGCTCCTCTTCCCGTTCATTTTCTCCCGCTCTCCTGCCTCCCTAGCACCCCTCCCAGGACCTATTTAATGGAGGCTGCAGCGCACCCGCACCACCGGTGCACTGAAGGCATGACAAAGGCAAGCCTGTTTTTGCCAGTCCCCGCCTGGACTGCACCTAGTGCCAGGAACCCTGGATCTCCAGACCCCCTCAGATACTCTGCTGCAGATCTTCGTGCCCTTAACCCCAGATGCAGCAACAACTGCTGCCTGGCACTTCTCTGCAACACACCAGGACCTTTCAGCTGCCGCCACTGTTGCCTCACTGCCATGCCAGCTCCGAACACCTCCGTAGTACCCCTCCCTTCACCATAAGCACAGACCAACACCGAAGCGAAGAAGCTCAGCTGTATCTTTCTCAACACCAGATCCCTCTGCAATCGGGCCACCATCTCCTTTCTTGCCCTGATGTAAAATTCATCACGAAACCTGGATCACCCCAGCTTTCACTCCGGAGATCGCCACTGTAAAACCCACAGGCTACAAGATGAAACACTGGGACCCCTCCAACAAACACAAAGGCACCTTTCACCATCATACACAAGGAGATGACCACCTGCCCCATAACGGACGATCAGACCATGCCAATCATGGAACACATGAACTTTCAGCTCCACACCGACAATAAGACCACCATCAAAGGCACCTTGGCTTACAGACCGCGAGGTCCTTGTACCAGAATCAGCAACGCCATTGCAGATTTCATCACTCCTCTCGCCTTAGAATCCGAACACTACATCTTCCTGGGAAACCTCAACTTCCACATGGACCTCACCAACACTAACCCCACCAACCTTTTGGAAAGCCTGGACAACATCGGCCTCAAGCAGCTAGTCACCGACCCTTCGCATATAGCAAAACACACGCTGGACTGTATTTTCTCACCTAGCATCAAAACAAGGTACAGCCACACTTCGGACCTCACCTGGACCACTCCTTCATACACTTCACCATCACTGGACATACTGGCTCCATCCTGAACTGCCACAGCTAAACCTCCCACAGCTGGAGCAAAGTCATGCAACAATGGACTGATGCCCTCGTTACCACTCAGTTCAACTACCCCCCAACCTGGACCAAGCAGCACAGAACTTCAACGACTGGATCACCAATGCTGCTGACCTAGTCACTCCCACCAAACTAGCGAAATCGCACAGACCAGCCAAACAAGCCAACTAGTGAAGCTTGGAACTCAGCAGGACAAAACGCAAATGCAAACTGTTAGAAATTGGGTCTCTAGTTGGCAGAGTTATGCATCCGGTCTAAGTAGGACCCACAATCCTAGTTCAGGGTAAGGCACAACACACACTAAATTATCTTGTGCTCACCCTCTGGTAGCTTGGCACAGAGAAGGCAGGCTTAACTTAGAAGGCAATGTGTAAAGTAGTTTTGCAATAACTCATACAGTAACACAGTGAAAACACCACAAAAAGTACTCCACCCCGTTTAGGAAAATAGCTAATATTTATCTGAATCAAATAAGACTAAAACGACAAAAATCCAATATGCACAGGTCAAGATATTACTTGTTAAAGGTTTAAATGAGTCTCAATCCTTAAAAATCAGTAGTTGCATCCTTGTAACACACAGTACCTGGGATGTGTCAAAAATAACTACGCGCGGGGGCAGCAGAGGAGGAGATGAGGTGAAAAATAAGGCGCTGCGTTGGATTTTTTGGCACGGCACAGACAATGCACCTTTTCTTTCCATGCTGCAAGGTGATGCGTGGATTTCCAGGAGGGCGGTTCCTCACTGCGATGCAGGGATATTTTGATGCCCAGGGACGATACGTTGAAAATCCTTGATGCTCTGGTAAGAAGGAGCAGGTGCTGCAATTATCCAGTAGGCGATGCAGTGGTTTTTCAACAGCGAGGCAGGCGTCGATTTCTGCAGGCGTTGCATCTATTTCCTGATTCACAGGGATTTTCTTCTCTTTGGTGAAGTGTTTTTGGCCCTGAGACTTCAGAACAGGAGGCAAGCTCAATCCAAGCCCTTGTGGGGAAGGCAGAGTCCTTCCAGCAGAGGCAGGGGCAAGCAGGTAGCAGGGCAACAAGCAGGACAGCAGTCCTTCCAGCAAAGCGGTCCAGATGAGTCCTTTGGGCAGCCAGGCAGTCCCTCTGACAGAGTCCAGTTGGTGATTCAGAAGTGTCTGATTTTGGAGGGTCACAGACCCAGTATATATACCCAAAAATGTATTTGAAGTGGGGGAAACTTCAAAGAGTGGTTTTGACGTGCACAAGGTCCGCTTTGAACCCAGCCCTGTCTGCCAGGATCCCTGTAGGGGGTTATAAGTCCTTTGTGTGGGGTCACTGGCCTTTGAAGTGTAAGTGAGAGCCCCTCCACCCTATCTGCACAGGGAGACCCATTCAGTTTGCAGATGAATGCAGATGAAGATGAGTTTGCAGATGAATGCAGATGTGGCTCAGTGTCCTGTGTTTGGGTGTCTGGGTAGAATGCACAAGGGGAGCTGTCAACCAGCACAGCCCAGACATGGATTGGAGACATGCTGTAACGCACAGAAGGCAGTACGTGCAGAGAAATGCTAACTTTCTAAAAGTGACATTTCTAAAATAGTAATATTAAATACAACTTCACCAGTAAGCAGGATTTTCTATTACCATTCTGGCCATTCTAAACAGACAGGACTACTTCTTTCAGATCATAATCTACCATTTAAAAGTATTTAAAGGCAGGTCTGATGCTGGCCTATGAGAGGAGCAGACCTCACAGTAGAGAAAAGCGAATATGCGAGTTTTTCACTACCAGGACATGTAAAACACATAAGCACATGTCCTGCTTTTTACTTACATAGAACCCTGCCCTATGGGATACCTAGAGCCTATCTTAGGGGTGACTTATATGTAGAAAAAGGGGAGTTTAAAGCTTGGCAAAGAGTTTTAAAGGCCTAGTCGAAGTGGCAGTGAATCTGTACACAAAGGTCTTGTAATGGCAGGCCTGAGACATGGGCTACTTATGTGAGTGGTACACTCAGTGCTGCAGACCAACTAGTAGCATTTAATTTGCAGGCCCGAGGCACCTTGAGTGCCCATTACTAGGGACTTGCAGGTAAATTAAATATACCTATTGGGTAGGAGCCAATGTTACCATGTTTAGGGGAAACAGCAAATGCATTTTAGCACAGGTCAGCAGTGGTACAGTGCCCAGAGTCCTAAAACCAGTAAAAACAGGGTCAGAAAAATGGGAGGAAGACAGGAAAAAGTTGGGGGATGACCACCCTAAAGCTGTCAGGTCTAACTCAAACAGCTTGAGAACAGATGGCGCACCAGCAGCAGAAAAATTGATACGACCACATTTAAATTAGCCCTCAACAAATACCAAAAAGAGATCAGAACAGCAAAGAGGGAGGACCTGACAGTCTGAATCAATACCATTGCCAACCGAACCAAGGAACTCTTCACCTTTGTCAGACAGTTCACCTGCCTCGAAACTACCAAAAACACAATCCCCACATCAAAGAAGCTCTGTGATGCACTTGCCGAACATTTACACAACAAAACAGCAACCATATACAAGAACTTCGCCCCCAAACCCTCTAGCACATCCAACTTCTAATCAACCACTTAATACCTGGAAGTAACTCAGCGAAGAAGGCACAACTGCCCTTATGAGCGCCATCCACTCATGAGCTCCCACTGACCTCTGCCCCACCACCTCTTCAACCTCAGTAAAGACAAGATCAGCCACCATCTTTCCACCATCATTAACGCTTCGCTAACCACAGAGTCCTGTCCAGACGTCTGGGAAGATGTCTGGTTAGACCCCTCCTCAAGAGGCCCTCGGCAGACCCCCAACAAACTATACAACTACCGACCCTTCTCCTTGCTCCCCTTCCCTGACAAAGATCTGGAGAAGACTGTCAACCTCCAACTCACCGAACACCTGGAGAGACGCAACATACTAGACTCCTAACAATCTGGTTTCAGAACCAACTTCAGCACCAAGACGGCGCGGACCGCTGCCTCAGACGATATCGGTACCCTTCTTGACAGAGGAGAATCCACCAGCTTCAACCTCCTTGACTTATCCGCTGCCTTCGACATGGCTTCCCACCACACTCTCAGCCACCGCCTGCAGAAGATAGGAATAACCAGCGACACGCTCAGATGGATGGCATCCTTCATCACAGGACGAAACCTGGGAAGCTGCTTTTGACTTCTTGCCAAACATTTTTCATTTTGAAATCTTACAGAGTGAAAAATGTTTGGCAAGAAGTCAAAAGCAGCTTCCCAGGTTTCACATGAGATTCCCAGGTGGGATAAAGAACCTTATAATGTCCTTGCGAACGAATGGTCTTCTGGTGCTGGTTTGTGCAAGAGCTGGGACGGATGTGTTTACAGAAAGCACCTTTGGAACTGGGATGTGATTATCTATTTTAGGCAGAAGAGGCTTGTATGAAGTTGGCTCTGTATATACTATCTCAACGTGAGAGATAGTGTGCACAGAGTCCAAGGGTTCCCCTTAGAGGTTGATAGCGGCAAAATTAGATAATTCTAATGCGGTAGTTTGGTCGAGCAGTAGGCTTATCAGAGGGTAGTGTTGAGCATTTGTTTTACACACACACAGGCAATAAATGAGGAACACACACTCAAAGACTTAACTCCAGGCCAATAGTTTTTATATCGAAAATATATTTTCTTAATTTATTTTAGAACCACAAGATTCAAGATTTGAAGTAAATACATCAAATGCAAGGTACTCCACACAGGTAAGTAAGGAAATTTGAATTAGAGCAGTAACATACACAGTATAGAATAAAATGGCAATAAGATATTTTAAAAGTGGACACAGTGCAGAAATCAACAGTTACTGGGGGAGGTATGTAAGGTTAAGTTTCAGAGGTAAGTAAAGCGCTTAAGTTCAGTTTCCTGGGAATAGGCAGCCCACCATTGGGGGTTCAATGCAACCCCAAAGTCACCACACCAGCAACACAGGGCCAGTCAGGTGCAGAGGTCAAAGGAGGGCCCAAAACACATAGGCGCCTATGGAGAACAGGGGTGCTCCGGTTCCAGTCTGCCAACAGTTAAGTACCTGTGTCTTCGGAGGGCATACTAGGAGGGTTTTGTAGAGCACTGGGGGGGGGGGGGGACACAAACAGGCACACAAAACACTCTCAGCGGCATCGGGGCGGCCGGGTGCAGTGTGCAAAGTTGGCGTCGGGTTTTCTGTAGAAATCAATGGAGGGACCCAGGGGTCACTCCAGCGATGCAGGCAGGGCACAGGGGGCTTTTCAGGCCAGCCACCGACTGGGCTAGGCAGAGGGTCGTCTGATGGTCACTCCTGCACTGGAGGTTGGTTCCTTTCAGTCCTGGGGGCTGCGGGTGGAGTGTTTGGTCCAGGCGTCGGATTCTTTGTTTCAGACAGTCACGGTCAGGGGGAGTCTCTGGATCCTCTCTGCAGGCGTCTCTGTGGGGGCTCAGGGGGGTCGTCTCAGGTTACTCTTGAGGTCGCAGTCACCTGGGAGACCTCTCTGCAGTGTTGGTTCTCTGGAGCTCGATCCGGGGGCGTCGGGTGCAGAGGGTGAAGTCTCACACTTCCGGCGGGAAGAGTGAGTTCTTTAAAAGTTGCTTCAAAGTTTCAAAAATGTTGCTGTAGGTGAACAGTGCCGCTGTTCTCTGGAGTTTCTTGGTCCTTCGGTTCAGGGCAGTCCTCTGAGGCTTCAGAGGTCGCTGGTCCCGGTCTGATGTGTTGCTGTGCAGGTTCTTTGAGTCTGGGGACAGGCCGGTAGGGCTGGGGCCAAGTCAGTTGTCGTCTCCGTCGTCTCTGCAGGGCTTTCCGGTCAGCAGTCCTTCTTTGTGTAGGTTGCAGGAATAGGATTTCCTGGGTTCTGGGTCGCCCCTAAGTACTGAATTTAGGGGTGTGTTTAGGTCAGGAGGGCAGTAGCCAATGGCTTCTGTCCTGGAGGGTGGCTAGACCCTTTTTGTGGCTCCTCCCTGAGGGGGGGGGGGGTACATCCCTAATCTTATTGGGGGAATCCTCCAAACTCAAGATGGAGGATTTCTAAAGGCAGAGGTCACCTCAGTTCAGGGCACCTTAGGGGCAGTCCTGACTGGTGGGTGACTCCTCCTTGTTTTTCTCATTATCTCCTCCAGCCTTGCCACCAAAAGTGGGGGCAGTGGCCGGAAGGGCGGGCATCTCCACTAGCTGGGGTGCTGTAACAGAGCATGAGCCTCAGAGGGCTCACCGCCATGTGTTACAGTTCCTGCAGGGGGAGGTGAGAAGCATCTCCACCCAGTACAGGCTTTGTTCCTGGCCACAGTGTGACAAAGGCACTCTCCCCATGTGGCCAGAAACTCGTCTGATTGTGGCAGGCTGGCAGAAACTGGTAAGCCTAGCACTAGGAGTTGGACTGGTATTCAGGGGGCATCTCTAAGATGCCCTCTGGGGGCATTTTACAATACAATCCACACTGGCATCAGTGTGCATTTATTGTGCTGAGAAGTTTGATACCAAACTTCCCAGATTTCAGTGTAGCCATTATGGAACTGTGGAGTTCGTATTTGACAAACTCCCAGACCATATACTCTTTATGGCTACCCTGCACTTACAATGTCTAAGGTTTTGCTTAGACCCTGTCGGGGCATAGTGCTCATGCACCTATGCCCTCATCTGTGTTATAGTGCACCCTGCCTTAGGGCTGTAAGGCCTGCTAGAGGGGTGACTTCCCTATGCCATAGGCAGTGTGAGAGGGGCCTGGCACTCTGAGGGGCGTGCCATGTCGACTTAGTCATTTCCTCCCCACCAGTACACACAAGTTGTGAGGCAGTGTGCATGTGCTGAGTGAGGGGTCCCCAGGTTGGCATAAGACATGCTGCGGCCCTTCGAGACCTTCCCTGGCAACAGGGCCCTTGGTACCATGGGTACCATTTACAAAGGACTTATCTGGGTGCCAGGGCTGTGCCAATTGTGGGAACAAAGGTACAGTTTAGGGAAAGAACACTGGTGCTGGGGCCTGATTAGCTAGGTCTCAGCACACTTTCAATAATAACTGGCATCAACAAAATGCAAAACGTCAGGGGGTAACCATGCCAAGGAGGCATTTCCTTACAAGGCTGGATTCTGTTATCTGCTTATAGAAAAATGATAAGCCTTGGTTTAAGTTAACAGATGCTAAGCAAAGAATCAAAGAAGAAAGTATGAAAACGGCTATTCTCTTGGATAAAGCTCACATTGACAATTTCAGTACGAAATAAAATTATTCGCCTTGCTCCACCCGCTTAAAAGTAGGTAATAATGACTCTCATAATTAATCAGACAGAGCAGGCATTGAAAGACGTGCTGGAGGCAGTACGCAAGTTAGGAGAGCAGGGGGCCTTCAATAAACCTGAGAGAGCCTTGAGGTCCGAGGGTCGCACAGATAATAACAGAGTATCTAGGAGAGACATGTTCATGGCATTACTGAAGGATGGTGGCAACAAGGAGCAGATTGATGGGATAGATACTAAAAGCTTGTGGGAAATGTACCACAAGAGGGGACTGGACATAAAGGAAGGCAGCAGGAAAGTTAAACAAGGAAGATAATAAACAAGTGAATTAGGGCCAGCCACAGATGCATGAGGATGCAAAAGGAAGGGAGAAAAATGTTTTTTCACAAGGGAGAGAGGAGGAAGATTTGGACAGCGAGTGGTTAACTGCTGAGAACAGGGGAGGAGCGAAATCTGCTCGCAGATATGAAAACATATATCCACATCTGAATTGGGCAAAAGTTGACAGCTTTAAATCAGATTAGGAAACAGGCCAGGGATGGGCTTGTACAGATAACAGACCCCATGTTGATTTAGAAATACACTTGAAATCCAAAAATGTTCAAAGGGTCTGGGCATTAGTAGACTCCGGAGCGGAAGCCTCTTTAATTTATGGAAATTAGTACTACACCATCACAGGGTTGGGTGGTAAACAAGCCCCTGCCGTGCAAACTACTGTTCAAATGAAAATAGGAAGAACTCCAAAAAGAGAATATACTGTTTTGATTGTGCCCCTCCTGAAATATAATCTGGGAATTGACATTTTAAAGGTGATGACTTTATATTTGGATGGTGGTGGTTATCAATTTGGATCACAGAGATATATTTCAGTGGCAGCAATAAGGGCGGGTCATCTGAAGATACCCCCCAGTGCAGGTCCCCCCCAGCAACCAAGGTGATTTATTTAAAAAAGTATCTTATTCCAGGAGAGCATGAAGAAATAAGCAAGACTATACTGGAGTTGATTGAGGCTGGTATGGTAGCTCCAGTCACCACTGAATGGAATAATCCTCTTTGGCCCTTGCAAACCTGATGTGCACTATAGAATGACAGTTGATTACTGCGAGTTGAATAAATATACACCCCCTTTGACGGCTGCGGTCCCCAACACCATTACTTTGAAAGAATACAGAAACATAAAGGGACCTGGTATACAACCACTGATATTGCTAATGCTTTCTTTTCTATACCATTGGCCCCTGAGAATCAGAAGCAATTTGCTTTTTCACATGGTAGCAGACAATTCAAGATGTTATCTTTGCCTGTAGGGTAAGTACATAGCCCCACCATCCGTCACCAGCTGCTGGCAGAACACCTGGATAAAGTATCTGTCATTCCAGGGGTGCAATTGACCCATTACATTGATTTGATGATTCAGGAAGAGACACAAGAACAGGTGCAGACTCAGTTTGACCGGTTTGTGGAACACTTGTAGAGCAAAGGGTGGATTATTTATCCAGATAAGACACAGCGTCCCTCTCAAAATGTGAAGTTTCTAGGAATTCCGTGGAATCAGGGACATAGAGAGGTGTTGCTGCAGGCAAAACAAAAGATCTTAGAATTTGCCCCTCCCTGCACCAAGCGGGCGACAGTGATTCAGTGGATTGTTTGGTTTTTGGAGACCACATATTCCTCACTTGAGTCAGATTTTGGCCTCTTTGTACAAAGTGACAAGAAAGAAGCATGAGTTTGAATGGGGAGAGCAGCAGCAGTGTGCGTTTGACTTGGCAAAGGAGGCGATTCAACAGGCTTTAGATTTATGGCCAGTACAGGAAGGAGACATTGAGTTGCATGTAATCGTTCAGGGGCAATATGCAAATTGAAGCATGTAGTAAAAACAGAGAAGAACGAGGGTGCCCATGGGTTTCTCAACTAAAAAGCTACCTGATGCTGGAAAGCAATATAATCCCTTGGAGGAGCAGTTACTTGCTTGTTATTGGGCTCTAGTGGATACTGAGCAAATTACCCTAGGTCATAATGTGATTTCAAGACCAGAGGTTCCAATAATGCAGAAGGTGATGAGTTCACCTAAAACTCACCACATAGGACTGTGTATCATGTAGATGTCCACTGTCCCACTGATTCACTAGAACGATGTTTCAGTTCCCTTGCACACGACAAAGCCAAACTTTCAGAGGCAGAAGTGGTGACACGGGATTCTGACTTGGTGGGGATGACTAAGTGAGCGTACCAAAAATTTTGACATCTGGGAGAGAAAGCCAGTTACAGGTGGGTAGAGATTAGAGGGATGCACATTGCCCTATAGTTGATAAAAACTGTGATCATGCAGTGTCCTATTTGTCAACACACACAACAGAGATCTGTCCCGCAAACAGTCAAAGGTCAGTTGGGGAGAGGGAAGTTGCCAGGGCAGATATGGCAAATTGATTACATTGGGCCACTACTGACTAGTTGCAGGTGTCAATACGCATGCGTAGTAGTGAACACTTATTCTGGGTACCTGATTTCCGTCCCTTGTAAACGTGCCACCCAGTACAACACTATCAAGACTCTGGACTTGTTAATGTTACATTACGGAGTCCCACTCCAAGTCCAAAGTGACAACGGGTCACATTTCAAAGGAAAATTGGTACAAGACTATTGTTTACAATACAATATTGAGTGGATTGATCACATTCCATAATCTCCACAAGCGCCAGGACTGATTGAGAGAATGAACGGCTTTCTGAAAGCCCAATTACGAAAACTATCAGATGGAACTCTGAAAAACTGAAGAGAGCATTTAAATAAAGCCCTCCAAATTTTGAATAACAGACCACTGACTAATGCCGAGACTCCGCTATTGCAAATGTTAACCCCAGCATTACACATACAACCCTATGTGGTAACTAACACCATCATGTATTGGGAAATAAAACCAGGAGTCTTAGCTCCTTACAGAGCAACACCAGAATCTGATCTACATGCCTTAAAGGCTTCTACAATGAAACCAAGAGACATGGCAGTCCGTGAAACAGGTGTTGGAATACAGATTCCCCCAGAGCATTTTGGATTGATTGCTCCCAGACCTGGGTTGGCACTCAAAGGTATTCACATCTTTTGGGGGACTGATCGATGCAGACTACCAAGGAGAAATCAAAACCATTCTCCGGAATAGTGGAGACACGGACTTGATAATACAATCTGGAGACTGAATTGCGCAGATTGTGATTATCCCAGTGTATGGGTGGAATAGTGAAAAAGGGACTGCCCTAGCCCTTCTTACAGTGCGTGGGGAAGGAGGGTTTGGCTCAACTGACAAAAACCCTGGTACTAAGGTGTGCATAGAATCCCCAAATCATCCTCCAGAACCATCAGAAATCATAGCTAAGGGCAATTACAATATTCTGTTGATCATGAAATCCAGGAAGGAGAGGTGAGAGCATTTACCAGCTGATCAATGTCATTTGCGAGAATGATCATACTTGTCTCTTTTACAGATCATGCTACAAGGTGTCTGTGTGATAGCTGTGCTACGTGGTCGCCCTTTGAGTGTGTGTGATCGGGAGGGACCGAAAGCCCCCAGCTCCGAAATGATTTATCGACCACACCAATTGACACCTTTACTGCACCTGACTGAAAATGTTTGGACTCATCTGGCACTGGTTATACTCGACAGGTTGGATTTCTGCATGGCCCCCATGCAAAGTACGCTGGATGTCATTTCCACCTGTCTGGTGGCCATTCCTACTTGTGCAAAAGTTTTACTTCAAATTTTTAATGACACTAACAAAGATGGAGACGCTGAAGAAAGCAATGCTTTATCCCATTTGAATCCCTACGAGTACGGTAGATTTTGCCAAGAAGTAATGGATGAAAAGTGGGACAACTTGACCCAAGTGATTACTTACAATATTACCACATGTGATGTATGTTATAATAGGACATGCAATTCTCACAAAATCAGAAAATGTGCTCAACTGCGACTAGAGGCAACAACGGGGTCTCCTCAAGAGAACCTGTGGGTACAACAAACTCTAGGCCAATACCAAATCGATAAACATTGCAAAATTATGAACAATGAATTGTCTTCAACATTGTGACTGCTACTAGTCACATCAAGCATGTCAAACAACCTGTGGAATGGTTATTCTCTTGTTGAAATACCACTTTTACATACATTCCTGCTAATATAACTGATGGACTGTGTACCTTTACACGATAAGGGCTCATGATGTTTCCACTTCATTCTGTACATACTTGCTTTCCATGGGAAACAGTTCAATTAAGCAAGGATTGTGCTTCTGAACTTCAGTTATTATCTAAATCAGAATATATGAGTTTAAATCTTTCTATTTTCCAGGATTAGCTGTTTATAATACTCTGGTTATTAACAAGTGAGCATGTTTAATGGTTAAGAATATCAATCATACTTCTATTGCTTTAGCTGAATTATTGCTAGACATACAAGGTACTAGAAAAGCTGTGTTGCAGAACAGAGCCCCTATTGATTATTTACTGTTAAAGCACAATCATGGTTGCTCAGAATTTTATAGCCTCTGCTGTTTTAATCTAACAGACCTCTCTAAATCCATTCGGTCACATATTGACTATTTACATGAATTGGTGAAAGGAGTAAAATAAGATGTGGACAAAGGGTGGTGGGACTGGTTATTTAGTTGGCTGGCCGATTTTGGGCAATTATGCAATATTTTAGGCGGGATACTTGTCTTGATTTCATTATAATGTTGTGTGCATTGCATATCTAACTTTCTTACAATGTTTAAACCAAAAAGGGTTTAATTTTAGACCAGTATGTTATGAGAGTCCCTGGTCAAAGGGTGGAGTGTAATGCTATCTGTATTTAACCACCGGCTCCATCTTGACCACTCACTACATTTTGTGCTTAGCTTAGCTTCAAACGCTGTCACATTGGTAGCACAGGTATTTTTCCACGCATAGCTTAACATGTTTTAGCTTTTCACTATCAGGGAAGGGAACATAACATGGCGGATAAGGATGTACCAGGCTGAGAATGTTTATGGTAGAGCAGAGTACAGCTCGGTCTTGGAAATACACCATGAGATCTGACCAGTCTCTATCGTGTTTTTCAACACTGACCTGATATGGCCAGCGCTTGAATTGCACAACATACTCAAAGGGATGAGGGTTTCTAGAACCTTCCTCTTAAGTTGGTTTTTTAGTATATATGGTGGGGAAGCTTGACACTGAGGGAGAAGCAACTCATCTCTGGGGATAGACGCATTGCCCAATGGGCTGTTCTCTTTTGTCTCAGTTGTCACGGGTTCTACAACTTGATGTTGGCAGACAAAGGATGATGTTGGATTCACGCCCCAGGGTGATGCATTTTTAATTCTTATATCTAGCTTTGCTGTGTGCATGCATAAATACGGAGTCACTGCATATACATTATATTCATTGTTGATGTATGTTATTTTCTTTGATTATGATTATTATTCCGCTGCTGTGATTATTTTAAGAGTTGCACGTGTGCTGCAGCATTCACATTAAGTGCTCTTGGTATTATCTTCGTGTAACCTGGAAAGTGCCTTGATAAATTAATTCTTCAAACTAAGAGTGCTGCATTCCTTGCTTTCTTTAGCTTTGTTCCCTCTTAGTCTGAAGCAAAGCAGAACAAATGATTCCTGGTGGCCGACGGAACTTGACCAAACCCCCATTCAAGACCACACCCGCAACCTCAGCATCATCTGAGACAGCAAACCCTCCATGAGACGTCAGGTCAATTCTATCACCTCAGCCTGCTTCCACACGCTTTACATGCTCTGAAAGTTTTTCAGGTGGCTCCCCCTCAACACAACAAAGACAGAAACTCACGCTCTCATTACCAGTCGGCTTGACTACCACAGCACACTTTGTGCAGGCACCTCCACAGAACTCATGGAAAGGTTCCACACAATAAAGAACGCTGCCATCAGCCTGGTTCTCAACCTGCCCAAGAAAGACCACATCTCCCAGCACCTGAAAAACCTCCACTGGGTCCTGGTCCAGAAGCAATGCCACTTCCACTGGGTCCTGGTCCAGAAGCAATGCCACTTCAAGCTCCTTGCCCACGTCTACAAAGACGTACATAACCAAGGACCCGCCTACCTTAATCAGCACCCGCACTTCCACCACCCCAGCAGGAACCTCCGCTTCACACACCAGGCCCTTGCACAGATCCCTCCACTCGTTGCTGCCGTTCAGAGGATGCTCCTTCTCCTTTCTCGCTGCCAAGACCTGGAACGCCCTCCCTATATCACCCCATTGCTGACGGAATTCAAGAAAGGGCTCAAAGCCTGGCTTTTGGAATGAGACCTATCTCAGCACCTGGATACCCTCGCAGGTGACAAGGTGCGCTTTACAATACAGGATTGCTTGATTGAAACTGATAATGTTTGGGTTCCCACCATAAACCTTAAGTAGGACCTGTGTGGGGGAAGAGTCAGAAGATGGTAACAGACATCCTGAAGACCCAGAACCTGATAGTATTGGGACCCCACAGGTACCTGACGTAGTGCTTGTTGGTAGGCAGAATCAGTAGATAAAGTTGGTGTCCTAGAGGTACAGGGAAGCCAAACAATCTCAGGACATGGCTTCAGAACAGCATCTAGAACTTGTCCTGCTGAATGAACAGTATTTAGAAAGCAGTGATCTAGTATAGGCCTCAGACTCCCATCCTTCTTAGGGATGTAATAAATAAAAGGGAGTAATATCCCATGTCCAGTCTTCCAAAGGCACTAATTCCATGGCCCTTTTTGCCAACAAGACAGACTTTGCCTCCAAAAGTGACGCATGACGTGGTAAGTATACTCTTAAGGTAGGGACCATACATTTATTGTGGCATCTGAACAAGTGAGATGGCTGCTGCTGTTGACTACACAACCCTAAAGTATTCTTGTTACTTAAATACTGTTAAGGAAACTGCCATACAGAGGAAGCTGTGCCTAAACCACAAACTATAGTCTTGCTCTTCTTGAAAGGTTTCAATAATTAGGCCTTCTCTCCATAAAAGGACATGTCTACAAATGTACTGTGGCTTCACCTGGAAAACCAGTGGAACACATCCAAGCATATCGACGGAGCATGAGAGCCATACGCACAGACTAAGCACCGATTTCAGGAGTCGAAAAACTCAAGCTCTATTACATTACATCCAGTCTATCAGTCTCCACCACCAAGTAGACATGTGCCTTGTAGCTACCAGTAGACGCTTAAGGAGCTTAAAAATTAACCACTGGCATAACATAATATTCAATATTTTAAGCCATGTATGTGCATAATGGGCTGATGGGAATTTTGGTCTCCAAGCTTGTCGTGCTGCAACCGCATTCCTGATAGTTTAATATCCACCAAGTATCTCAATGACAGCACTAAGTGACAAAGTGCCTTGGCTCATAAAGTTTGGGGTGTCATCAAAGTGCTAATGCACAATAGACTTTACATGTGAGTTTCCACATAATTGGTGTGAAGGCGATCCATTCCAGTGAGCAGAGCTACGCTAGAACACTAAGGTTGCAAAATGCGGAATATTGAGTTCCAGAAGGTCAGTACTGTAAAAGATTGATAAACCCATCAGATTGGATGAATCTTTGATGTGTACAGCGTAGTAAAGAATCACTATGCCCTTAAAAATTACATTTGTAAATGATATGCTTCACTCTTTTGCTATGTTTATTAAGTAAGAATGTGAATAAGTATTCATTTCTATACGTACAATATACTAAATAACGCCTCAAAGTCATGTTTGTGAATGATGGATTCAGTCTTTAAATCTAGATTAATCTCAGAGAGTTAATAGCATTGCTCTGCCATTAACAGCCATGCTCTTTTCCATATTTCCAAATGCACTATTATGACAATTCTCAATATTTGCAAATACTCCACAAAAAGTGTCATTTGTGGTCGAAAGTGTTCTGTAAATCTTGGTTCTGTGAATCTGTATTTGTGATTTTCAACTGCAAATTTACCTTCTTGTGTGTGCAAAGGTTTGTGTGGTTTTGCGCAACGAGCTTCACAATCATATTTGTATAGCTAAAGTCAAAGTTTTATAACATATATGAGATACACTATAGCAAAACACATTTTTTACTTGATAGTGATCATTCTTCTGTCCACTGTAGCGGAGTCCAGCTTCTTTATTTGTAGAACATTCTGAGTCCACTGGAATCGTTCAGAATTGATGAACAGGAGTGGCTGGTGGACTGCAGAATACACCTCCTCGCCCAGTGGAAACATCCAGACATCTAGGGCTATCCCACACCTGGAGAACAGGATTGTTGCAATGTTAGACTAAGTCATCATCACACTATTTTGTACATATAATTCTCCCCTTCACCGCTCAAAAAAAGAACATCAGTTCTAGATTACAGGAAAAGATGAATATACAGGTTTCTCTTCTAGTAATTAGACAGAAAAGTGACGCAGGCTTAGCCCGCAAAACAGTACACAAAGATTCTGCATAAAGCAAATGCCTAAGAAAAAAGACTGTGAAGAAAAATGTGCAAACTGTCTTTTCATTTTAGTTCTTTAGTCATGTAAATGAATGCTTAAATTATGTTAAGGGCTGTCACGCCATGTGCATGCATCGAATACTTTGGGTGTTGAGCAAATAATTTTTAACTCGCTCTCTGCTGGCAGTTCCTTCAGGTCTGAACCTAAGTGACCTATTGAACCAAAGACCATTGATGAAATCTGCTTAAAGCCACCATGATTCTTGATCGATTTAGGATACATACAAGCCTGAAATCCCAGTTTAAAAACCGATACAGTTGAGTTGTGCGGTCTAGTCGCCTGTAATAAGAAAATTACCAGGTATTCAACTGCAATAGCTTATAACATTTCAGTTGTGAAAAAATAGTGTTTCATGCCAGAGCTAGCAGGGAGGCAGATCATGGCGAATCAATACAGCTTCATTTTAAACACTTTTCAGTATTATGTTTTTTTTTTTTTTTTTTAAATGAACAGTGATCAGCCCAAAGAAAAGAATTATGGTAACGTGTTTTTTATATGCTACCGTAAATTACAAAAAAGATAGCATGAGTCTCTATCTTACCACTCATTCTAAACTACAGCCTTTTATGGAAATCTGATTTACAATAAACAGTTTCTGAAATGTTTTTGCATGACATTACTAACTGGTTTAACATTTTTATTCTATTTTTATTCTTCATGGCCGCAACCATGCTATCTCTTTCTTATTGTGAGCAAGACAGTAAGGATTTAAGCAGTTTGTGGCATGGCTGATGTTGTGATTATGTATTAAGGGGAATAAAACACCCTTTCTTGTACATTAAAAGGATATTGCAAGTCAACTCTGGGTTCCATTGCCTTATAAAGGAACAAGGTCTTGCATCTTTATAAGGTCATGGAACTCTTCCATGGTTTGCCATAGCTATATTCTTGTAATGTAAGCCAGAAGTACTTTATCTCATATATTACATGTCCTATGTGCTCACTAACTCGGGGTCTCTTGGTGCAGTAACAAAGAATGCCTTTATTATGCACCATACTGTTAACAACAGACTAATAAACACATTAAATCACTATCACTTGAAAGGCATGTGTATTTCATATTTCAATAACACCAATTAATTTTTGTATACTACTTTTTTAAGCAAGGACAGGCAGAGTCAGCATAATTGCTGTGCAGACAAAGCTAAGCTAAAATTTAACTGACACAAAATGGGCGCTCATCTTCCCCATCCTCCACTGCTCCAGGCATTATGTCTCCTATTCTGCCCAACCACAGAGCTCGAGTAAACTACCCAAACTCCAAGTTCACCCCAGATGGGTGGGAGGGTTTGCAACAGTGAAGATTAAATCTAAGTAATTAAATTATCAGTAACTAAATGAGGTAATAACTTCTCGTTAACATCTTTAAAGGACCCTGTTACGCTGACAGCAACAGAGGGAAAGACGTCCTAGTGCCAGAGAAGAAGAGTAGGATGGGATCAGAACTCTAGAAACAGAAGGGAAACAAAAGACACTAGCGCCTGCATGAATGGCCACTAACTGAACTCAAAGTAGAAAGACAGAGCAACTCAGATGCCTCCTAAAGGAACCTCAAGATCTGAAAGAACCAAAATACCAAGCACAGAACTTCCACCGAGCACATCAACGACACAAGGAAGCTCATAGATGATGACAGTCACAAAATTGGTGGGTGGTAGGTTGTGGGAAAGATTAAACTGCCTGACCTAAACTAGGGACGAGCTAGGTGATATCAGTCCCAGCTTCCAAGTTTCAAACTGAAAGTCAAATGCCTTTAGGAGTCTCTTGAGAAAGAAAAGGAAACCGAGGTGACATCGAGACAAAGGTAGACCACGCTCTCTAGCAAACAACAGGTGTTGCAAAAAAGGAACAACTCAGTTGCCAAAATGAAACTACCAAGATTTAGCCCACCAAATCTGTGCTAGGATATTGAGAATAAGGGAAAGAGACGAAAGGCGAAAGAAGACTGATGCTCGTAGGAAGCAACTCCCTCAAGTGCCCATTATCTGGATGAGGGTGCTGGACAGAGTATAAATCACTGGATCTTGAGGCAAACATTTGGGAAGGTTCGTTGAAAACCATAAATAAGGCAGCACATACCTACAGGTTGAGTCATGGCTTTTTTGGTCCCAGCCTCATGCTAACCTAATGGGTGTGTGAAGACCTACACCAATCATTCCCCTGTGACTGATGCTGAACCTAGTGCGGCGCACCAAGTGACCTCTTAGTAGTGACAGGAATATTGACTGCATTACTGGTTCACGCATGTAGCACTGTGGTGGCACTATACCATGTTCTCTAGCGATCCTAATGTGACCAGAACTTTTTATCTGTGTCACATGAGTGAAAGTCTACTGGCCCACTCACAACAATTTTTGCTGCTAATAGTTCACCAGGAATCCTTACACAAACATCCCCAGAGCCTGGATGAATCAGAGTAGGAGAAACACTTGATACACTGCATGAATGTCTTGAGTGAGCCAGAGTGACACAAGCCTATGGGTTCCATTTTGAAGGCCCAGGCTGTTTAAGTGCACAAGATGGAGGTGAGGTTGGTTACCCCAACAAACGGAAGTGTATTGCTGACCTGCCTGAGGCTGGAAGAGGGGACCCAGACACTGTAAGCGGAGAGAGGAGACAGGTTTCCCCTAAGAAATTCGATGAGGTCCTTTATGATATAGTGAACTGCTGGTTAGTCTTCCTGTGGCTGCCATTTAGTGTATGATTAGGGTGGTACTGCAGGGTCTGTTGATAGTCAGATGCAGACTGCTCACACCTTTTTGTGTCTGCTGTGAGTGTTTCAGTCTGGAGATGGCCTTGCTGTGAAGAGCATCTCTTATGACAAAGGCTGAATCTGGAGGACAGCCTGAGAGGGACAAATAAATAGAGAACTGACCCAAAACGGTTCTGAAATAGTAGACCGAGAGTCCACATCCCCTATCTGCCATCCCTATGTAAGAGTGGGAGCGGCTGACCCATTTTATTTAGTTCAAAGTTTTCCCTGACCAATGAGAGGTTCTCTAGGTGGTGCAGAGAGGACTGCAGTCCAACCACTGCTGGTGTTTACCAGACAACCAGACTCCCAGAGGTGACCATCACCTGAAGTCTGATATGCAGGAAGAACGGTCATGTTCTGGAAGCCTCAGGAGTCCTGTCTGAGCAAGAGGGAAGGTGTGAGCCAAGAAGCAGCTAACTATTTGTGTGGACAGAAGCACTTTATTCTGATTCTGTGGTCCATCCACCAGAGACTCACAACCAATGTAAACTGATGTGTTCTAGACTGCGAGCCAGCCTACTCTGGTGGGCCGGACTGTAAGCAGAAGGCCTACCATGGCCCTCCTCTGTCCAAAGAAGTGAGTAAGAAACTATTTAGGTGTCCCAAGTCAGAATGAGTATATATTCTAACATATAGGGCGAGGAGCTTGGACCTGTACTAGAACTACACCACAAGGTATATAAGAGAAGGGGAGGATGGTACAGTGCATTTGGTGCCTCTTGAAGCAAAATTAATTTGCACCCATACCTTTGGTATCTGGGGCATGTCTGATTTGTGTAGTATTGTCCCTTACTGTAGATATAAGTACTGTTTCTTTCTAAAAGAGAGGCACTGTGCTGGACAATCTCATTACTGTATTGATGGGTGTGCTGTAGAAACCGGAGCCTTTTGTACCCCCACACTAACCTCCTTGAGAAGCTTATGACTGCTTGCCATTGCTACCTCTGACAGTCAAGTGCTAAAGGGATTGTCCTTGCCCTGTTTTGTACAGCCAAAGTAGGACAGACCCAGAGACAGAAGAAGTAAACAACTCCAGCCTTAACGATTCTCCCATACTGCAAAATTCCACATGAAATCCTACATGGCAGAACTTTCTGTCCCGCAAGGAAGCTGGTGGCCCACCCCTGGCGAGGAGTTCCCTCCTCAACCCACCAAAGTGATTCTGGAACCAGCTTCTCCTCCAACTGGGTGGGAAAATGTTCCCTGGGATCATAAGTATTATTTACACAAGGGAAAACCGGTAATCCTTAGGGACCTGGGGTAATGTAGAAATAGAAGAGACAATGGTCCCTAATGACAAGTACTACAACGTTACAGAACCAAATTGGTATTTTAAACAACAAACAAAACTCGGTCACAAAAACAACAGTGTAGTAGATTCTTGTGCAGAAACTTGGTACTCTTTTATAAGTGATACACACAAGTGATAAAGCATGATTAATGTGTGTATTCGAATAACAAGAAAAACACAGCAGTGTAAATGATACACAACATATGAAGGGTCCGTGTTGAAATCAATGGCGTTTTGGTCCCTTTGAGAATACCAGGATCATCATCAGGACACAAGATTATAGGGGAGCTCAAGAGAAAGTACTGCCTGAACACGTCACACTTCCCTGGAAACCAAACATAGGGATTGATGGGAGGAATTTCACAAAGGGTGAGCACATGGGCGTTCCAGGACACTGCCTTTGCGGAAATGAGGAGGGCCAAATGGTAGGATGCAGTGGCAGGGGAAGTGCACTGCCAACAGTTACGAGGACCGCAGAGAATCCAAGTAGTCCACATCACATAATATTCTGTAACTGTTACATTTTTAACCAACTCCCTATACACATCCAATATAGAGAGTGCATCAAATTATTATAGTTAATAACATCCTAAGATTCATTAATTGAGCAACTTGTTATTATGAGCCTGATTTAATCAATCAATCAATCAATCAAATTTCTTAAGCGCACTACTCACCCGGTAGGGTCTCAAGGCGTGGGGGGGTTACTGCTCGAAAAGCCATGTTTTGAAGTGCTTTCTGAAGGTTAGGAGGTCCTGGGTCTTGTGTAGGTTGGTGGGGAGGGAGTTCCAGGTTTTAGCGGTGAGGTGGGAGAAGGATCTGCCGCCGGAGGTGCTGCGTTGGATGTGGGTGACCGTAGCGAGGTCGGTAGAGCGGAGCTGTCGAGTTAGTTTGTGGAAGTTGATTCGTTCTTTGAGGTTGGCCGGTCAGGTGTTGTGGAGAGCTTTGTGAGCGTAGACAAGGATTTTGAAAATGATCCTTTTGTTGATGGGCAGCCACTGTAGGGATCTGAGGTGAGCGGAGATGTGTTCGCGGCGAGGGAGGCTGAGGATGAGACGTGCGGCTGCGTTCTTGATGCTCTGGAGTTTTCCCTGAAGCTTGGCTGTGGTCCCTGCGTAGAGGACGTTGCCGTAGTACAGTCTGCTGCTTATGAGGGCGTGGGTGACAGTTCTTGTTTCTAAAGGAATCCATTTTAAAGTCTTGGGTAGCATGCGAAGGGTGTTGAAGCAGGAGGATGATATGGCGTTGATTTGCTGAGTCATGGAGAGAGATGAGTCCGGTATGATGGCGAGGTTGCATTCATGGGTGGTGGGTGTTGGGGGTGGTGGGCCACCAAGAGTCATTCCATGCTGTCTTGTTGGGACCAAAGATGAGGATCTCTGTTTTTTCTGAGTTCAATTTGAGGTTGCTTGCTGTCATCCAGTTAGCGATGGAGAGGAGTCCGGCGTGTAGGTTTTCTTGGCGGTAGATGGGGTCCTCGTGAGGGAGATGATGAGCTGGGTGTCGTCAGCGTATGAAATGATGGTGAGGCCATGGGGGGCGGATGATTTTGGCGAGTGGAGCCATGTAGATATTGAAAAGGGTGGGGCTGAGGGAGGATCCTTGGGGGACCCCACAGATGGTCTTGGTGGCTGTAGACCGGAAAGGAGGGAGGTGAACTCTTTGGGTTCTTTCGGAGAGGAAGGAGGTGAGCCAGTCCAGGGCTTTGTGGCGAATTCCGGCATCGAAGAGGTGTGTGCAAAGGGTTTGGTGGCATACGGTGTCGAAAGCTGCGGAGAGGTCTAGGAGGATGAGGCAGACGGGGATGAGGCATAGGCGGGTGCCTGCAAGTGGTGGAGGGCCTCGAACTTCTTTCTGCAGCAAAGGCGGGGTCAGGGGCACGAAGGCAGGCTGGTGGAGCTGAGTGTACTAGTGGCCCAAAGCAGGTCAGGGGGTTAACCTAGGTGCCGCGCAGCGGGTGTCAGTAAGAATGGGAGGTGGGAGGGAGGAGCAGATGGGAGGCGGAAAGGAGTGGCCAATGGGGGCCCGAGGGGGGGGCAGGGCCGCAGGGGACGCAGCGGCAGGGTCGGAACAACCGTCAAGAGCCAGAAATGAAAAACGGGCACAATCAGAGCAAATAAAAAGGAAGCGGAGTAGAAAATGGGCACAGGTAAAGTTAAAAACAGTGTGTAAAACGAATTACAAGAGCCGAAATACGATTTACAAAAAATGAAACACACGGTACAAAGCACATCTAGATACGCCTAGCACTAGGCACCAGGGATGAGGCACAGGCGGGTGCCTGCAGGTGGTGGAGGGCCTCGAACTTCTTTCTGCAGCAAAGGTGGAGTCAGGGGCACGGAGGCAGGCTGGTGGAGCCGAGTGTACTCCTGGCCCAAAGCAGGTTTAGATCTCAGCAGAAGGAATACCCTGTCACAAAAGTGACGGATATCCCGTCTGCTGTATTACAATCTTCATAGGATATAATTGTAATGTAACACAGCGGACAGGATATCCGTAACGTTTGTGATGGAATATTCCCCTCTGCCAAGATCTAAAGGCCCAATATCTGAAAAAATAGTCACCTATTTTCCAGAACTATGTCCATAAATGATTCAAAACATAATAAAAAAATAAACATATATTCCCTAGCCAAAATGTTTCTATGCTTTAATTTGTAAAAGAAGGGGCAAACAATACAAAAAATGGCTTAACTGCTTCATTCCATTTATTCCCATAAACCCCAGACTTTATACGGGCACCTATTCTAACTGCATAGGTGCTTTCATTATTCTCTATAAATGTTAGTTAACAATTAATTAAATTGATGGATATTTTGTATCCTCTAATGTTGTTAACAATTATATCACCACTGACCTAGCTAAATAGATTACAGATTTGCCCCCCCCCCAAGGGATAGATAGATCTAGTGAAAGTTACAAATATCCAAAACTTTCCTTCTTCTCAGACTTGCCTTATTTTTAGATATGGTTGTGCAATCTTTCGCCAATTCCCCATGTTTAAGAAAGTACAGCTGACACAAATCAGTTTTATAGTGTTTACAAACTTATGCACGAATTCTGGATGAGCCATTTTGAAGAAAAGTGTACACTTCTATAGTCTGTCCTACGAATTACTTAAAAGCTTAATTAATGTTTTCCCCAAGAAACAGATGTCAACTCTACATGAACTTCCCTAAGCCATTTCGAGCTATTATAGTAAAAGCTTTTAACCCTTTCCTCATAAGATTCTGTTGCCCTAAACTAAAAACGTTTTTATTGCTCATAAAATTATGCACTCACCCTTCTGCCTTATGAATGGAAAAAGGGTTAATTTCGGACATAAAATATCTTATTTTGCAATAAAACCACCAGAGCCAGGTCTGTCCTATACTACTTCATTAATATCTAACCAAGATTTCCATTAGAGGCAAAGTCAAAAATACTGTAACACCTGTATTCATACATTTTTTTTTTCGGAGAACATTTGGCATGATGCTAATAAATCTTTGCCATTTATATTATGAACGTATCCAGGGGCTACTGAAATCTCTAAACGTTTTTTCTTTTCAGGCACCAGAGGAATTTCTTGTACCTGACATTTTGTTTTTTTGATTTGGAGATATTAATATATTGCTCCTTTTCATTTCAGAATAAATAATTGGTATTCGATTGATATCAGGATTTGTTGGCTAGATGATAGCTCCCAAACCTTGCACTTTAAGAAGCAAAGGTAGACAAATAATACATTTTCAAATTTGGTAATACCGACTCCCCCATCTAATTTCGACAAATATCAAATTGGAAGTGATAATCTGGGGGGTTATATTTACCCGTAACAAATTATGAAAACATTCTTTGTAGCTGTTTTAAACTTTTAGTAGAGAATACATGCAGCTTGCAAAATTAAAATGTTAAAGAAATCACCAACATTGTCAAGTAAAAGTCAGCCTATAATTAATAGGGCTAAAACTCACCAACAGTTTAACAATAATTTTACTTCCTCCAGCATAGGAGTCCGTAATTTCAAGCAAGCAAACCCACATATCAGAAGAGACCATAGTCCCTGGGAAGCTCTTTGGCCTGCCTTTGCATGACCTATGAATAATTTCTGACAACATATTAACCTAGGTATTAAAGATTATTGTTTTTGTCTTTTAATAATTATTCTTATAGCCTCCCACATCTTGGGATAAGTGGAATATATTCAGAGCTCTACTTACTGTGTCTGAATCTAGCTATAAAAATAAAATATTCTCATCAGTGTAAAGTTTTAACTTTGACATGTTGTTTAGCCGATGTTTAATTTTGTGGACTTGCTTTGAAACAGGCTTCTCCAACGAGTAGCTTGTGAGCTACTGGTAGCTCTCCAGCTACCTGTAAGTAGCTCTCCAGTGTGCAACCCAGATTACTAAATTAGAAGCTTTTGCTTGGTTGAAATGATAAATACATATGAACATTGAAAAGCATGTATTTGAGATGCAAATGTGTTTATTTTCTCATAAAATAAAATGTGGGGAAAAATTGTTGAATTTCAATGGAGATTTCAGTTGAATTTCCAATACAGTCCAACCACTGAGTTCGGTAAGGATAAACGTGTTATTTTTGTGCCAAGACACCCTTTGGCATGCATATGTGCTTTACAAATCCACATGTTATGTTATATTTAAAGTTAATATTTGAGTGGTAAATCATGTGAACAGAGGAGTCTTATTGCATTGATGCCAGAGACACTATGCTATGGCTGTTATGTTCAACCTACATTACTGCTGTTAACACTTTTATTGAGGTGATCATTGCAGATGGTCCTGAATGACATTGCACAATAAAATCTTGCCTGGCGTGGTCACTATTACACCACTAATAACATTAGTAGCTTGGGAAGTTTTTTGGTGAACATTTGTGGTAATTACTACACAAAAGGTTGAGACTCCTGCTGTAAAGCAAAGGCTAACAGCTCTATAAAGAAAGGAAAAGAAAAGAAATCTAGAGATAAAGGACATCCCTGGCTGGTCCCATGCATATTTTTATGGGAGTACTAATAGCAGCATTTGTAATGATTCTACCTTGTGCATTAATTTAAATATTATAAATTGACCTCGTTAGTAGGGACTGCAGGTATGCCATGAAAATAGGTCTATTTAACGTTTTTTAAATATTTTAATAAATTTATTTGCGTAGTAATTAAAACCACTGCAACAAAAAAATGTACTTGAAAATTCATTAAATACATCCAGTAAGATTCAATTTACAGTCTTCAGTCCATTTGCAATTAAAACTATTATTATACCTACCATGTGTGAATCTCCAAGTACCAATGCAATTATTTTCAGATAAAATGGCACTAGTCTCAGTGCATAGTACAATTCTAGTAAAACTTTCAAATATTATAACTTAATGTCTTAATTTATCCCATAGTGGTTGAATACATAATTGTGCAGATTTAATCTTTAATGTAAGTGACAGAAGCAACTAATAATCACTGCCAGTTATAAAGTGGTTTACTGTGCAAAAGAGATCAATATAGGATTGGTTTATAGCAAACCGCTGAGGAGGTTTCTGTTTTTTGCTATGTATTCTGCCCTGCCCCTAACTGCCAATGTGGCAGTTTGGGATTATATGGCCTGAAGCCCCCTCAAGACATCCCTTTAAGAAAAATAATTTATGTCCCATGTAAGCGGCCCTCCAGATTTATTTGACTTGCCTTATTATCTCCCTAATGTGACTGTTTCTCTTCAGAGAGTTGAATGGAAGACCTATTGGATCCCGATCTTTAAGCCGTACTTTACTTTACTGTTGTGTAGAGACTAGCAAATTCAGGTGGTAGATGTTCCTAGCTCAACAAAGAATTATGCTGAGCACTGACTGTTTCTGATATTTCCTTAGCGCCTTTGATGGGGAATGGCAGTGATGCAGACGTCCATTTGATCCTCTTGTTGCAAATTGCACAGGATGTTATATTGCGCTCAACTCCCAGGTCTGCGCTCCTAATGCAATTGATACAACTATCACCTGCGGTCAGTGGTCACTGTCTATTTTTTCACCAAGGCTGAACGAAGTTATGCATTAGGGGTAATCGCAGCAAAGTACAGTATGTCAGGGAGGCTCCTGCTTTGGAGTGGTATCACATCCTGGAGGCAGAGGATGGAGGGGGAGGTTTGTCGCCAGCAAAACAACCATTCAGGACCCAAAGACTGAAAAGCTTCAAATTTCCCACTAGCAGCTGACTTTTTTTTAATTAATCTTTTATACACCGTACTGCATTATGTTGATGCTGTATGCCCCAGTATCAAAATTTCATTTAGTTCAGCAACTGCCATCAGACACATGTTGAAATCCTCCAAGACTATGAGGGGGATATTGCCTCACTCACTTTGTAAATTCATAAACTTTTCCATCAAGGATGCTGTGCGCTCATGTCTTGCTTTTTTGCTGGGGTGGATATAAACATTTACTAATACCATTATGACGGCGAGACGTGCAATTGTGTTCAGGGTCAATGCCACAAACTGCAGACCCTCCTCATTGCCTTCCAGTTCTTTGTCTTCTATATGAACAGCTGTGGAAAAGTAAATTGCCAAACCCCCCTTTTGAATGCCCATGTTTTTGGGCTTTGGTTGCTGGAACAAAAAAGTTTGTAAAACCCTCCAGTGGCACATTGCCCACTGCCCAGGCCTCCGGTAGTAATACCACTTGAAAGGAACGTAAATACTGCAGTCTGTGGATCATCCAATTTAGTGATGATGCCGTTGATATTCCAAGAACAAATTCGTATTGAGCTATTATCCTGGGGACTTGTACAGTCCCCCTTGTCATTGCAGCTTCCTGGTCATTATCTAATGCCCCAGCTAACCAATCCTATTCCAGTTCAGTGCTGTTTTGTTGACAGGGATTAATGATTTTCTCACCTGCCAGTCTGATGGACTGCCCCGGAGATTTGCTTAGGGTATTCTTCATAACCGAGTAAGCTTTTCTTGTCTAGACTGGCCCAGGTGCCTCGCTGTTGAGGAATTCATGTGGGTAAGGGTACCTACTGGTCTTGGGGACAGATACCCCAATTCTTAATGGTTTCTGCCTCCTACAACACAATCTGTGCCAGTTCTTCAGATCCCAAGTAACTGGTGTAATCCCTAAGATTTCCCTGGCCAGATTTTAAAAACTCAATTGAGCAAATGTCATTCAAAGAGACTTTTACCCAGGCAACCCTAATTTTTGAGGCCTTATGCACTTCCACTGCAGATGGAGGACTTTTGTGAAGGCATTTTGAGTTTATTTAGCACCCTACCAGCTCCCTATGGAGTGCCTTAGAGCCCCACAGAACCACAAGGACCTCCAACTGTAATGCCCCCGATGGGTCTATCCTCAGCGCAAACTGAAACCTCTGAACCAGCTATAGGGTCTGCACCAGCTTTGGTGCCTACTTTGGTCCCAGCAGTACACATTGGGAAGGATCCCAGAGCATTGGCGCTGGAGGAAGAGGCACAACTGGTTGTTATTTCAGAATCTGAGCCAAACTCATCTCAACCGAGGCTGTGCCCGGCCTTTTGGCAACAACTCGGACACATTACCATTGCCTCAAGGGAGGGCCCAGGTTCTCCACAACCTTTTAGGGACACATTCAGACAGCGACCAATATGATGATGGAGATGTCCTAGTACTTCACTATACTGATGAGAACTGGTAGGAGAACTACATGACTCCAGGGGTGTGGGCACTTCCCCAGACACTGGCTTGGCCGGCCACTCAGGAAAGTGCCTCCTTTGCTTTGGGGGTGCGGAGGGAGACAGAGGTCTTTGACAACTACCAACCATGGAGGTGAATACAAATGTTCTCACTGAGGTCCTACAAAATGGGCAGACACTCAGAGAGCTCCTTCTGCCTTTTAATGAGGCCCTGACAGCTACCCCATTTGGGGCATCGCCAAAGCCATGTTTCAGGCCTCTGGAAAACAGACCAATAGCTTGGTGACATCGCCCTGCTCGAGGCGACCCATCCTTTTTGACAAAACATCCAATGCCACCCAGTCTGGTGTTTCAGGCATCCATCAGGAGGACAAACCCAAACGGTTTCCGCACCACTTCACCAGTCTGTAAATCCAAGCGCATCAAAACCTTTGGCAAGCACATGCTCTCATCAGATATCCTTGCCCTGTGCTTGGACAATGCCAGCTGCTTACTTGCCCACTACGCCCACATGCTTTAGACTCTGTTGCCCATTTGTTACCTGCTGTTCACAGGGACATATGCCCTTCTTCCACACAGGCCATCGAAGATGGCCATGTCATTGAAAGTGGCCTGGACACTACAGACTGCCTAGGCTGAGCAAATGGCACCAGTGGGGTGCTCAGATGACATGCCTGGGTGAGGTCTACAGGCTCCTCGGGAGACGTCCAATCTTCTCTTGTGAACATGTCCTTTGATGGTGCTCAGATTTACGGTGAAAAAGTAGATTCAGCCCTCAAGCAATTTAAAGAAAGCAGGGTCACATCTCGCCCTTTGGGCCTGTCTACTCCAGAACAAAAATTCCATTATCAGTTCTGCACTTATCTTGATTATGGTAGTGGCAGCCAATAGCATCAGAAAAAGCCTATGAAACCTGTCAAGTAGGCTACACAGCCATTTCTTGGCCAAGGCCGTTGATCACACAGAAAGCATGGATAGCAGGCAGCCCAATCACCCACCTCTTCAGCTTCCTTAACCACAAAACCATTTTAGTATATCCTTCCAGACACCCAGCCTTCCTGTCAGAGACAGGATCCAGCATTTTATCCCATGATGAGAAGTGATCTTTTTGGACAAGTGGGTTCTGAGAATAATCCATAAGGGCTACACCCTATTGTTTACTTCCACCTACTGCATCTTCCTTCACCTATAATTCTGCAGACAGAGGACCATCTGTTTTGCAGCAGGAAGTGCAGGCCGTTTTGGCCAAAGGAGCCATTGAGAGGATTGCTGCTTCAGAAGTTGGCACTGGGTGATACTCCTACTGTTTTCTGTTGCCAAAGAATGGAGGTTTCTGTCTTGTTCTAGATCTGCTCTCTCTCAATGCCTTGCTGCGAAAAGACAGATTCAAGATCCTTACCCTGGCTCAAGTCTTGTTTACCCTTGAGACTGGATGGAAGCATTGGACCCTAAGGAAGCTTATTATCCCATCCACATGCTGCAGACCAACAGGAGCTGGCTGCGGTTCACGGAAGGGCAGGAGCATTTTCAGTTTGCAGTGCTCCCCTTTAGCCTCACCAGTGCCACTTGGGTGTTCACGAAGTGATGGTGGTGGTCACAGCACATCTTCAGAGGTCAGGGGTCCCAGTCTTCTCTTACATCGACTACTGGCTGCTGAACATGTGCTCGTCCTTCACACCTAACTCTTTTGCAGTCACTCCCTTTTTATCAGAGATATTCTGCATGTGGTAAAGTTTTGTGTCTTTTTCCCCCAGAGTGGAGAGTTCATGACATTCAGGCTATGATCCCAATGTTTCAGCCTCCGTCCTGGATCTCATTGAGGATGACTCTGAGGCTGCGGGGGCTACTGGCATCCAAACCTTTGTATCCTGCTGGTGAAGCATACCAATGTCATATGCAGTCTTTGTTGTGGGACCTAAAATCCCAGTAGGCACAGCACCGGGGGATCTGTCCAATCGAGTCTAGATTTTGGAGGACACTGCAAGAGCCTGCAGTGGTGGTTGCTGTACTGGAATTGAGTCAGCAGCACGCTCCTCTTATGACCCCATCCTGAACTGACAGTGTTGATGGATTCATTTTTTAAAGTTGGGGAGGTCATCTGGGAAAGGTGGAGATCAGAGGTGTCTTGCCTCCAACAGAGGCCCAGTTACACATCGACCTACTGGAGTAGCGGGCCAACCACTTGGTTTTGCATACCATCCTGCCATCCATCAAAAGGAGCCTGGTACTGGTGTTTACAGACAGCACCCCCATCATTTGGTACTGCAACAAACTGGGCATGGTAGGGTCATGGTCTCTGTGTCAGGAGATACGGTGTCTAGATTCTGGATCACCAGGGGACTCTCCTAGAGGAGCACCACCATGGCAGGATCTTTAAGGGCCAGGGCACACAAACAGCCATTGATGACTCACGGATCAGGAATGGCAGCTACGCCAAGTGGTGACATAGAGAAACTTCCGCAAATAGGGAGGCCCTTAGCTTTATCTTTCCAACATTGCCGAGAACACGATGCAATTTAAGCATTGTTGTGCACTGGAGTTCCCAAGACCGCTCTCACTCCGAGACACGTTCTGCCTGGAGTGGCACTTGGGACTCCTATATACCTTCCCACCACTACGTCTCCTGCCACGAGTTTTGAAGAAGATCAGGAATGACTGGCTATCCTATTGGCACCAGATTGGGTAAGTAGACGATTGTACCGAAAACTTCTGGTCATGGGCATTTGCCCTCTGATCAGGCAGCCACTTCAGGAGGCTCTTCCGCTGCAGCAGCAGGGCAGGGTTCTGAACCCGGGCGTGTGCAATCTTCATCTCCAGCGTTTGAGACTGACCAGTGACACAACTACATTTGACCTCCCTCCTGAAACTGTTTATGCCATTTTGACAACCAGGTCTGCCTCCATGCCTGCGTTGGGACAAATTTGTGGTTTTGTGTGGTACTTGGCAGATCGAGCCTCTTCAGGCCATGCTATCAAGCGATCCCTGCTTACAGTGTCTCTAGCCCAGTAAGGACTTGCCTTTGGCATTAATGGTTACTGGTCTTCTCTTTATGCTTTTCGTCAGTCTTCTTTATTTAAATTACCTGCAGTGATATTTTGTGAAGGATTTACTACATTTGAACATAAAAATATCACCTAAAATTGGTCGTATAACTCCTGGTTTTCGATTAATCATCCTACTGCCCCCTATGCTCATCTGACATCATGTGTCCCTGCTGCCAGATGCAGTTTCCCCCACTTCTCCGCAAGAACAGAATGCTTTCATTAAATTTATAGGTGCAATAAAAAAGTACCAAAAACTTTAACACCTTCCCTCTAGTAGGCTTGCCCTCTAACTTTAAACTGACTCCTATAAGGTGTAAAGGAGACTCGTTACATAACACAATAATACTGTCCAATAATTCTGCCCAAAAATCTTTGAGCTTCATTAAAATTTGTCAAGATGTTGAAATTGCCTTTCGATAATAGCTTGACTTGGCCTGTTTTACATAATCACCGGCGGTCTTCCTAACTGAAATGGAAGAATCATTTTTGTAAACTCCCAGCGTTGGCACGCCATCTCGATTGACATGTCTGAAAAAACTACAGAACTGAAACTAATTTGCTGCTTTGAAAGATGTGTTAGCTAAAGCAATAGCTAGTATACATTCTTTGATTCTGAAGTCAGAAAAAAACACCAGAGCTGTTCTTAGGAAATCAGTATTTGAAGTCTGGTGAGATGGCACTCTATGGGCCCACATTATTGTGAGAGCTTGCTCAAATTCTGTCACAACATAACGCTTAACCCTGACTCCATCTTCCTTGTGTTCTGCGATCCTAGTAAAATGGAGATTAGACTGTCAAGAGAAAGATTCTCCGATTCTTTTTTTATTAGTTATTTGAAAATGTGTTTTTCTATTTGCAAGGTGTGTTCTTGATGTTTAATGCTTTATTCTCCTAGTCAGAAATCTACTGTTTAAGTTCCTATCCTCTGGTCAAATATTTTGCAAGTCTATCAGCTATTTGGTCTGTTTGCTTATTTACCTGGATTGCTGTAGGTACGTGTGACTGTTTAAGCTCTAAAGGCCTCTGGCACAAAGCTCTTTTGTGATCACAAACACTTTGAGTCACAAAAATCAGCAGCAGGTGAACAAAAAGGAGCCTTTCTGTACAAAAGCCCTTTTATGTGTCGTGAAATCATTTCCAGCTCATAAAAGGGCTTTTGCGACCCTGTCTGAATTGCAAAGAGGAAGGGGCATGAAAGGGACACCTACCCGCTCTAGGACCAGGTGGTGTTTCTTATGAGTATGTTTTTAAACCTTCCTGTACAGCCCAGCCGATTCACTCCTGGGAGTCCAGTCACTATATGATCGCAGTGTTAAACTGTTTTCTAACAAGGTGGGTTTACTACCGTGCAACAACCCTCCCTGTATCAAAGCATAAGAAATACCACCTGCTCCATGTTCTGAGGAATCTCCCAAACCACTCGGGTCGACCCATGTCGACTACTCATGCAAAGGAAGAAGGGCACCTGAATGTAGCCCTAGATAAAAGCTAACATGAGGATCCATTCAAAGCCAGATAATTTCTCACTTTTGATCATTAGTCCCCTTGCTACACTGTTTCTAAACCGTGGAGAACCGAACAGAATCATCTTCACTACTTGTGCCATGTATGTTTGTGAATTGGTGTTATGTTGGAAAAGTTTTGTTTACACGTAAAGCACTATAATCACTTCCATGTCACTAATGACAGTTCTTTCCACTACTATGGAGAGCATTGACTAAATATATAGCGTCATTCTCATGTATTCATTTGTAAAAAATCTTTCTCAACGACAAACTGTGTATTCTATCGAAAGGTTTTTGGAGATTATTCATGTTAGGAAAAATACTATAATTACTGGACAACTGAATAAGCTTCTCAAAATATGCTTGAGAAGGCATCGCTTTCTGATTCATGAATCTGATCAGAATCTGGGGTCTAACCCCTTATGTAAGCTGCTATGAGGAAATGTGACACCAGTTTCAGAAGAAAGGATGTACGCGTCCTAAGCACCAGCTTGTCAGGGACGTTGGTAGTGTATGGTGGCTGAAGTGACAAAGCGTGCAGCTCCCTGACATGATGCACCTAAATGAGAAAGACAGTTTTCAAGGCCAGCAATCTGAGTACAACTGTGAAGAGAGTCGAGCGGGAGCTCACATAAAAAATGTTTACACCAAATCGAGGTCCAAGTTCAGCATAGTGAAGGAGTAGAGGTAAACATAAGTGAAAACCCTTTTAAGAAATGCAAGACTGATTGAGTGGTTTCTGATACTGCAATGAGGAATTCATGAACTGAATAAGCACATGTTGTTCTGATGAAGGACCGGGGCTAAACAAAACTTTGGAACTAAAGCACCAACATGTACAGGACTGGGCACTCAAGATGTATTTTATCTTTTTGTAAAATGTATAAAGTTCCCTCAAGATGTATTTTATCTTTTTGTAAAATGTATAAAGTTCCCTCAAGATGTATTTTATCTTTTTGTAAAATGTATAAAGTTCCCTCAAGATGTATTTTATCTTTTTTTTTCAAAATGTATAAAGTTCCCTCAGTAAAGTCTTGCCAAGACAAATAAAAAAACAAAAGCACACCAGGCAATCTCGCCTCTTTTCCTCACCCATCCCTGAACCCTAAAAACCCTTCCAACCCAAAAATAAAATAAAAATTCTTTCTTACTATGCCTTACCCTACCCATCCCTGAACCCTAAAAATTCTTTACTCACCCTACCCACGCATTAAACCTAGAAACCCATTATTTTGTTGAATGACATGAGTACACACCTGTATGAGTGTGTGTGTGTGTCTGTCTCTCTCTCTCTCTCTCTCGTGGCATGAGACGCTGCAGATTCACATGCTGTGCATTATCCTGCCATCTAGTGTTGGGCTCGGAGTGTTTCAAGATGTTTTTCTTCGAAGAAGTCTTTTCGAGTCACGAGACCGAGGGACTCCTCCCCTTTTGGCTCCATTGCGCATGGGCGTCGACTCCATCTTAGATTGTTTTTCCTGCATAGGGTGAGGTAGGAGTTGTGTATATAGTAAAGGTGCCCATGCAATGGAGTAAGTATGTATGTACATAATGTGTCTAAAAGTGATATATATTTACAAATGTACAAGTTTTATCAACATATAATATACAATTTTCATCAACTTATAACGGCTACAGGCTCCCGGGGAGGCTGGAGGGCGCATGTGAATCTGCAGCATCTCATGCCACGAACAGATGTACACTGGGTAAGTGACATTTTCCGTTCAATGGCATGTGGAGCTGCAGATACACATGCTGTGCATAGACTAGTAAGCAGTTATCGCCCCAAAAGCGGTGGTTTAGCCTGTAGGAGTTGAAGTTGTTTGAAATAATGTTCATAATACTGCCTGTCCTACTGTGGCTTGTTGTGTTGTTAACACATCTACACAGTAATGTTTTGTGAATGTATGAGGCGTAGACCATGTGGCTGCCTTACAGATTTCTGTCATAGGTATATTTCCTAGAAAGGCCATTGTGGCGGCTTTCTTTCTAGTAGAGTGTGCCTTTGGCGTAATAGGCAGGTCTCTCTTTGCTTTAACATAGCAAGTTTGAATACATTTCACTATCCACCTGACAATGCCTTGTTTGGATGTTGGATTTCCTGCATGAGGTTTTTGGAAGGCTACAAACAATTGTTTTGTTTTGCGAAATTGTTTTGTCCTATCAATGTAATACATTAGTGCCCTTTTGATGTCTAATGTATGTAGTGCTCTTTCGGCTACCGGGTCTGGTTGTGGAAAAAAAACTGGGAGTTCCACTGTTTGGTTTAGATGGAACGGTGATATAGCTTTTGGTAAAAATTTGGGATTTGTGCGTAGAACTACTTTATGTTTGTGTATTTGTATAAAGGGTTCTTGTATAGTAAATGTTTGTATTTCACTTACCGTCCTAAGAGATGTGATAGCTATTAGGAAGGCTACTTTCCAGGTTAAGTATTACATCTCACAAGAGTGCATGGGTTCAAATGGTGGACCCATGAGTCGTGTTAATACAATATTGAGGTTCCATGAGGGAACTGGTGGTGTTCTCGGGGTATGATTGTCTTTAGACCCTCCATAAATGCTTTGATGACTGGGATTCTAAAGAGTGATGTTGAATGTGTAATCTGCAGATAGGCAGATATTGCTGTGAGATGTATTTTAATGGAGGAAAAAGCTAGCTTCGATTTTTGTAAGTGTAATAAGTAGCTTACAATGTTTTTTGCGGACGCATGTAGTGGTTGAATTTGATTATTATGGCAGTAATAAACAAATCTTTTCCATTTATTTGCGTAACAATGTCTTGTAGTAGGTTTCCTGGCTTGTTTAATGACCTCCATACATTCTTGTGTAAGGTCTAAGTGTCCAAATTCTAAGACTTCAGGAGCCAGATTGCTAGATTGAGCGATGCTGGATTCGGGTGTCTGATCTGATGTTTGTGTTGAGTTAACAGATCTGGTTTGATATGAGGTACTACTGACAGATCTAGTAGTGTTGTGTACCATGGTTGGCGAGCCCAAGTTGGTGCTACTAGTATTAGTTTGAATTTGTTTTGACTCAATTTGTTTACTAGATATGGAAGGAGTGGGAGAGGGGGAAAAGCGTAAGCAAATATCCCTGACCAACTCATCCATAATGCATTGCCCTTGGAGTGAGGGTGTGGATACCTGGACGCAAAGTTTTGGCATTTTGCATTTTCTTTTGTTGCGAATAGGTCTATTTGTGGTGTTCCCCAGCTTTGAAAGTAAGTTTGTAGTATCTGGGGATGAATTTCCCATTCGTGGGTTTGTTGATGATCTCGACTGAGATTGTCGGCTAACTGGTTTTACATTCCTGGGATGTACTGTGCTATTAGGCGAATGTGATTGTGAATCGCCCAATGCCAAATCTTTTGTGCTAAGAGACACAGCTGTGATGAGTGTGTCCCTCCCTGTTTGTTTAGGTAATACAATGTCGTCATGTTGTCTGTTTTGACAAGAATGTGTTTGTGGGCTATTAACGGTTGAAATGCTTTCAATGCTAGAAACACTGCTAGCAGTTCTAGATGATTTATATGAAGTTGGCTTTGTTGAGCGTCCCATTGTCCCTGTATGCTGTGCTGGTTGAGGTGTGCTCCCCACCCTACCATCAAAGCATCTGTTGTGATCACGGTTTGAGGCACAGGGTCCTGGAATGGCCGCCCTTGGTTTAAATTTATAGTATTCCACCATTGAAGCAAGGAGTGTGTTTGGCGGTCTATCAACACTAGATCTTGAAGTTGACCCTGTGCTTGTGTCCATTGTGTTGCTAGGCACTGTTGTAAGGGCCGCATGTGTAGTCTTGCGTTTGGGACAATGGCTATGCATGAAGACATCATGCCTAGAAGTTTCATCACAAACCTCACTTGATAGTGTTGGTTTGGGTGCATATTTTGTATTACATTTTGGAATGTTTGTACCCTTTGTTGACTTGGAGTGGCAATCCCTTTCTGTGTGTTGATTGTTGCTCCTAAGTATTGTTGTATTTGACACGGTTGTAGATGTGATCTTTGGTAATTCATAGAGAACCCTAGTT